>NC_000070.6:39911904-40274404 GCF_000001635.26 Mus musculus
AATGTTATTAGGAATAATGTCTCTGTGTCGTCTCTGAACTCACGAAAGGAAAGTAGGATACGTGTTTTGAAAATGCTACAGCACAGAAAACTGCTTTTGTAAGAGACACACTGAAAGGCAGTTTTCAAAACTGTCCAGGGAGTTTCTCTCTGAGCCACTAAACATCTTGCTTTGTTTATCATTCATTACATTTACTGTGAGGTTGGCAATATTAATGTTAACAATAATATCTTCCATAATATATGATATAGTATTTAATACATATAATTAAAATAGATGGTTCAGAATCAAGGGGAAACTACTCTTTAAATAACAAGCTCCAGATAGGATTGCTTGATTATAGAGAAGGAAAATGACTGAGTGACATTTTTGTAAATGTCTTCATTTTTAATTATCTTTTTATTTGATCTTTGACTAAAATAATACCAAAGGCCTCATGTACGCATGGAGCTTTCCAAACGAAAGTATCACCAGAAAGGAATTTCATTAAAATGTGACTTGTGAGCACCGTGCACTGGGATTATGTGGTCTCCTAATTCAGCTGAGAGATTTCTAAATTAAAATGCTACTGATGAAGTAGAAGATACAATGCTGAATATGGTAATGCTAGTGACTTTAGTAATTGAGCATGGATATTTAAGAACGTCTTCGAACAATATGGATCAATGGAAAAATTCCTTACATATTATTATTCTACTTCATGGTGATTATGCAGATTACTGTCTGTGTTGTATAAAATGATATGAAGGCAATTCCACTGATCTATTTTTAACTTCTACTTACTCAGTCCTACCATCTGATATTTATTTGGTTTCTTAAATATTGTTATTAATGCAAAAATTATATACTTGAGGAAAATGAATAGGGACCACAGTGCTGTTCAAATGGCTTTCCTGAAAGCCTTACAAAATTAGCATATGAGAAAAAAATGTTGACAAAGATGAAGGCTGAAAAACTGATTTGTAAAAGCTAACTGCACCCCACCACTCCCACCATGGAGTAGTGCAGAGGCACTGCAGAGTGTCTGGATGTGACCAGTGACTTAATATAAAAACACAGAGTCCTGGGTGGAGATTTAAGGTACTAAGTAAGATATACAGATGCATGAAGCTGTATGTAGAATTGCATGTACCAGAGCATGTCCAAATGCCCACACTAAGCAAATGAATGGGCACACTCATGCTGGCAAATGACAAAAGCCCATGTTTGTGACCCAAAAGCCCTAATTCTTTATGGTATGCAACCATTTGACACTAAACTCTCTTTGCTCAAGGCCACATCCTTGATTGTGTATCCTTTCTTGATAAATCATCTTGCTTTGCCTGCTACTGCCTATGTGTCTCTGATTCCTTATTTCAGAATACAAGAACCTGGACACCCAGCTGGAGGTACCCACCAAACCCAGAGAACAGCAATACCAACTAATATAATTGATGTCTCTCATTGATTAACTTATTTATATTCTTTTATTTCCCTACCAAGGAAACTACTGTCAATTCTCTCGACTAAACACTAACCCACCCTCCACATAAAGACAAATCTAACTATGCTAAGATAATGGATTGATGCAGAGAAGATAAAGCCATGACCACGTAGAGCCTTGTAGGACTTCTTCATCGCTGTATTCCCTGGCTGTGCATAGCAGCACTGTAGCGTTCACTTATGTGTTAAGATATGTTTTCCTATATACATGATAATCAAGGAAACTGTAGAGATGTAGATTTACTTTATCACTCATTTCACAAATAGATGAGCACATAAAGATTAACATAGACTATAGATTTGAAGATATTACTCTAGTTAAAGACTATTTAAAATCCCTTTGCTATGTTTGCCTATTTTTTTGAGCAAAACACAAAATCGACTTGAATTCATGTACATTTCCCAGCAAACTCTGGCAGTTTGTCCAAGTCCATTTCACTGTGAGAGCAACATAAAATAATACTCTCATTTAAAATCAGATTAAAAGAGATGCTTTCTGCTCTCCTAGGGTAAAAAAATCACAAAATATTTATATGATCTATTTTTGCTTCGTAGATTTTTCCACTGGTAGATTGCAATGCTTCAGGCATTATTACTCAGACCTCTTTTAGTTACAAGCAGAAGAAACTCAAATTGAGTTCTTGTGGGTAAGAATAAAGGCAGTGATTGATACAGCAAAAGTGGAGCAAAAATTCTGCTCTAAGGAATACCTAATACATGAAACAACAAAAATGAGAAAAATTACCTCTCTCTTTCTCTCTCTCTCTCTCTCTCTCTCTCTCTCTCTCTCTCTCTCTCTCTCTCTCTTTCTCTCTCTCTCTCTCTCTCCCCTTGCCCCCTTTTTCTCTGTTACCTTCTTCCTTCCCTTTCTTAACTTTTTCTTTCAGAATCATTTGTTACTGTTCGAGCTGACACAATGCTCACAACCATAGGAGATTCAAGAAGACTCCCCATCAATATGCCAGTATCTCTCTGCTTCTAGCCCTACCTTAAGATACTCAGCAGAAAGACACTGATAGTCCAGGCAGAAGTCATCCATCTCATAGTCACTTCTTACCATTCGGGAAAAAAAAAAGGTATGCCATGATTATCAATCATAAAGGGATAAACAACTGCCTACCCTTTTAGAAAAAAAAAAATGTAGCCAGCTTTGGGTGAGCTAGCTGGGGCAGTGCTAGAGATCTTGCCCTAGTGGTGTGGTGTAGGAGAGCTGCCAGGCTGACCGGCTTAGCTACCATCCAGGCCCAAATCTTTGTATTGGCCCACCTCAACATCTATCTCACCTATGAACTGCTATGGGAAGGGGCTGGTCCTATATATTCAAAGTGGCAGGACCTCCATAATCCATGACAACAACAAGATAACCAAGAAGATTCCCAGTGAGGATCCAGTAATGGTGATGTAGCATAAACCAGAGCCCAATAGATTCATTGCAATGAGCATTTGCAAGCAAAGAAGTGTGGATAAAAGGGTACACTGTGCAACACCCTGGGACATACTAAAGCTTCCACAACAAGGTTTTTTGTTTTCTTCTGATGGCAAGATTGCAAGGGCAGAGGGTGGGTACAAAGAAACAGGGAGATAAGTGGGATTAGGGTGCATGCTGTAAAATTCACAAAGAATCAATAAAAAGTTAAATAAAAATAATGTAGCCAGAAAAGCATGGATCCAGAAGTACCTGGAAAAGGTAAACTCTAAGATAAAGAAGTGTGTCTCTGTAGCGTAGAATTTGGCAGAAATGCATCAAGAATAGAGCAAGGAAGCCACTCTTGCTCTCGTCGGCTGATGGTCAATGAGAGGCAACAGGGAATGATTTGCCTGTGAGCATAGGTACATACGAAGAAATGATTGATGTCCCTACTGCCCTGCTGTGTCCCCTTTTGCATTGTCTGGTGAAACCATTCAGTACCAACATCCTTCCAAAACTGTGTTCGGGTGAAGGATATTTTTCTGCCCTGGAGAAGGCAGTGAGCACACTAACCTTCAGTATGATGGCTTTCCTTACTTTGCATGACTTCACTTTCCACCTAAGAATGGCCTCTCATGACTGTCCTCCAAAAGGTCCAACAAGCAGCTGAAAGAATCAGATGCAGATATTTACACCCAACCAATGGACAGAAGCTGCTGACCCCTGTGGTTGAATGAGGGAAAAGCTGGAAGAAGCTGAAGAGGTCTTCCTATAAGAAGACCAGGAGTCTCAACTAACCTGGATCTCTCAGACTCTGAGCCATCAACAGGCAACATACATGAGCTGGTCTGAGGCCCCCAACACATATATAGTGGAGGAGTGCAGGGTCTGGACTCGGTCAAAGAAGATGCATCTAATCCTCAAGAGACTTGAGACCCCAGGGAGTGAGGAGGTCTGGTGAGGTGGGAGTGAGGAAAAGGGAACATTCTCTTGGAGATGGGGAGGGGTATTGGGGGGAGGAGGTACAGGATGTAGAACAATCAGAGGGTGGGCTGGGAGTGGGATAAAGTCTAGACTGTAAAAATATGATTAATGAATTTAAAAAAAAAAAAGAATTGCCAAGCTGCCTACCACGGAGTGGTAACATAATCATCTGCCTCTGACAAACACAGTGTATGCTGTGGGGAGCAGAGAAAGGACTGAGGGAAGTCTTCAGTGAATGTCTGCTGAAGACATGGGCATGGCTCAGGTAAAATGGCCAAGCTTTCTCTTATGGTCCAAGTGTGGCTAGTGTACAGAATTTGCCCACCATGGCTTTCTCCCCCAGAACGTTTATGGCCTGAAGACTGCTCTCCTATAAAGACTGTACCTACCAAGGTTAGCAAAACCTGTCCCCTTGATATAGTCCTATTGCCCCAGCTCTGCCCCCTTGCTCAGCTAGAGGCAATAACTCATCTCTGTTTGGTCAAGTCTAGATAATAAACATGTTGGGATGCTGAGAACTTCTATCTAAGAGCCCAGTACTACTGGACCCCATGTTCTGTCTGTGTTTTTTGTTCATTTTTTCCTTGTTCCCTCATGCTCTAGTCAGGTCCATTCCTGGAGATCTGCGGGACTTTGCAGTGTTCTGTTATTTTGTTTGCTTGGGTTTTTTTTTTTATCTTTTTATTGATTCTTTGTGAGAATTTTCACATTATGCACCCCAGTCCCACTCATCTCCCTGACCTCTCATGTCTGCCCTCGTCCCTTGCTACCTACCCCCAAAATAAAAACCACACAGACAAACAAAAATAAACAATAAAAGCATACAAAGCATCTCGTTGTGGAAGCTGCCATGTGTGACAGCCCATCCTGCGGTATACCCCTCTGTCCTCACATCTTCACTTGCAAATGTGTGTTGCAATGAGTCATTGGTCTGGTTCCAGGTCCCTGGCTTCTGTTACACTACCAATGCTGGATCCTCACAGGGACTCCTCTCCGTGATCCTGTTTTTGCCCTGTGTCATGGGCACTGTACTGTTTTATCTACAAATAATCTGCTCTTGCAGAAGACCCAAGTTTAGTTCCCAGCAACCACATTGGTAAGCTCACCACTATGTGCAATTCCAGCTCCAGGGGATCTGACCCTTCTGGCTTCTGTAGGCACCTGCACACATAGAAACACATAGAAAGACATGTACATAGGGTAAAAATAAAATAAATTGTTTTTGAAAAGAAGGAAGAAATAAAAAGGATGCACCTACATTTCACTCTCCTACTTTCTCTTCTAATCAAAGTTCCAGCAAAAATATAAAATCTAATATTTTAAATAAGTATTATTGTCATGATAAGCATACAATACAGAAATGCATAAAATCGCATTTGAATGTGATTGAATCGATTCGAAAGAAGAGGGTAAACAGTTTGAAATTCTAAGAAAACATGAAAGATTCTTCTGGCACCGAGCTAAAGTGATTCAAAATGATCACTAAGGTTTACATTATATTAAATTATATTAATTAAATTATATTAAATTACATTATATTAAATTATCATAATGTTTCTATTAAGTTAAAAAATAGAATTTTGTCTTCATAATAGAGAATATTCTTTTTGCTTAGTTGATAAAAAATTATTTATGAGTTTTATTTTTTTAAAGTTTCTGCTACTTTTTTTTCAGACATTTGGAAGGGATGTTAAATTCTTTTTTTCTGTTCTTAAACAACTAAAACTGTTAATTTTCCTCTATAAACAATTTATATCAAATAACTACATTTTGATATGAGAAATTCTACACATCTATCTGAAGACTTCTTCATCCTCTTTTCAACTAACAATCATCTTAAAAAAAGAAAATCCCAGTGAGTCTTTTTGGCTTTGATGGAGTGGTAGCTTGTGTGATTGTTCAAACCCTGAGGCTGTCTTTAACTTTTACTGCATTATTATATAATGTAGAATGTACCCTTTTTCACAAATTTATTTTCACTTTTATTGTGTTTGTGGTATCCATTTAAAATTCTCTAAAATTGTTTCTCAAAACTCTAAAGCTGGACCAATCACGTGATGCATCTACACCACTCCCAGGCATGCGCTGGAAGGCATGGAAGCCAGCATTTCATTGTGTTGTATATAAAATCTGACCAAATATGAACTAACATATATCAAATATTAACCATATTCATGTATTCAGATATTCAGATATTAATCATGGGCTCTCCAGGTGCTTATTTATATTCTATTTGGATTTCTGTATCTAAGCATGCATAAGTGTGCTGTTGCCCTTTTTATTCGGTCCTTTTTCTCATGTGAGATATGTATGTATGTATGTATGTATGCATGTATGTATGTATGTATATGATATATATACATATATATAGTGATTTTTGTACAATTGCCTAGGCTATTTTAGTTGATATGTACATATTTGCTAGATTTTACATTTTCAGCGTACCTTTTTTAAGGAAAGGATTTATTTTTCTCACTTAATCCATTTTGAATGGGAATATATTTAACTCTCTATCACTGTTAATCATTTTTTGGTCACTGTTTTCTAACACACTTCTCATTTGTATTTTGACCTTTTTTTCAGGGCTGCAAAGATGCCTCAGTGGTTAAGAGCATTGGCTATTCTTTCAAAGGACCTGGTTTCAACTTCAGCACCCACACAGCAGCTGACATCCTCTGTAACTCTGGTCCCATGGAATCCAACGTCCCCTTCTAGTTTGCATGGGCACCAGGCATGAGTGTGGTGCAGTCACACATGCAGCCAAAACACACATGCACATAAAATAAAAATAAATATTAAAAATTGTTTAAAGATTTTAGATCTTGATTTTTTTATTTCTTCTTTGTTTTTTTTTCATTTTTATTAGGTATTTAGCTCATTTACATTTCCAATGCTATACCAAAAGTCCCCCATACCCACCCACCCCCACTCCCCTACCCACCCACTCCCCCCTTTTGGCCCTGGCATTCCCCTGTACTGGGGCATATAAAGTTTGCCTGACCAATGGGCCTCTCTTTCCAGTGATGGCCGACTAGGCCATCTTTTGATACATATGCAGCTAGAGTCAAGAGCTCCGGGGTACTGGTTAGTTCATAATGTTGTTCCACCTATAGGGTTGCAGATCCCTTTAGCTCCTTGGGTTCTTTCTCTAGCTCCTCCATTGGGGGCCCTGTGATCCATCCAATAGCTGACTGTGAGCATCCACTTCTGTGTTTGCTAGGCCCCGGCATAGTCTCACAAGAGACAGCTACATCTGGCTCCTTTCAATAAAATCTTGCTAGTGTATGCAATGGTGTCAGCATTTGGATGCTGATTTTTAAAGCAAGTTGAGGGATTGTTCATATTAATTTAAATGAGGTGGAAACTCCAAATGTGGTATTATTACTCATTCTCTTGCTACCTTACAGATCACAATGCTTTCTCTCATTCATTATATATACTTATTTCAAAGATGGGCATCTTTCCATCCCCATCAGTGGCAACCTTTTCAGTTCAAAATGTACAAGATAAATTTCGTGAAATATCCTATGTAGCGGCTCCCTCTGTGAAAGGTGGGGTACTAACAGACTGTTGTTTCTCTCGGTGACATCCTTCCATCTCTGCTCTCAGAGATGAGCCTCAATTTTAGGATCTCATTTACTTTTTGAAGTTACACATTAAAATATAATACATGGATTCATTTTCCTTTATAATAAATAATCACAGATTAAAACCTCCTTAAACCATCTAAGTAAAAGCCCTCATTTCCATATAAGAAATAACAATCTTTAAGTTGCTCTTGATTCCCACAGATACCCTTCTTAAATTTATAGGCTGTTTTTCCCTTTGTCGTTGTTAAGTTTTACAAAGACTTTTTGCCCGCTTAAGGTACAGTTTAGTTTGTTTCCACTTCTAACAAATGCCTCTTGGTGAAACAGATTCAAATATAGGAAGAACAATTATGCTACCACAAGCAGGTAATGATTTTCCCCAGAGCCAAAGTTGGCACGGGTAGCAAATGTTGAGGGTGTCCAAGTCAATGTCCTTTGCCTCTTCTCTACCCTGCCTTTGAGGTGAGAAAGCAGCTGTGGGCAGTATGTAAATGAAGGACCCTGGCTGTGTTCCAATAAAATTGTGCCTTAAAGCAGACAGTGGACTAGATTTCACCTGCAAACCAGAACTTTCCCACTGTTTTGGAGTAGCACGTCTTTTCTTTTCTTTTCTTTTCCTTTCTTTTCTTTTCTTTTCTTTTCTTTCCTTTTCTTTTCTTTTCTTTTCTTTTCTTTTCTTTTGCATCTGTGAAATGGAAGTACTAATACACTTACCCCAGATCATAGCTGAAGCTTTCTGGAAATAACCCATCTATGTAATGTGCTAAGGTCTGAGTTGACATAATGACACACTAGAGCTGATATTGAGTTGAAAGTCAGTTTTCTGAGTACTTTAACTTCTCCTTTTGGTCTTAACCATGGCCAGTGTTTACCTCCTCTTAATAGAAAAGGACATTGAAACTAAGAAAGCTGAAAGTGGCTTGTCCAGATTCTAGACAGTAAGCAGTTTAGTCAAGAACCAACATCAGGGGCTAGAGAGATGGCTCAGCGGTTATGAGCACCAGCTGCTCCCAGAGGATGCTCAATTCTCAGCACTCACCTGGGGGTTCCCAACCGTCTATAACTCCAGTCCCGGGAAATCCAACACTATTTTCTGACCCCCTAGGGTAGCAAGCACACAGTACACATAATACACATATGTGACGAAATACTCATACATCTGAAAATAATAAATTAAACCTTTTCAAAAAATTTAATAAGAACCAAGATCATTTCTCTCTGATCTTTTTGCTTGTCTGTCTATTTGCTTGTTTGTTTGCTTGCTTGCTTTAAGACTTTAAACCTTGTTGGTTTTATGTATAAAAGGCTAGTGTTATCTTTTTCCCTGGATAGATGGTATTGAATAATTTAGTCAAAAAGTTGCTTAGTTCAGTTTAATAAGGCCTGTTTACAATCTTGCCTACCGAATCAGTGAGAAAGGTTCACCCTGATCTTAAATGTGCATTCTTCACCCATAGCTCTTGTTAAACCCTAACCACTGCACAGTGCTCTCTTTCTGAGACAGGAAGGACTGTGTTTACATTACTCCCCTCTTGGTCCTTTCCTATCAGCTCTGACCCAAAGAATCCCCCTGACAGATGCTTTCATTAGACCTAGGAGAGAAAGTTGTCCTGTTTCTGCTTGCACCTCAATTCTGATGGGTTAACACACTGTTGTTGGGGTCTGATAGCCTCTGACTTGATGTTTCTCAATGGCCAAGAAGGAAATTAGCAAGCAAAGTGCTCAGGGCTCACGGGCCTGGATTGCACACTTGCTCACTAGTTTCTGATTCTGCTCTCTTTAAAAACCCCAAATCTCAGGAGTTTCCCAGTGAAGAGGCTTTGCGGCCATGTAAGAGGTAACAGAGCAGAGGTAAGCAGAGCAGGGGCGCTCCTCCAAGTTTTACCTTTACACCTTTCCACGAGTTCTTTTCACCACAATGTTGTCTTGTTTTCTTTTTCTTTTATTTGATGAGTATTTTGCCTGCATGTATGTCTGGGCAAACATTTTCATGCTTGGTCCCTTCAGAGGCCAGAAAAAGGAATGGGATGGTTTGGAATAGGAGTGACAGACTGTTGTAAGTTACCATGTGGGTGCTGGAAAATGAACCCTGGTCTTCTGGAAGAGCAACCAGGGCTCTGAATCATTGAGCCATCTCTTCATCCCTCTCTCTCCCTTTTATTTAAGGTCCAGATTGGTTTTTCTTAGTTACACCACTTAGACTGACAATTTGTTTTCCCCTTCTATCTACCTATCTTTATCTATCTATCTCTGTGTATGTGCATGCACATGCACACACAGCATTGTGTATATATGTGCATATGCATATGTGTGTGTACATGTGGAGCACAGAGGACTACCCCAGCTGTCATTACTCAAGATCTGCCTTTCTCTATTTTTTTTAAGACAGCTTCTCTCATCTTACTGGCCTTGAGCTCTCTGAACAGGTTAGGTTGGCAAGTCAGTGACTTCAGGAACCTGACTGTTTCTACTCCCACAGCACCAGGCTTACAAGTATGTGCTATCATGCCTGGCTCTTCTTAGATGGGTTCTGATGGTTGGACACAGGTCCTGATGCTGGATGACTGAGATATCTCCCTATTTGCTATATCTCACAGTTCTAGCTACATCTCCCCTAATATCAGCCCAATATCTCAAGACATATGCTACCAAATGGCTCTAGCATTCTCGAATGCTTGTCACAAAGAAGATATGAGACATGAGTGTCTAAGACTAATACCATCAACATGGCCACAGATTGCACTTAGCACCCATCCTTCCTGTAATGTACAACTTTACTAAGGATGCTGCACCTTGCTTTAAGAAGCATCCTATAAATCCACATCTTCTACTACTTCAGTTTGGGGCACATCTCTGTGCCTTTCATGATTTATGGACTTTGATCACATATCCCTCCATCTCTCTTCTCACATGAATTTTAATTCCCCTTATCTAGTCTCTTAAGGGAGATGATTCTAACATCTAGAAAGCAAAGCAGAAGCTGTCCATTCTGTGTCAGCTGAAACTGTCCAGCTCCTCTTGGTCTTTGATTTCGGCTACTTCCTAGTCCTCGTCCATACTGCGGTCATAAACAGAGAGCAGGCAAAAGAGAGGGCTCAAGTGGATACCACCTACAAAGAAATATATTTCCAATACCTTTCCATCCTGGGCTCCTAATTGGCATGCATATAACATATGTTCTTAATCATATAACTACATTTCTCTTAGTTTCTACATCATATGTTTGTTTTCCAAAATGCATAAAGACTAGGCAATGCCACCTATCTTACTTTTCCCAAGTATTAAAAACAATGTATATACAAAGTGTGTCATTTTTCTCTCTGATGGAGCAAGATGTCTGAAAAAAAAAACAGTATGAGGAAGGGGATGGGGTGCTTTTGGCTCACAATTTGCAGGTCCAGCCCATCACAGCAGGGAAGTTATGCCCTGGCAGCAGGAGCAGTAGGTGGCTCCTGCGACCTTGCATTGACAGAGGAGGCCCAGACAGGCAAATGCCTATGCTCTGCTTGCTTTCTCTCCTTTTCATTCTTTCCCAGATTCATCATGAATCTCGAATGCCTCCCATTATTCAGGGTGACCTTTCCTTTCTCAGTTAAAACTCTTTGGAAATGCCCTCATCGAAATACAACTGGGATGTGTTTTCTTGGTGTTTTTATCGAGTCAGGTTAAAGATCAACCATCGCAGAAACATACTACAGAACAGAGTCAAGTAGAACATGGACTCTCCAAACTTCAGCAGTGGATTTTCCCAGCCAAGGGATTAGCATATAACTTTACACCTTTAAATATCTGGAATTTACCAACTCAAATACTTCAAGTAAAAGCCACAATTATTTGTGTGCCAGATTCATCACCCACTCTTTAAACTGAGGCAACTTTCATGATTGGCATGTTTCTTCTTGTGACTCATAGCACCAGATCAATAGAGGCTTCAATCAATGACTGCGTGTCATTCCACTAGCATAGGTATGAGTGTTGAGGAACTTGGAGTTCCTCCGTGTTGCAGTCAGGTCCCTCATGTGAGATGCTTTGGCTTTCTCTATACACTACTCACACTATACTTTCTGTCTTGTGAGAAACGGTGTCTTAGTCAGGGTTTCTATTCCTGCACAAACATCATGACCAAGAAGCAAGTTGGGGAGGAAAGGGTTTATTCGGCTTACACTTCCATACTGCTGTTCATCACCAAGGAAGTCAGGACTGGAACTCATGCAGGTCAGGAAGCAGGAGCTGATGCAGAGGCCATGGAGGGATGTTCTTTACTGGCTTGCCTCCCCTGGCTTGCTCAGCCAGCTTTCTTATAGAACCAAGACTACCAGCCCAGAGATGGTCCCACCCACAAGGGGCCTTTCCCCCTTGATCACTAATTGAGAAAATGCCTTACAGTTGGATCTCATGGAGGCATTTCCTCAACTGAAGCTCCTTTCTCTGTGATAACTCCAGCTGTGTCAAGTTGACACAAAACTAGCCAGTACAATTGACCCCTTGTCAACTTGACACACAAAAACATCACTAGTAAGCCTCAACCCTTACAATCTTATTCATCCCCAAGATCTAAATAACTTTAAAAGTCCCACAATCTCTACATATTCTTAAATTTTCAATCTCTTTAAAATATCCATCTCTTTTAAAATTCAAAGTCTTTTTACAATTAAAAGTCTCTTAACTGTGGGCTCCACTAAAACAGTTTCTTCCTTCAAGAGGGAAAATATCAGGGTACAGTCACAATCAAAAGCAAAAGTCAATCTCCAACCGTCCAATGTCTGGGATCCAACTCACGATCTTCTGGGCTCCTCCAAGGGCTTGGGTCACTTCTCCAGCCAGGCCCTTTGTAGCACACGCGCCATCCTCTAGGCTCCAGATGCCTGTACTCCACTGCTGCTGCTGCTCTTGGTGGTCATCTCATGGTACTAGCATCTCCAAAACACTGCATGACCCCTTCAGTCCTGGGCCTTCAATTGCAACTGAGGCTGCACCTTCACCAATGGCCTTCCATGTCCTCTCACAGTGCCGAGCCTCAGCTGCTTTGCGTGACCCCTTCATGCCTTCAAAACCAGTACCACCTGGGTGACCCTTACATATTACCAAGTCCTGCTGCAGCAGGAGTACAACCTTGGCCATCTTTGGAACACAGCCTCTTTGTGCTTTCAGAAAACACTTCCCAGAAGATGTCACCTCAATGATGCTGGTCTCTTCTTAATCACCGCTAATTTCTTAGCTCCAGCTAACCAGCATCAATAATCCCAGTAATGCAAAGTTGTTGCTTTGGTAGTTCTGGTATCTTGTTAATCACAGCTGATTCTTCAGCCCCAGCTAACCAGAACTACAGAATCTTCACAATCAAAACAGCAATGGCCCTGAAAAGAGTCTTTAATTTTCCCTCTGAAATTTCACAAACCAGACCTCCATCTTCTGCAGTGTTCTCAACGTTATCTTCCAAGCTCCTACACAACATCCGACAGAACTCTTAACAACGGATGGATCTTCAAGCCCAAAGTTCCAAAGTCCTTCCACAGTCCTCCCCAAAACATGGTCAGGTTGTCACAGGAATACCCCACTCCCAGTACCAATTTGTCTTAGTCAGGGTTTCTATTCCTGCACAAACATCATGACCAAGAAGCAAGTTGGGGAGGAAAGGGTTTATTCGGCTTACACTTCCATGCTGCTGTTCATCACCAAGGAAGTCAGGACTGGAACTCATGCAGGTCAGGAAGCAGGAGCTGATGCAGAGGCCATGGAGGGATGTTCTTTACTGGCTTGCCTCCCCTGGCTTGCTCAGCCTGCTTTCTTATAGAACCAAGACTACCAGCCCAGAGATGGTCCCACCCACAAGGGGCCTTTCCCCCTTGATCACTAATTGAGAAAATGCCTTACAGTTGGATCTCATGGAGGCATTTCCTCAACTGAAGCTCCTTTCTCTGTGATAACTCCAGCTGTGTCAAGTTGACACAAAACTAGCCAGTACAAACGGCTATATATTCTGAATGAGGTTTTCCTAAACAACTCCTAACATAGTTGTTTCATGCTGTAGACACATGCCATGGTGTGCTGGAACCAACCCTTCCTGATTGGCAAGAAGCAGTTATGTGCATCCTTTGACCAGCTGTGCACTCCATAACATGAGCTGACAGCTTAAAATGGACATAGCAAGAGTCTATACTTGGAAAATTGACCAAACAAATGAGCATTTTTCTCCTTGGGAATCCAGTTGTGAAACATTTCTACCTCGCCATTACTTGAAATATAAAAAAATTTAAAAAAAAGGAAACAAAAGCAGAATTGGCCAGATGAAGGAGGTGAACTGATTGCACAAATGTTATCTTACACATGAAGGGATCAAAGGAAATTGTGTGCCACATGCCAGGAAGTCCCATCCCAACATTACAGAGACTCAGAAATGGCCACCAATCTGTGATCCTCAGCAGAATATTCTTACAAACCTGTAATGAAACATCTCCATTTATTTGCCTGACTTGTTCATCCCTCAACTGTGACCATGAAGTCATGATGGATGGCCCTCTGGGTCACCAAATATTAGTTTCAGCTGGGACCTGATGCCCAACAGTTCTTGAAATGCCTAGATAAAATTATGCCTATCATACAGACATATAATATGCAATATATCAAAGTTAATGGTAATTTTCCAGCCTCACACAACCTTTGTCTTAATTTCAGGACAATCTAACATAGGCATTGTCTCTAGCTCTGGGAGAGGTACATCACTGCAGCTGACCTTGAACTACACCAGATAGCATTATAATAGACATCTCACTCACAGGATAGATAGGAAGCAGTCAGCAAGAAAACAGAAGCAATTCTCTCATTAGAGTAACCAGGCAATTAGGGGGAGACCTTGACATATGGATAGTGTTATTAGGAGGTTTCAGAGGCACAGTTATGTAGCAGTGGCAATTAGCACCTAACAGGGAATTAGATTTGTTTATGTACGCTTCGGGGAGAAGGGAGATTATGGAAAATATTGTCAAGGCACAGAATGTGCTGAGAATTGATGAAATATTGAGTGACATCTTGAAAAAAAAATAGCTTTTCTGGAACTAGTACTCTGGCCTCTACAACTGCCAGTCATGCTGGGACCCAGTGAGCTAATGGGTTTCAGGGTGATTTTCTATCCAAACAGGCTTCGAGTACTTGAAGCAATTAAGAAGCTTCTAGCCAGAGACAAGATTGTGAGGAAAAATTTTAATGTGCAATATGCTCATGTGGGAACCCTTAAAAATTATCTCTGTGATTATCAAGTAGTGAAGTCATAATCACAGTACTGGCACCTACAGACCTCCTGACTCAGAGGTATCTGTGACCCCAACATTCTCATTAATGTTCTCCACAGAGATCTGTATCAAGAACGAGGAGGAGGTGGCCTTTTATATGTACCGGTGAGATAACGACATCATTGTGTGGATTTTGCTGACTCATGGTTTCGTGGAAGGTAGATTGTTCTCTGAGGTCTGTAAGAGAAATAGTACCAACACAATCTTGAAGGAACTGACTGAATAAAAGATGAAGACTTCTGAGCCAGGCTACTTGCAAGAGGTAGATTTGGCTATTTAACCTGTTGCATGGAATCCACATGGGCGGCAGAGGCTGCCGCCTGCATTTCGGATCCTTGTTTCTGCGGATTAGATCAAACTCAGAACCACATTGATGTTTCTTGTTTTCAGTAAAAAGAAAACTGTGTACGGATCTTTCACTAAAAATAGCTTTAAATTGGTTCAAAAACCATGTTAGACAGAAATGCAATTATCTTACAATACTGAAAATAACCCACTTACATTTTCTATCTCCCATCCTTCGTCATTAATGTCTTCTTTTGAATAAAGTTCTACTATTTGGTTTCTTCCCTTAGCACAGGTTCTTAAGAACAAATTATAAAACATCAACATTGTTTGGACCCTGATTACTGTACAACACACACACACACACACACACACACACACACACACACACGCTGCTGACATTCCTCCTTCCTCCCCGCCTCTAGCCCCCAATAGGGGAGTTTCAAGGCCCCTCACTCCATCTGGTAGGTGCTACTCACCTA
The DNA here is from genome assembly GCF_000001635.26 of Mus musculus. NCBI lineage: Eukaryota > Metazoa > Chordata > Mammalia > Rodentia > Muridae > Mus > Mus musculus. The sequence goes on from NC_000070.6 coordinate 39,927,425, forward strand.
CCAATGTGTGGCAGAAGGGCAGCCCTGGAGCGTTTTGTAGCAATATGGTACAGGGATTGTAATAGGAGATAAAGTCCTACGAGTGTGTTTTAGGGGGCTCTAACCTAGAAAATATTTTGAAACTTATTTTTTCCTATGCTGTGACAGATAGATGAAAGTTCCTTTCTTAAGCTTTGGAGAAAAGTAGTGCCATACGACCCTTAATGGAATAAATCAAATCACACCATATCAGGCTCCAGTGTCGAGATATTATTTTCCATTATTTATGCTTAGTGTCTGAGATTCAGTTTCCATATAAAACATAACACATTCATACTGGTGAGAACAACCACATAACGATGCTTTCTCTAAATGTTTCAGATGATCTTATTGATCATGCATTTCCCCGGTTTTCACTACCACTCACTTTTTCTTTAGGGATTCGGACAACTGCAAATCTTTGAGTTATCACTAAGCTAAGGAGAGCAGTAACCAGTGTACCACAGCCACACGCCCAAGGAAGGGCAGGGTTCACACTCAGGAAGATTCCATCTCTCCTATTTGGAAGAAACAGGTAGTCAGCCATGCAATGCTGTGTGGTGTGTGTGTGTGTGTGTGTGTCTGTGTGTGTCTGTGTGTGTCTGTGTGTGTCTGTGTGTGTGTCTCTGTGTGCATGTGTGTCTGTGTGTCTGTGTGTGTATGTCTCTGTGTGCATGTGTGTGTGTCTGTGTGTGTGTCTGTGTGTATGTGTGTCTGTGTGTGTGTGTGTGTGTGTGTGTCTCTGTGTGTGTCTCTGTGTGTATGTCTCTGTGTGCGTGTGTGTGTCTGTGCCTGTGTGTGTCTGTGTGTGTGTGTCTGTGTGTGCATGTGTGTGTGTCTGTGTGTCTGTATGTATGTCTGTGTGTGTCTGTGTGTGTCTGTGTGTGAGTGTGTGTGTCTGTGTCTGTGTGTATGTCTGTGTGTGTGTGTGTGTGTGTGTGTTTATGTGTGTGTGTGTGTGTGTGTGTGTGTGTGTGTGTGTGTGTGTGCTGATGAACCCATGGGCCTTCTCAGAGTACAGCTGTCCTCACTAAGTCTGCACTGAGCCAGTCACTGTGGGGGAAAACCCAGAAGGTCAAGAACGGTTCCTCTCCATACCCTGGGGACTTCTAGACTTGTAATGCCCTTTCCTCTATCAGCTTCCATCCTAACGCTGCTTATATGCTTTGCTCATTATGAATGACACTCTCTCTCCTGTTTTTTACATCTTTGTCCAAGAAGATAAACTATTCTATTGTAACTGGCAGATAGCCCACAGTGTGACTCACACAGATGTTGGTTTTTCTTCCAGTCTACAAGGGAGCTGTTGAGCAAGACAGGAGATAGTTGGAATTATTTAAAGGTTAGTCCAGATTTAAATTCATGAGTTTATTTCTTAATTGTATGTGTGTGTGTGTGTGTGTGTGCATGCATGTATTTATTTGTTTGGTTTTGTATTTATTGGGGGCATTCAAGTGAAAGTGAGAGGACCACTTGAGAGTCAATTCTCACCTTCCATTATGTTGGTCCTGGAACAACTTAGATTGTCTCTGTACAAAATAGAACAATCCAACTATCTATTAAATGCTGTCACATACCATTTTTGTTCAAATATTGTGTTTCTCCAGTGTATTTTGTACCATATATATAGATAGATAGATAGATAGAGATAGATATAGATATAGATATAGATATAGATATAGATATAGATATAGATATAGATATAGATATAGATATAGATAGATATATAGATATATATAGATATATATAGAATGGTCTTTAAGAAATATTGAAAACATTGTATTTATAGACTTCAATTGTTATAAAATCTAACCTCCCCATAGCTTTAGGGAGCTCTACATACTTCCCCCTTCTATGTTCCCAGCTGAATGTTTTCTATAGCCCACTCCAAAGCCAGATTATATGTACTAAGGATATTGTTTCTCAAATGATTCTTGCACCCAGGTTTTGTTTTCAAGTCTTCACACAGAGCTTCTCTTCTTTGAAAAGTTTAATTCTGTCACCACTTGTTGGTCTCTCATGTCTTCATCAACCTAGTTGATGGTTGAAATCTTTGTAATGTCTCCTTCTTCTGAGAAGCCCGGCATGTGGCTACAGGCACCACACTGTATCTTCTCAGAGATGACAAATACTGTATCATTTAAGTTAACTCTCACTTGATCGTTTGTTTCTCCTTCTCCCTGTCACTGTGTCACACCACCATCTAAGTCACAGCATAGTCATACCCTCCTGGATTTATAACAAATGATTCTTCATGGAGGCTGTGTGTACCACCTGAGCTCTCAGCTTTACTAGTCTCTTGTTTTAGACCGTCATGAATTCTGGACATCTTTACAAAGCATAAATGATAATTCCTCTCTTCTTTTCCTGCGTCACTGTGCCCCTAACCCAGGGCTCTCTTGGTTATAATGCCTATGACCCATATTATCATACATATCTATCCTTGCATAGCCCACATGTTCAGAAACTCAGCACAGCAAAGGGAGACATAAGCCAACGAATCTTTTCCTCTTTTATCTGTCATATGATGGATCTAAGATGAAAAGTGCACCACAAAGCTCCACAGACTTAGTAATCACTTGTACCAAGTTAGTACAGGAACCACGCCTTTGGATGATAGATAGATATAGATAGATAGATAGATAGATAGATAGATAGATAATTTTTAAAGGTCAGGTGACTTTCTACCTCTGTCATTCTCTTGCTCTTGTTCTCCCTTATTCTTGCATCTTAAATAAAAAGCAACGCACGCTCTGCTCTCTTGGGTAAAGCATACTCTAGTTCTCCCTCCACTGCCAACCCTGTTGTTGCTGCTTTAGATTTACTGCCCTTCATTCCTCACAGTCTTCCTGATTTTAGTCAATAGTCAATTCTCCCTTTTAAAAGAGTCACCTTTTAAAAATCATAAATCTGTTTACTTTGTGTGCTTTTAAAATCGTCAAATAGCTTCTGATGTTTCTCAGAATAAAGTACAAAATCCCACACTGTCTAGAGGCACTGACTTTGCCCAACCCTTCACTGTCACCCCATATAACAAATGGGCAGGGGGGTGAGTGAGAATCCAATTGTATTTTTTAAGGTTATATTATTTCATTTTATATTACTTATAAAAATCCAAATGTTTTTAAACTACTTGAAAGAAATAAAGTAATATCCTCTGCTACCAGTTTTAATGCTCTTCCCAAGCACATATCAGCTTGCTCCAAATGTACAATTCTCTGCCTCTTCTCCTTGCGTGGCTTTCATTGGAATTATCTTTATCACTCTTCCTCATTTCTTAATATTTAGAATGTGCACATCATGAATTTTCTAGTGCTCAATATAACTACCTTCCACCAATGTTCATGAAAATACTTTTCATGCCCTTTGTGGTAAAGAAAAGCCATTTATTAGTTCTGGCTAAGTGTTCAAAGAGAGATTGTGGCATTTATATCCCCTCTATGTCAAGACAGACAAGTGTAGGGCTAGAGGGATGGCTTGGCAGCTAAGAGCACTATCTGTAATTCCTCAAAGGCTCTAACACTTTCTCCCTACTTCTGCAGGTACTGCCTGCACATGGTGCACAGACATACATGCAGGCCAAACACCCACACATGAAAAAAGAAGGTAAAAAGTTAACACAGACAAGAGTAGATATCTCGTTAAGGGCAGCTTTGTCAAGGATGGGGATATGGTTCAGTAAAAGTAACTCCCTGGTGAGCAGGAGGACTTATTTCAGGTCACCAGCACCCATATACGGTTGCACACATCTTTAATCATTGTACTGGCAAGTAGGGAATATATGTCGATTTCTCCACCCTTGGAAGCAGCTAGTCTAGCCAATCAGTCAGTTCTGCATTCTGTCTCCAAAAATAGGGTGGAGAGTAGTAGTGGGAGATAGCTAATACTGCCCTAAGGCCTACACACACACACACACACACACACACACACACACACACATGCACACACACATACATACACACACAAAACCAGCTACTTTCTAAGAAGAAAATGCAAGACTCGATTTAGATAACAGAACAGCCCAGAAAATCAAGTCACCTAACAGGAAATGATTGCCCTGAAGAGCTGCAACAGACTTTATGAGCCCACATCTCTTTTTTTCCCTTGAAAGGCAAACTCATGAGTGCATGCATACGTGTGTATGTGTGCGCATGTGCATGTGTGTGTTACACTGCATGTGCTGATATCTAATTCTTTCTGTGCATTTTTTATGACTGCTTTGTAACTTCTCCCCCCTGGTCAGTTTGATCATTTTAAATAAAGTGATGGTAAATTTTAGTGATCATTTTATTGTTTCTATTTGTAAGCATCTGGGTTATTTTACTTATAGTTCTATGACTTTTCTACAGTGGTTCATTCTATATGATGCCATAATTTCAGTAAGAGATCACCTCTACACATAATTCTCCATTAATTTGTGGGTAGAGAGAAATTTTAATGGAGCAACACAACTGCTCTGGCAAGGGGTCATTATCTAAGGACCTAGGTTGTGTGATCCAGCTGGAAAGTAGGCACACTACACACCTTTAATCCCTCTCGCTGAAATACAGACATGCCCTTTGTATGTACCTTTAAGATAAAATTAGATTATAGAAAGCAGCCATGTTTTAAAGTGACACCTAACTGAGGGCAGACAAAATGATAAATCAGAGAAAGATTTGATAGAATGAATCAGAGCTAGGATACACCCAACTCTCGTGAGAAAAGACAGCAAAGAGAGGCTACTTAAGAGGACCGCACAGGAAAGAGATGCTAGTTAAGAGCATCACAAGGAGAGAGTCAATTGCGAGTCAGAGAGTCCAATACAGTGGAGCTGAGTTGATTCATGAGTTCATATAGTTCAGTGCAGGTCATCAGAGGCACTTGAAGCCAGAGAACAACAAGGAGCCAGAATATTTGAACAAACTGCCAGCATTAAAGACCAAGCAGAGCAATTCAGTGAGAAGCTGAGAGAAACCAAATTGAATCAGTCATCTTGGCAAGGAGTTTGAGCCAGAACAGCTGAGTTGAACCAGCCAAAGTTCAGAATGAGGCTAGAAAGGGTGAGATCTTCATCAATAAGCCTCAGAGATGACATTTATGTCTAGCCAATAAAAGTTACATTTACAGTGGGAAGGTCGGTCATGCCCTGAACTATGTAAGTATCTTACAGTCCAGCTACCTCCTCCACATTACAAGGCCTAGGGTATTACAATGGCCCTTAATTTCCCTCCCTATCACATGCATCAGACATTACTTGAAAGTTTAACTTCTCTAAGGTATTCTCCCCGACTGGACAAGTGAATTTGAAGACAAACACTTATGCTTTTCTCCAGAAACTGTGGATGTTACTCAATATTGTTCACTTGGAGGGTGTGGAAATATCTTTAAGGAGTCTTGATTTTTAGTCAAGAAGTTTACTCCTGTTTTCTTGCATTTGGGATTCACAGACAATCATTTCTCTTTCTGTGAGTATCTAAAACATCAAGCCAGGAATCTAAGATCTCCATATATTTTCAGTACCTCCTTGGCTGTTGCCCCTGTTCACAGCTGGGATATTACACATTCTATTTATTTTTGCCTCCCAGTGATTTATCTATTGGTTTTAAGTTGGGCTATGTTTTCAAATATTCATAGACTTATTTATGCTATCATTCACTTGTTTGTGTGAAACACTATGCACTCTCTTTGATTTATATCTTGCAAAACTTAAAACTTAATCTTCATCACATTTTAATTGAGATTGAGCTACAAATATAAAACACAGAGAGAACAGATATCTATCACAGACAAGAGAATGTCATCAGGCTGAATTCACTCATCATTTCCTCTGCATTCTCAATATACTAGAAACCTTTGAGATATTATTTATGGGCTGGCAAACTAAGAACATCTCTTATTAGCCTTACTCCGGAGAATTTTCAATGCCATATTTCTATGTGCACAAGGGAGATGTATAAAAACTTATCTTCGTAAATGCACCATTATTACATTTAAATTGAATCCCATTAGGAGGCTATCATAATAATCCATTGGAAGAATAGGAGTATATATTAAATACTGAAATAGAAGGTAACCATGGAAATGAAGGAAAACTTGGAATTACAAGATGTCTTTAGGTTACAACTGAAAGAACTTGATAGATAGATGTAGAGCTCCTGATGAGAGACCTGCTGAAGACAAACAGTACCTGTGTGTTTACCTTGAAGGGTGGAGGTGTCATTGGTTAAAAAGAGAAATAATTGATAAATACATTGATGTGGAGGTATACTGGAAGGAACAAAAGTTTAGTTATGTGATACATTTACACTAAAAACTCTTCTTTCTAAATAACAGTCTTGGTAAAGAAGTTACTTTGTAGTAGAGTGCATCCTTGTGGAAACAAATGAATTGCAACTGAAATGGTAGCTACAGAGGGCAGAGATAAAGGAAGACTAACATGATTGAGGACCAAGACAAGATGTCAAATATCCGCTGCCAGAGGTGTCCTGAGACAACCTTAAGTACAAGGGGACATTTCGTGCAGAGGGAGAAAAGGTATTGAGATGACATTTAGAACATTTCACTTCTATATGTGATGCACCACAGCCACTACAGCCCTTCATGATGAAAGAAGAACAAAATCTATCTATCACCACATCCCTCAGGCTAAGAGACCACTGAAACAAAATGCACAATTGCTTGAAATATTCTGAATAGATTTGGCAGGAGAAAGCATTTCCTTCCGGGTACCACTCTGGCATCTCAGAGCTGGCGTCACCAGCACAGTCATTAGCATCTTAATTTAGCTGCGTATCCTTTGTGAAGTACGTGGAGTGCATTTTCGAAGGATTTTGCTGGCTAGTCTAACTGTGATGGAGGACTTCAAAACAGCTTGAAGCATTTCCAGTCCAATCTCATACACACACCCCATGAGACTAGAACCATTTCCTTACCAGACAAATATGACTGGGGATGCCTAAGTTACATACAGTTTATTGTCGAAGTCAATAAGCCACGTACACAAGAGTGACTGAAGCCAGGTTACCGCCTCCTCTGCCTTTGCCTGCAGACATGAAGGCTCAAGCAGGTACACTATGCCAGTCTTCACTCATGCACGCATACCCTACCAGTCACGTGGGAAGCCAGCATAGCATCTGGACATTTGAGTTTAGAGTTGGTTTCTTTCCAACCTACAGGAAATGAGCAAGCAATGAACAAAATCAACGCTGTGCTGGGAGCAGAAACAGAAGCATTGCTGCAGTTTTTTTTTTTTTTTTCTGCCCCTTCTTCCCACTACCGGGACAAGACAAAATAAAGAAAGGAACAAGCAAGAGATGGGTACCCATGAACGGCAACAGCCATTTCCACTTCGATGCCCAGAGAAAGCAGCGGCCAAGAAGGATGAAACCTCCCCACCATGTATTCTTTTTAAAATGCAAAACTCCCAGAAAAGCTAAGAATGTATCAATCGGTTAATTGGCTCAACAAACATGTCAAGCATGCCCTAATGCCTAACAAGGCTTTTTCATCCCCAGGTGAACACACTTGAGGGTCCCATGTGTGGCTGAGATGATACATCCGTGTGGCCACGCTGAGATACATCTGTGTGGCCACGTGTCACCACAGATTTTTCTCCGTGCTACCTCTCCCTTCCTTTTGCATCTTCCTTTTTCCTCTGTCCTGGCATCCTCCTTCAAATTATCTTACCAGGAAAAACTCTGACAACATTCACCACTTGTTCAAGCATTCTGTTTAAGACAGAAGTAGGGTCCAAAATTAAGAGAATGGAAGCAAAAAATGCAAACTTCAACAAAAGCCCAACGCTATACACATTAGCAAAAACCTTGAATAAAACAAGAATGGCTGCTGTCAACATTTTAAATATATACTTTAGATTCTTCACTTGCTTTTTTTGGATTACTTGAATTTTTCCATACATAATGACTAAATAACAGGAAATGGTTTTGAGTCCATATATTGGTTTTCTTTCTTTTCTTCTTTTATTTTCGAGAATATAGTATAATTGCAACATTTTCTCCTTCTCTTTCCTCCCTCTAAATTCTTCTTGCTCTCTTTTAAATCCATGGCCTCATTTTTAATTATTTGTTGTTATATACATATATGTATATGTACATATATATTCCCAACTATAACCTGCTCTGTCCGTATTATGTTATTCGTATATGTTTTCAGGGCTGAACATTTAGTTTTGGATAACCAACAAGTGAAATAAATTCTCTACTTGTTTCTTTATGCTGAGAAAGTCAATATAATAAAATATAATTCTAATTATTTCATCTCTCTCATGTCATTTTGGTAATTTTCAAATGATTTTAAAATAAAAATTAAATCCTTGAAGGAGTTTTCCAAGCTGTGTGGCCTCTTCTACATGTAATTTTTTAGGCATACTTTTGCTATCTAGCTCTAGATAGACTCACACTCTCAGCCATTCTTCTGATTCAGCCGCATGAGGCATGGTCTCTTATGCCATTCAGTAACATTAGTAGAGATCAGGCTACCATAACTCTGTTAGTAAATGGAATCTAAAAAGGTTGCTCTCAGGGAGGAAGAAAACAGAGTAGCTATTATCAGAAGATCAGAGGCTTAAGAAAAAAGACAAGGAGCAGATGAGGGTGTATGTGTGTGTGTGTGTGTGTGTGTGTGTGTGTGTGTGTGTGTGAGAGAGAGAGAGAGAGAGAGAGAGAGAGAGAGAGACTGACTTGTCCCTTCAAGAGCATTTTGAAATTGCATGTTTTGGCATTGGGCTTGCTGGGATATGGTCTTACTTTTTGGTGCAATCTTTCTATGTTTTTCTTCTCTCTTAGAATGATAATATTTGCTCTATTTCACTATATATCGGAAATATATGACTTTTTAATCAAGCATCTCCCTTGCCTCTCAAGCGAGACTGAACACTGGGGACTTCAGAGCGCTGTTGGAACTGTTAGGACCTGGACTACTTTTAGAGATTCACAAAATGCATTTGGGTTATGGGTGAGCATGAGACTTTGGAGACCCAGCAGCGGCAAAGTGTCAGCATTTATAAGTGATGTGTTTGAGTCAAGTGGACAAGGACGAGACTTGTGACTGTTAATCTTCACTGCTAACTAATCATAAATGTGGTCAGCATCATATTCAGTAAAAAGAAAAAAAGGAGAGAGCAAAAATAAATAACTGAAGGGCTGGTGAGATGGCTCAGTGGGTAAGAGCACCCGACTGCTCTTCCGGAGGTCCTGAGTTCAATTCCCAGCATCCACATGGTGGCTCACAACCATCTCTAATGAGATCTGACTCCCTCTTCTGGAGTGTCTGAAAACAGCTACCGTGTACTTACATACAATAAAAATAAATACAGCAATAAATAAATAAATGAAAAGATAAAAGTAAAAAAAGACTAAACTTTTTTATCTAATTTTTGCTGAATTTATTATCACAATGTTAAATCACATTTGGAGGAAGAAACAATACAGAATAAAGCAAGCTCTTTTTTTTTCTTTAGAAAAGCAGGAAAGAAACAAAAAATCCTTTAGAAACAAAACATTAAATTGCACATCCTGCTTTCAGTGAAATAGTCCAAATGGGAGAATCAAATCACTGTTGCTCTCATAGAAATGGCTCAGCAACACCAGAGAGGAGGAGTCACGGGCTTGTTTTCATGTCAATTATCTCAGATCTGCCTTTTCAGGAACATTTTGGAAGGGAGGAATGATGTCCATGATAGCTTCATCTCATGTTCTGGGAAAATAGAGCAGAAAATTACCCAGCCCTAGTGCATTGGATGTAGAATGCCTAAATTATTCAAACAAACCAAACCACCTAAGCTTGCGCCGACTTTTGAATGATTCTCTTTGATATGAGGTGCTTCTGTGCAGCAGGGGACTTGGCTCTAATTTTCAGAATTCCATTTCTCAGAATTTTCTACTGCACAGTCGCTTATGGTATCATACAATTGTCAAAGCCCTGGTTGATTTTTTGACTACCAGAATGGGGATGCTTATAGCTTCTGTATTTGAGTGTCTTTGCCTAAGCAAAGGGAGTTAGAAGGGTGTTCATTCAAACCCTCCAAAGCATGTATTGATCCCTTTGTATGGTAGCATGATGCAAAAGACATGGGATAAGGAGAAAAAAGTCATACCATCTGCATTTGAAGATGTCACAACCTAGTGATTATAGACAAATAGTAGCTCAGAGTGAAAGAACATCCTTTCAACTTCCGTAGAAACAATATTTGAATTGAGTCTTCTTAATCAGGGTCAATTGAATTCCCTCCTCCCCCAAGGATATGTGGCAGTGTCTGAGGATGGCTTTCATTATCATAACTAGAAGGGTAATGCTGGCACCGAGTGAATCAAGAAAAGAGATGCTGGAAAATACAGGGAATGCATGAGAGGCTCCATGGGAAAGAATTATATGACTCAAAACATCAGGTGTACCAAAGTGGAAAAACCTCATTATTCAGGATGGGAATACAAACCATGGACTTGATGCTGAAGTAGGGACCTTGTGGATTTAAGACAAGCCTGGCACGCATTGTCAAAAGCCTATCTCAGAAATGGAACAGAGGAAGAGAGAGGGAGCTCATATATGTGAATAGCTCATGAGACATGTTCATTCACTAGACATGAATACTGAAAACTCCCCAGGTGTTCAGTGATGGTGTAGGTATGAGACATAAAGTGTAAACAATACAGAAAAAGCCTCGGCCATCGTAGAACACACATCTTATTGGGATCAGTATTACCGTGTAGACCATAAGCCAGTAATCAACAAGTGGTCTAGTTTATTCTCCATTGCTGTAGTAAAACACGGACCAAAGCAACTTGGGAGATGAAAGGGTTAACTTTATCTTACACTTCCTTGTAACATTTCAGAAGTGACAGAAGTTGGAGAAGCAGTTCAAGGCAGGGACCTGGAGCAGAAATCAGGGAGGGGTGACTCTTGCGAGCTCACTCTCTGACTCATACTTAGCTTTCTTCTACAACCAAGGCCCACCTGCTTCAAGATGTGGCTGTCCACCATGCTCTCCCATATCAATTATCGACTGAGACAGTCTCTCAAAGACATGGCCACAGGCCAGTCTTATCTGGACAATCCCTCAGTTGAGGCTCCCTTGAACAAATCTAGGCTATGTCAGCTTGACAACTGAAGTAGGACAAGCCAATATGAAATGTGTCAAATAATGACAGTTTTAAGGGAGAAAATGTGGATGAGTAATTAGGCTATAGAACCAAGGTTGTTGGTGATAAGAAAAGGTTATAGTTAACTTACTAGTGATAGGGACTTAGAATTAATGAGGAGATCCATGGTCAAAACATTCCAGACAGACAGATTGGAATGTGTCGATGCCCTGAGACAGAAGAGGTCGCTGATACATTAAAAGGACAGCAGAAAAACCTATCTATCTGGAGTGGAAGGGGGTCAGAGAGAATGAGGAAAGAGAGCATGAGAGGTGGGAGGGTGGCTTCTTTATGTGAGTGTTATATTTTACTGTAAATGAAATGCAAAGATTTTGAACATAACCTAACATAATGGGAAGGTTTGGGACTGAGAATGGCTTACCTGTAAGTATAGCTAATAAACTGGCCAGCAAGACTGTTGAAAAAAAAAACACACAAAATCTATTGCAATAATTACATTAAGGACATGCTGGCAAATTGATAAATTCTTGTTTCACTGTACAAAGCTCAAGTCCAAGTGGATCAAGGACCTCCACATAAAACCAGATTCACTGAATCTAACAGAAAAGAAAGTGGGGAAAGTCTCTAATACATGGGCACAGAGGAAAAGTTCCTGAACAGAACACCAATGGCTTATGTGCTAACATCAAGAATCAACAAATGGGACCTCATAAAATTGCAAGGCTTCTGTAAGGCAAAGGACACTGTCAATAGGACAAAAGGGCAACCAACAGACTGGGAAAAGATCTTCACCAATACTGCATTCAATAGAGGACTAAAAACCAATATATACAAAGAACTCAAGAAACTCCAGAGAACCAAATAACCCTATTTAAAAATGGGGAACAGAACTAAACAGATAATTCTCAATTGGGGAAACTTGAAGGACTCAGAAATACCTAAAGACATATTCAACATACTTAGTCATCAGAGAAATACAAATCAAAACAACCCTGAGATTCCACTTCACACCAGTAAAAATGGCTAAGATCAAAAACTCAGGTGACAGCAGATGCTGGCAAGGATGTGGAGAAAGAGGGACACTCCTCCATTGCTGGTGGGATTGCTGGTACCACTCTAGAAATCAGTCTGGCAATTCCTCAGAAAACTGGGCATACCTGAGGACCCAGCTATAGCACCCCTAGGCAGAAGATGTTCCAACATGTAATAAGGACACATGCTTCACTATGTTCATACCAGCCTTCCTTATAATAGCCAGAAGCTGGAAACAACCTAGATGTCCCTCAAAAGAGGAATGGATAAATGTGTAGTACATTTACACAATGGAATACTACTCAGCTATTAAAAACAATAACTTCATGAAATTCGCAGGCAAATAGGTGGAACTTGAGAATATCATCCTGAGTGAGGTGATTCAGTCACAAAGGAACAAACATGGTACTCACTGATAAGTGGATATTAGCCCAAAAGTTTGAAATACTCAATATTCAATTCACAGGCCTAAGAAGAAGGAAGACCAAAATGTGGATGCTTCAGTCCTTTTTAGAAGGGTGAACAAAATACTCGCAGAAGGAAATATGGAAACAAAATGTGGAACAGAGACTGAAGGAAAGGTCATCCAGAGACTTCCCCATCTGTGGATCCATCCCATATACAGCCACCAAACCCAGATGTTATTGTAGATATTGGGAAGTGCTTGCTGACTGAAGTCTGATATGGCTGTCTCCTGAGAGGCTATGCCAGAACCTGACAAATATAGAGGTGGAAGCTCGCAGCCAATCACTGGACTGAGCTCGGGGGTCCCTGATGGAGGATTTAGAGAAGAAACTGAAGGAGCTGAGGGGGTTTGCAGCCCCACGTGGGGAGAAACAGTTTCAACAGGCCAGACCTCCTGGAGCTCCTGGGGACTGGACCGCCAAGCAAAGAATACACATGGAGCGACCCCTGGCACTGGCCACATATGTGGCAGAAAATGGCCTTGTTGGACATTAGTGGGAGGAGAGGCCCCTGGGCCTGAGGGTGTTCAATGCCCCAATGTAGGGTAATGCCAGCGAAGGAGGGTGGGAGTGGGTGGGTCGGGGATCATTCTCATAGAGGCAGAAAGAGGGGAGATGGGATGGGGAGAGTGTCCAAAGGGGAGACCTGAAAAGAGGAAAAATTTTGGAATATAAATAAAGAAAATATCCTATTTAAAAATACACGCTGGCTTGGACCAGGATATAGGATGGATGATATAGTAATGGTAGAGTTTGGATACCTGCTAAAAATAGAGGTGATAAGATGTGTTCATGGAATGTATATTCATTATTTTTTCTCTTTGCCATGACAAATGCCTAACCAAAGGAAGAATTCCTTATCTGAGCTCATGGTCTAAAGGGATATGATCCATCATGGCTGCAATGGCATGGCAGCTGCTTTGGTCCACAGTGGAATTATTCTGCATGTGACTTCCTCACATCTCCAGATAAGGAAACTGGGTTGAGCAGAGTTAACCACTCCTAAAATACTACATCTGCCAGCAAGTCCCCGTGTGCAAAATGTTCCACAACAGCTAAAACAGCACTACCAGCTGAGAATGAAATGTTCATTTCATATTCAATCGATAACAGAATAAGAATAGATATGGGGCATTGCCAAAAGAGATTGAGATTGGTGGTGATCTTGGAGGAATTCGTGATTATGGTCAGGTATAAACATTTTTTAGATAGAAAACAAGTCTTCTCACCTGTACGAAACAAGACAGATAATAAGACTTTATAGACCAGCATGTGGAGAAAGGAGTAAATTAAGGCAAAATTAGAGACAGAGATGAAGGCTGGAGTCTCTGAATTTGGGATAAAGACCAAAGTCAGATATTGTGTGGAAAGGGAAGCCATTTAAGGGAGAGACCAGTGAGCTGATATGTGTCTTCAAAGATCTTTTTGGTATATCCATGGAGACTAGATGGATGCCTATGACCAGCAAAAAGAGATACAGGTAGGAAGAGGTTGTTGGTCCAAGCAAGAGAGGCTGGCAAGTAGATAAGACAGAAAGAACTAGAAGGGACAACAGTATGCTTTACATCCAAAGGCTCTTAACGGTGGAAAGGGAAATCTAGTGGAAACCTTGTGGAAAGGGAAAGAATATTATGAAGATGATTCAAGCTACCAGTGGTTAGCAAGTAAAGCATCTATGGAATTGGTTTATACCAGTAACAATATCTTTCATGTCTACTTTAAAATAGTTCCTCTAAAACTTCCTGCTCATATACAGTACTAGATTTATGCTAAATTAAGTAATAAGAATTCATTAGACATCAATGCTGTGTCTCAGTAAGATAAGTAAGTACTGAAATATTAATTACTGAGACTAAATTTAACTTTATACTTAGATGTCTTTGTGTGGAGATGAGCCTGAGAACCTTGTTCATATAGTTGTCAAGTTCTATACAGTTACTCTATATTCTCCCCCTCAACTTTATTTTGTATGGTACAAAAGTGTGCAGACATTTGAATCTGTTCATATAAATGTGTTTTTTGTCACAATGAGAAACTACGTAACACTGGAACAAATATAATAGCACATCTACTAAAATCAATAAGGACAAAAGGAAATAACATTGTTGCAAACTCTATGAGAACCATATAATGTTACTTTATTGGGGAAAATTATGTAATCTAAAATGAGATGACTATTGCAGAAAAAAGGGAAGATGCCAGGCAGCCAGTATGGCTAGGGAAGCATGGTACATCGTGAACTGAAGTCTTTTGTTACTGGATACCAAGTTATAACTCCATGAAGTACTCAAATCTCCCAGCAACATCTAATATTTTTCCTTCTAAAATCCTAATTGTAAATAGGTTTGGGGGGGGCTTGGTGGTGGTAGTGATAAAGGTACTATGACTTTAACCCAAGACCTTGAACATGCTAGACAAACATATTACCACTGACCTCTCAGCCCTCTTTTTATGTTGTTATTATTATTATATTCTTGCCATTATCATTACTATTAGCTTATTAATTGTTTGGAGACAGTGTCTAAGTTACCTAGGCTGACCTTGAGCTCATTCCCTAGCCCAGATGGACCTTGAATATGAGAAGCTCCAGCCTCAGATCACCTAAAGGGTATCATTTGCACTTAAAACTGACTCAGATTTCCCAGAGGGGCCCTGGAAACTCACTAAAAAAAAAAAAAAAAAAAAAAAACTTTTTTGCATGTAAGCACAGGATTCAAAAGATAATTGGGCTTTGCTGAGAAGCTGAACTTCATGAGAAGTGTTATTAAACTAGATTCTTTTATTGTTGAAAATAGTTTTCACTATCCTGGGTTTTTTGTTATTCCAAATGAATTTGCAGATTGCTCTTTCTAACTCTATGAAGAATTGGGTTGGAATTTTGATGGGGATTGCCTTGAATTTACAGTCCTTCTGCCTCAGTTTCCCTAAGCAGCTAAAATGATAGGCATTCAACACAAGGCTGGACTTACACGACTATTGCTTTTATTTGGGATACTCCTGATGTTGGCATGTCCTATATTCTTGATACAAGTGATTTGGTTTTTCTCTTAAGCTATCTATAATTCATTAAAATTAGGTAGATAATATTTTTAATCAGAAATGAAACACTTATCTATTAACATTTTGCCTGATCCCTGAAGGACAGGAATTCTAAGATACTCTTGTTTTCCTGACAATGTAATTATTTGCATAGATTCAATAAGAATCTGTTCTTCTTGTGACAGAAAAATTAGAAATATTGACTACATAGCCAAGACTTTTCCTGGAACATCACATTTCAGGATGACAAGCACAAATCAGACATGAGCAGACCGTTTCCAGGAACTTGAGTCAACGTTCTGGGACCAATGCTTACAAGGCTCTCTTGCACAAAGCAGAGAAAGCACTTTTGGGCAGGACCAAGAACTTTAAGATGTAGAAATTTCTCCAAACACATGGGCTCTGGGGGTGAAATCTGATGGTAATAAGCTCTGGGCTCTATTTCATAATTTCAAGGGCTTTGTAAAGACTACACCAAACTCTTCTAAAAATTTGTATGATGACACATGCCTATAACTTCAGCACTAAGGTGTTGAGACAGGGGGATGATGAATTTAAAGTCAGTCTGGGCTTTATGGGGAGACCTTACCTGTAGGGCTGTTGGCCCACTCTGCCACTGGGCATGCGTGCTTGGGGAGGAGGAATGCTGGGAATATGACTGCACTTAAGCATGCCTCTGCCAAGGTTCTCAGGCTCTGGCCTTCTTCACGACTTTCCAGTGAGGATCTTGGTGAAAAGAGACAGTTCATGGCTCTAAACAGTTTATTGTCATGATGAAAAGTGGATGCGTAAAACCATACCCCACTTCTCAAGGTGGGCCTGAGATTAAATGCGTTTTGCAGGGAGGAATGTCTGGGAAGGAAAGCTTAGTGACTAAGCCCTCCAGGCCTCTAAGTGTCTCATTAGTAGGGAGAACTCTGTTTTGAGACTACTTAACTGTGGTCTCTTTTCCTAATGTCTTGGTCTGAAATGTTAAAAATGCCTCATCTACATGTGAAAGGGTGTTGCCTTTATGTGACTGATGGCCACAAATCTATTGGAGCTTCAGCTAAGTGACAGGGGCCTGGGGCAGAGAGCAGGCAGAACTCCAACCATCCCATACCTTCTGGATCTCTGGAGCTTCTAGTCTTTAACCTTACCAGGCTCCCTCTCATGGTCCACCTCCCCACACTTACCTTAAAAGAGAGCGAGACAGAGAGACAGGGAGACAGGGAGGGAAGGAAGGAAGGGAGGGAGGGAGGGAGGGAGGGAGGGAGGGGAGGGAGGGAGGGAGGGAGGGAGGGAGGGAGGGAGGGAGGAAGGAAGGAAGGAAGGAAGGAAGGAAGGAAGGAAGGAAGGAAGGAAGGAAGGAAGGAAGGAAGGAAAACTACCTGAAAAGTAGTTACTATTTGACTTATTTTGTGATTTGGATAATCTTACTTTGATTATCATTGATCAAAAATAGGGTGACTATACATAGAAATTGTTTAAGAGGAAAAAACAGTCTCTTTGTATTAATCTTTTGTGTTGTATTATGTTTTTGTTGTGAGTTGTGGTGGTGGTGGTGATGGTTTTCTGTTTTGGTTTTTCTTTGTTTAGCTGTTGTTTTGTTTTGTTTTTGATTAACTCTTAAGGAAGGGACCACAACATGCCTTTGCTCTCTACCAAAAAGCCTCTAACTAAACAGTAATCCTAAAATGTTCCAAGTAGTTAGAACATCCTATCCATAGCTAGATACAGTGAAGATCCAATTGTTTTGACCAGTTGTTGGAGTTCTGCACTTTTTGATCCTGATTTTTACAAGCTGCTACTTATGAGGGATAGATGCTCCATCCTCAGTGAAGCTCGGACCTTCTAATACCTGAGTAGCTACAGAGCCATGGGCATATAGCTCAGTGGTAGGGTGCTTGCCTAGCATAAGACCCTGGGTTCAATTCCCAGCAATTAAATCTTTTCTCTCTCTCTCTCTCTCTGTCTGTCTCTCTGTTTCTCTCTCTCTCTCTCTCTCTCTCTCTCTCTCTCTCTCTCTCTCTCTCTCTGTCTGTCTCTCTGTCTCTCTGTCTCTCTTTCTCTGTCTCTGTCTCTCTCTCACTCTCTCTCCTCCCTCTCCCTCTCTCTCTCTCCTCCCTCTCCTCCCTCCCCCTCCCCCTCCCCCTCTCCCTCCCCCTCCCCTTCCTCTCTCTGTCTCTCTGTCTCTGTCTCTCTCGTGTCTGTATGTGTGTGTCTGCACATTCGCATGTGTGTGCATGTGTACTGATATAAGGAATAAACACCTGGAAGAGATCTGCCTCCCTGTGTGTATCATCTTGGTACTCAGTAAGCATCCCAGAACCTGATGTAGCTGAAGAGACCCCCAGATGAGAAGAGTGATGGCTGAGCAAAAGCACTAACAATGAAATGCAGAGATACGCACATCTTCACAACCCTTCCCAGTATCAAAATTCCCTTAAGGCCCAGTTCCCCTTCAGGTTGCCAGCTATCATCTTTAACCAATGCCTCATCAGGAGGCCTTTTCCCTAAGCTACTGTCTGCTCTCTTTCTCCTCTAAAGTCATGTATTGTTGTATGCTAATAACCTACAACCTACATTCATAAAACATTTCCTGTAAATGCAATCTTTGGGGGGAAGTATCATTTTCTAAAATTAACTCTCTCCCTTTATTAATACTTGTTCCCTCGTCCTGGGAAATGAGAACACTGAGTGCCCTTTTCATTGGTTTCATTCATCTGTTAAGTATCTAGGGGCCCACACTTGAATCAATACTTGCAATCTCTCGGAATTAAATTGCCCTCTGCTAGAGAGCCAGAGGAAATGTCTTCCAATGATGAAATGGTCTATGTTTATCTCGGTTTTCTTCCTTGTTCTATTGTTTGGGAATGAGTACATGCTTTTGACAAATTTAAATGTCACTTGTGAGTGTTTAGCATCATCAGGGTACGGTGGGTCAGAAGGTGAGAGAGAAAAAAAATCAGAGTACTCCTAATTTCCAAAACCAGCATTGCTTCTGAAGGGTTTTTTTTTCTTCATTGACTTATCTAGCTGTGTAAGAAGAACTATTTAAATAACAGCTATGGCAACATTGGATTAAGTGAATAATTTGCCTTCTCAAAACTCAGATTATACTTACCTGGATAAAGAGGAATAGTGGTGCTCCCAGCAGAAGATGAGCCATCAAATTACTCATGCTCCCCATCTACAAAGTTGATATCTGGTTTCCACCCCCTATGGAGAGACAGTGTTGCTCTTATGGGTTGGAGCACTTTGTATCGTTTGGATAGAGAAAACAATGATTATTTGTGACGTATAAGTCCACCCATTGTTAATGGCGCATCCAATTAAAATAATTAGCCTGGACCACTCCAGTATTAGACTGAAAGTCTTTAAATCCCTGGCAGAGCAGAAAGCTTGTGACCTAACACTCACCTTCTATCTTTGTCCTTAGTCATTTGTCATCTTTGTAGTGAACTATGATAATTCAAATGTTTACTCATTGTTCTCATGACATCGTAGTCTCATTACATTAACTATAGCTGGGTTGGTTGTTTTGTATATACACCTGAGTGATTTCGCTCAGGACCTACCTAAGAAAAGCATATTTATCAGTCATAGTAAAAGGAAGAAACAGTAAAAGATTCCACATAGAGACTACAGTCCGACCATCTATGACAGTGACAATCAAGAGTAATCGAGGTCAGGTTTCAGCTTGATTTCCATTGCTGTGATACAAACACTCTGACCTAAATCAATTCAGAGGAGGGAAACATATACTTAATTTTTGCTTTCAGCTCATATTTCATCTTTGAAAACGTCAGGGTAGGAATCTAAAGTGGGAATTTGGATCACAAACCATGAAGGAGCACTGCTCGCTGTCTCACTCAAAGGCCCATACCTAGCTAGTTTTCTTATACAGCCCAGAGCTACCTGCCCAGGGAATGGTGGTGTCCACAATGGGCTCTGCTCTTCCATATCAATTAATGATCAATATCATCTCCTAAATAATCCCATAAGGCAGTCTAATCAGGAACTTGCTCAGTTAATGTTCTCCTCTCAGAGGACGCGAGTTGCATCAAGCCGATGAGTAAAGCTAACTATGCCAGCCAGTGATGCTCAACTACCGTATTTTCATCCCTGCTTCCAACTCAGAATCAAGCAGAGAAGGGTTAGTATGTTCTCCAAACCAATCACAGAATCACAGTCTACATCCAGCTTCCTCGGGCTATCAACCTTTAATCAGCACTTACCTAAAGACTCTCTCTCCATACTCCTATCCATATGAGGTGCCTTTGACAATACAAGTAGTCATATCTCGCTGGAGATATTAACCCTTGAATGAGTGACATCCATTATTCCCAAATGGGCAGCCTTTGCTTATTTCTGCTTTGTTTAAATGACAGTAAAGAAACATTAATGTTATCTCAGAAGTTGTACTTACAGACCAAATAGAATTGGTTAAAGTTAGAAACCTGGACAAGGGAGCTTTCTCATAGATCTGTGTACCCTTTGGTTCACATGCATGAACATGATCTCACTCTGCTGTAAGGTTCATAGGTCAGCATAATGGAATTGAGGTTTCTTACTCTGGATTCTGCCTTGTAATTCTACAATATACATTAGCAATTAGATATATGGTTTGAGAACCCCAGGAATCCTCAAGACTCTTTGAGAAGCTCTGCTATTTCAAAACTAATTTGCTAAGAAGTTGTATGCTGTTCTTCATTATATTGGCATATGTACTTATGATATAAAATCCATCAAGATCGGAAAAAAAAAAAGGCTGGCATGACACACCAGTCAAGGCAATGGCACCGAGAAGAGGCACCAGGTTAGACATGTACCAACAGTGATTGTACTTTGAGAAGAATGAGGAGCCAATGATGGGGGATTGAACTCAAATCCTTGAATGACCAGCCCATTCCTGCCTTCTTTGTAGTCATGGACTTGCAAAGGTAAAAGGAAAAGAAGAAACGAATTCTCCTAAAGATGTGCTTAATGATGGAGCAAAACTAACTTTAAGAAGTTTTATTTAAAGTATGTAGAGTTTTAATCAAAAGTTAGCTTGCATAAATTGTTCCTTGAGTGTATGCTTTGTAAGTTTCAGTATGACAAGATTGGAAGTGCATACCCACTGCCTCGCTGACAATGGGCACATTGACAAAGATTGTGTGCCTGTGCTGCATGCTAACCATCCTACTTTTCTATGGGACACCAGTTTGACTTAAAAGAAAATAACTGATAAATGGTTTTCAGAATGGAGTATTTGACAGGTATTGCCTTGAAAATGAACAAGGTAAAACTGTCACTTCCAGAAAACAACTAACAAAATCCGTAGCCACTGAGAGCATTTAAGCATTCAAGAAAAAGAATTAGAGTTTCCGAAACTCCCATCTATCACCATGAGCTTGATAGCTTTCCAATATATAAAGACTTCTCTGATCTGATGGGTAATGATTTAGCAAAAATGATTTTTAAATGGCCTGCAATAAAGTGCCAATTCTTAGAGGAGCTGATAACTCACTAAATCAGTATTTTTCATATAAGCCATATGCATTGTAAAAACTCATGTGTGGGTGAAAAACCCATTCAGAAGGAAATGGAGTTTTATGTTACAGCATATAATATATTCATTGAATAGGGCTTAAGATTCTATATTATAGGCCTAGGTGGTCCAGTGGTTAAGACCATGTGCTGCTCTTATAGAGGACCTAAATTTGGTTCCCAGCACCCATGGCGAGCAGCTCATAACTGGCTATACCTCCAGCTGCACCAGAATCTGATGCCTACTTCCAGACTATGCAGGCACCTGAAGTTGCCCATGCACATGCCAACCTGCAGGCGGACGCATATACACATAATTTAATATAAAATAAATCTTTTTTTTGTTGTTTTTTCGAGACAGGGTTTCTCTTAAGAACATATTTTTAAATGGGTCTAGATTGAAACTGGGCTTTTATAAACTGTATTTATTTGTGGGAATTATTGAAAGAAAACACAAACAATTATCTGAAAGACTCTCAGGGTTTCCTCATTTCCAGCAGCATATCATGTGAGATTCTGTCCTGCTTGTGTATGCCAACCCAATCAGCCACTGCATTAGGTCAAATGCAGACATAGAAGATGATCCAGCTGTCTTCTCTTCAGATAAATAAAGTTGAAATGTTGCCACTCTCTAAAATCCTTTGAAAAAAATCATTTTCATTTAAAAATAGGTTTTATGTTACCACATCATGTGCATATTCTTATTTTTGATGAATTGATAAATATGAAAGTACCTCTCAATTTTAATTTCTAATACAAAAAATACCTGTAGGTATAACCAATGTGTACGTGTGTGTGTGTATATAAAATGTGTGTGTGTATGTATATATATATATATATATATGTGTGTGTGTGTGTGAGTGTGTGTGTGTGTGAGTGTGTGTGTGTGTCTGTGTGTCTGTATGTGTCTCTGTGTGTGTGTCTGTGTATATAATGTGTATATATATGTGTGTGTGTGTATGTATATATAATATATATATGTTAATATGTGTATATATATATATACATATATATATGACATACATGTGTTTAGTCAGTGATCTATTGCTATGAAAAGATGCCATGACCAACTTAATTTTATATTGATTCTTTGTGAATTCCACATCATGCATCCTAATCCCATTCATCTCCCCATCCCTTCATGCCTGCCTTCTGCCCTTGCAACCTATTGTCCAAAAAAGAAAAAAGATCTCATTGTGAAAGCTTGTGTCACAGTGTATCCCACAGTGTACCCTTTTGTCTACACATCTTTACTTGCAAGCGTTCATTGCAAAGAATCATTGGTGTAGTTCAAGGCCTCAGGCTTCTACTACACTATCAATACTGAATCCTTACCAGGATTTCTCTCATATACCCTGCTGTTACCGTGTGTCATGAAGATCCTGCATTTTTGGATCTGGAGGACCAGCCCCTATATGCACTCAGGAAGTGCACAGATGTGGTAGATGTTGGGGTGAACCAACTCAAAGCTATGAATCTAGACCTGGGTGGTAGCTGAGTCAGTGAGTCTGCTAGCTCTCCTACACCCACATTACCAAAACCAGCTCTCTAGCACTGCCCTGACTAGCTCACCCAGTGCCTCAGTTGGCAAGAAGTGGGGCCAGCCTTCCAGTACCCATGACATCAGAGCCAGCTCTACTGTGCTGTCCAGGAATGGTGCAGCTCACTCTCCCAGTGCTAGTGTCATCAAGGGTCAGGGGACCAAGGAAACACTTATAAAAGAAAGCATTTAATTGTGGAATCAACTACAGTTTAGAGGCTTAGTCCATTATCTTCATGGCAGCATGCATAGAAACTGAAAGCTACATCCTCCTCCAAGGACAGAGAAAAGGACTCTGGGCTTGTCATGGGCTTTTGTAACATCAAAGCCCACCTCCAGTGATAGTCTTCCTCCAACAAGCCCACACCTCCTAATCCTTTCAAATAATACCACTCACTGGTGATCAAACATTCAAATCTATAGGGGGCTATTCTCATTCAAATCATTCTAAGGAGCTGGGGATTTACCTTAGTAGTTCAGTAATTGACAGAATTGAACTGGGCCACAGGTTAAATCCCAGTCGGTAGTTGTCGTCATCTTCATCATCATCGACATCATCATCATTATTTTTCTTAGGTCTAAAATACATTTTGGGTGATGGAGTTTCTGAAACAAACAAACAAAAAAAATGGGTTGAGATCTGATATTTTAGATTTATCCAGTAGATTTTAGCTTCACCCAGTCTTAAAACATAAACATATATTTTCAAATGAACTACCTGACCTTCAGAGAAGATCAGTAACTTATAAAAGGCGCATGATGCTAAAATAATATATGCACTCAGGCAAGCAAACCAGGAAAAACAGAAGAGATGCTGATTGAAAGACAAATGTGCAAGGATCTGAAGTCTGCAGGACAGCTTTCTGACTGGTCAGCTCCAGGGCAGCTTTAGAAGCTCACAAGTTCAACTGTGGAATCTCATTATCAGTGCATGCTAGCCTGAGCAAAGGTTGCAATGTGTTTGCCTGAAACACTCTTTTCTACATTGGCTGAACACTGGAGAGTCTAAATGCTACCCTTCCTAGCCAAGCAGATTAGTTACCCTCAGATTCTGAAGATTACAGTACCACCTTTCCTTCTCCAGTGAATGCCTAGTCAGAGAAGTGGGGGGCTGTAGGAGCTTATGTGGAGTGTCTACCTGAAAGATGACATCGCACACATTGAATCCTTGCCACAGAGAATGTAAGGAAAGAAGTCCCTTTATGTTTAAAGTAGAACCAAGCTCTAGGAAGGCATAAAGAGGTCTGTGAACTGCACATGGAGGGTTGTGGGGAGAGAAGAAAGAACACAAAGCTGCCCCTCACTTAGGAGGCTGGGTCCAGGCAGAGGCCAGCCTCTGAGACTTAGGTCCAGATGCTCAGCTATCAGCACTGGGACTGTTAGGGCCTGACAGCTAAGCAAAACTAAAGTCTAGCTTCCAGGAAAGACTACTCCATGGATACCTGCATTGGAAGTCACAAAGGTTTGGTTTAGATGTTTCCAGGAGCAGGAGGTAATGAGCCAGGAAGACAAAGATCCAAACAAGATCTGCAAATGAGAGCTGCTGTTTAAGAATGAAAATACTGCCTTTAAAGATGATTAACATTCTAGAGTGCTTACCTCTCCACTATCACTGAATATGAATTCTTAATGTATGAAATTTGCATACTTCATAATTCTAGATTTTTGTCTTTTCAAAGTGTCTAACTAAATATTATAAGAGAAACTAAAATGCTACTCTATTAGGATGCAAGTTGTCTAAAAGATTTTACCTTAGTAAAAAGTCATTGTACAAAATAATTGTGTATTCACTGCTATAAAGGACACTTATTCAAATAACATCTCCTTGTTGGAGGAAACCTCCTCTGCCCTGGAGAGTTCTAAACCATCGTGTTGAGGGACTTCTGTTAGCAGAACACTCTTGGGTAACTGATGTCTTGAAGATGAAGCCTGATTTGGGCTAGCCTAGTTTCAGGAAACACATGCCATGGTCTGTTCTTCTGAGCTCTTTGCTCCAGAGCTTCCCATCCAAACACTGCCTGTGCTTTTCTGGTTATCTGTGATTGAGCAAGCTTGCATCTTCCCAAAGTAATCAAAAAGCTGCTGTTGGCACAAAACCAGGTCATGATCTTAAAAATTTCACAGACATGCCAAAGTGAAGAGAGGAGAGCCCATAGGCCTCAGTCCTACACAAAAAACCACAGCAACTAAGAAGTGCTGAGAGTGGGAGAGCTAGGCTTCCTCAGCAAAGAACACATGGACTGGTTATCCAATAGCAAGTGCTTCGCCCTGAAAACATGCATGCCAGGAACATTATACAGATGAAGCAGGTTATATTTAGTAATATACATGTACATATATTCATACAACAACAATTACTGAGAAGAGAAGCCATGAATTTGAAAGCGAACAAGGAGGGATATTTGGGAGGGTTTGGAATGAGGTAAGATCAAGGGGATATGATATAGTTATTTTATAATCTCCAAAATAAAACAAATAATAAAAAAGAACATTATTAGTAACACATTGATGCTTTAGATTTCCCCCCTTCTTTTGTCTCTAATTTTAATGGAGAAAGGCCATGTTCGGTGTTGATCATTTTTTGGAACACAAAAAAAAAAAGAAAAGAAAAATGAAAAACTAGACATATGTTATTAGACGCGTTCTCACGACCGGCCAGGAAGAACACCACAGACCAGAATCTTCTGCGGCAAAGCTTTATTCTTACATCTTCAGGAACAGAGTGCAAGAAGCAAGAGAGCAAGAAGCAAGAGAGAGAGAAGCAAGAGAGAGAAGCAAGAGAGAGAAGCAAGAGAGCGAAGCAAGAGAGAGAGAAGCAAGAGAGAGAAGCAAGAGAGAGAAGCAAGAGAGCGAAGCAAGAGAGAGAGAAGCAAGAGAGAGAAGCAAGAGAGAGAAGCAAGAGAGCGAAGCAAGAGAGAGAGAAAAACGAAAACCCCGTCCCTCTTAAGGAGCATTCTCCTTCGCCTCGGACGTGTCACTCCTTGATTGGCTGCAGCCCATCGGCCGAGTTGACGTCACGGGGAAGGCAGAGCACAAGTAGTCATAAGATACCCTTGGCACATGCGCAGATTATTTGTTTACCACTTAGAACACAGCTGTCAGCGCCATCTTGTAACGGCGAATGTGGGCGCGGCTCCCAACATCTCCCCCTATCCTTTTAATAAGAGCAAATAGGCCACCCATATTAATGAGAGTGGAGATAGAGGTCAAATCCCCAGTGTGTAGGTAAAGGAGCCATGTACAGGATTAGCTCTTAGGCTTACAGGCTTTTACCCAGAGCGACCCTGACCTGCTCCCGTGTCGTTTTGCCTGGGGGAAGGGAACTAGGACACTGAACCTTCATGAAAGATGACATGTCTCCCTAGAATAGGCTCATATATGCCGCAGAGCCTTTCCATTGCAGTGCTTAGCCTTGCAACTCTCTCGGGCTGCTGAAGCACACTCACTCCATCTCGTGCAATGAGACTAGCCTCGTGGGATATAAGAGCTGAGTGGCCAGCGACCTATTGCCTAAGCATAGATAACCATATATCAGGGGGAGCTCCATGTTCTAGTCCTGCAAGCGCCTGGGCAATAACCACCTTGTCTCTCCTAGTTTAGGCCTTAAGCTTACAGACCAATCAAAGAAGCAACACTAATCCACAGCAAAGTGTATCTCCAAATAATATTAATCCCACCCATTTTTTAAAGAAAGAAAATGCTGAGGAGATCCAATTGGGTAATCCTTTGGTCAGGGACAGGTCCAAGCGCGTGGAGTTGACCTGAAGTCTCAATTCCCGAAGGATCTGTTCAAATTCAGCCATCCAATTCTGTAACATATACTGAAAAAGACTTTTTGACAAATTAGCTGTCCTAGTAAATTTAACATACTGAATGGAAATAACACACAATCCCGGAAACTTTTGTTCACATCCCAGCTGAGTTATTTGTCATAATACATCTAGTTGTATCTGGACAAGATCTATGAGTTGATTAACCAGCATGAGACCTCTCTGTATCTTGACATTAGCTGAGGCCTGTTTATCTATGACTGTAGTCACTGAGGCTGACAAAGTGTTAATGGTGTCAGTCATCTGGACCTGTCCAGACAGAGCCAAGGCTGTCTGAATTAAGGCCAAACCCAGTTCCTAGTTAGTGGTAAAAAAGCAGGAGAATACTTGAGCATTATACATCACCGTCATTGGGAGTGGGAATGTCGACATTATCCCCCAACGCTGCTCTCTCTTTATTATTGACGCCCTGGACATCACCAAGACGAGGGACATTAGTATTCCCTTGGTCAGTCTGGATTTTTCGGGTGAGTCTTTCTGGTAACCAAAATGGGTTGTCTTCATTCTGTGGGAAAACACAGATAGCTCCCCTGGATCTTATCAAAATAGGATCCGGGCCATACCATTTATTATCAAGGACATTTTTCCATTTAACCATCTCATTGGGCCTATCTGGCTCTGAACAATGACGTTCAGCCGCAGTATGGCCATGAGCATCAATATTTAAAAAATTGAGTGTAAAGAGTGCCAAAGACACAGACACTCTTGGTGCTCGGGGTACAGTCTCCTCAAAAGTTCCCCTCTTCTGTTTTATAAGATAGGCTTTGAGGGTACGATGCGCACGCTCAACAATACCCTGTCCTTGAGGGTTGTATGGAAGTCCAGTCAGGTGGGTTACGTCCATCTGACGGCAGAACTGCTGGAATTTTTGAGACGTATAAGCTGGTCCATTATCAGTCTTAAGGAGTCTGGGTTTCCCCCAAGCACTCCATGCCTCAAGGCAATGTTGAATCACATGTGAGGCTTTTTCTCCGGTTAACGGAGAAGCAAACATGATGCCAGAACATGTGTCAATGGACACATGGAGATATTGAAGTTTTCCAAAGGAAGAAACATGTGTAACATCCATTTGCCAGACCTGTAGAGGTCGAATACCGCGTGGGTTAATTCCCACATGAGGAACTGGCAAGAACTCACAGCAGCTTTGACATTGAGTAACAATGTCACGGGCTTCTTTTCTTGTCAAGGAGAAACGACTGCGTAATGTTTCAGCCGTCACATGAAAATTGTTATGAAAATTTCTTGCAGCCTCTACCGGGGATGATAGGGCAGCAGCCACCACTTTAGTGGCCTTATCTGCCAAATCATTTCCCAGAGCCATGGGGCCAGGTAGGCCTGAGTGGGCTCTAACATGAGTAATATAAACAGGAGATCTTCTAGATAACAAAACTAATTGTATCTGCTGAAAAATATTGGCAACTCTACTGGAAGGCTTAATCACTCCAGCCACTTCTAAAAGATTTACTGCATTAACCACATAACAGGAATTTGACACAATATTAAGGGGTTTTAAAAAGGTTTTTAAAACTTCTAAGACCACTAAACATTCTACCACTTGAGGTGAATTTTCATTATACTGTTTGGATACCACTTTACCATTAGCCACATAGGCACCTATGCCAGTTTTTGATCCATCAGTATATACCACAATCCCATTTTTAAGTGGGTTTCTTACTGTTATTTGTGGAAACACAACAGATTGATTTTGGGCAAACTGTAAGATTGGATGTTTTGGATAATGGTTATCTATTTTTCCTGAAAAGGAGGTAACTAAAACTGCCCAATCATTAGATGCGGCTGCCAAGGTTTGAACCTGTGCAGCGGTATAAGGTACAATTAAAAGATATGGACTTTGCCCAAAGTGGGTGATTGCTGCTTTTAGACCTTTAAGGGCAAGCCGTGCAATTGCATCAGGATACCAATCTATTATTTTAGCTGGGGATACGTTTGGATGGATCCACAACAATGGCCCATTCTGCCACAAAACTGCAGTTGGCAATTGTGCTGTCTTAAAGACACACAAACTGAAAGGTTGCGAATCCTCAATACGTTGTAATTGTGCATTCTGTAAGGCTTTTTCCACCTTTTGTAAGGCCTGGTTAGCAGCTAGAGTAAGAGTCCTAGGGGAGGAGATATGAGGATCTCCTTCTAAAATACTAAACAAAGGTCTTAACTCAGCAGAAGGAATCTTTAAAAAGGGTCTGAGCCAATTAATATCTCCCAACAGCTTTTGAAAATCATTTAAGGTATGGAGGTGATCTCTTCTTATCTCTACCTTTTGGGGCACAATCTTATCTGGGGACACCACAGAGCCCAAGAATTGTCCTGTATCAGAAATTTGGACCTTTTCTGTGGCTATCTGTAAACCCCACTGACTTAAAGTTTTAAGTAGAAAAGGATATGCCTTTTGTAGCATGGTAAGGTCTTTATGGCACAGGAGGATGTCATCCATGTAAAGGAGCAAAATTAAAGAGGGGAATTGTTCCCTCACTGGCAAAAGAGCTTCTTGCACATAAAGTTGACACATAGTAGGACTATTGGACATCCCCTGTGGTAAGACCTTCCATTGATACCTCTTATCAGGTTTAGCAGAATAAGCTCTCTGACCCGTTAACAAGTCAAAAGTCCAATCTCTCTGCTCTGGAGTTAAAGCAGCAGCGTTTGCTCGGTCCTGCGCCTGTGCAGCCTCTCGCCACAGAGATCTCCATTCCAAATATTTGCCCATATTAGGGAGAGCGGCTTTTGCAATCATTTGCCAGTCGGCAGGAGTTAGTGCCATGCCGGCAAGCCTGTCTAACTGCACCAAGGTAAAATTAGCATTAATTCCATATTTAATCTGCACATATTCTACCGGAGCGTGGACACGCCCACCCTCGGCTCCTTCAAAGACTGGAAATGCCTGTTGTATTTTCCTTTGTTCCTCTCGGGGAATGAATGAGTCTGCGCACTGCCTCTCTGCGCACTGCCTCTCTGCGCATTGTTGACGCACTACGGGCTGACGCACTACGCAGGGCGGGGACTCCGCATAGGGCGGGAGTGCACCTGGTAGCCGATTGCCCTGAGGCCAATTAGCAAACTGGCCTTCGCCAGCCGCTTTTGGCTTTTTCCTTAAATGACTAGTTAGCACTTTACTTGGCGGCTGGTATCCTTTTCTTTCATAATGAGCCGCTTTTTTCTCCCAGTCTGTTTCTTCAGAGCACAGGCTCCTTCTCCTAGAGACCTCCGCTAATTGATCTTTCTTCTTTTCCCTTTTTCCTCTTTTTCTTCTAATCTCTCTCCAGGTATTCCTACCTAACCTTAACTTTTCCTCGGGTTCAAGACCCTTGGAAAGGCCTGTATACTTATTTTGTGTACCATATTTCCTTTTTGTTCCTACTCTCTCTCCCCGCTTTACTTCTGATAGCTTACCCTGAATTTCCTCTAGAATCCGCCCTATCTTAACCACTTGATAACATGTGAAAAGGAACAAAAGGGCTTCTAACACTAGAAAAAATTCAAGGCCAAACATTTTCCACTTTACTTCTGATAGACTGTCCTGAATTTCCTTAGAAAGTTCAAGATCAGACTTACCTCGTTCCCCAGCTGAAAAGTTCTGAATTCATACAGTTGAATCCTTCTTAACAGTCTGCTTTACGGGAACCTTTATCACCGTCGTTCCCCAGCTGATGAGTTCTGAATTCGGCAGTTGAATCCTTCTCAACAGTCTGCTTTACGGGAACCTTTATCACCGTCGTTCCCCAGCTGATGAGTTCTGAATTCGGCAGTTGAATCCTTCTCAACAGTCTGTGTTACGGGAACCTTTATAAACGTGATCCGCAGTTCTGGTTCCGGAATGAGGGATCCTCCTTGCGCCAGTCCCGAGTTTTTTTCTCGTCCCGGAATTCGGCACCAATTGTTATTAGACGCGTTCTCACGACCGGCCAGGAAGAACACCACAGACCAGAATCTTCTGCGGCAAAGCTTTATTCTTACATCTTCAGGAACAGAGTGCAAGAAGCAAGAGAGCAAGAAGCAAGAGAGAGAGAAGCAAGAGAGAGAAGCAAGAGAGAGAAGCAAGAGAGCGAAGCAAGAGAGAGAGAAGCAAGAGAGAGAAGCAAGAGAGAGAAGCAAGAGAGCGAAGCAAGAGAGAGAGAAGCAAGAGAGAGAAGCAAGAGAGAGAAGCAAGAGAGCGAAGCAAGAGAGAGAGAAAAACGAAAACCCCGTCCCTCTTAAGGAGCATTCTCCTTCGCCTCGGACGTGTCACTCCTTGATTGGCTGCAGCCCATCGGCCGAGTTGACGTCACGGGGAAGGCAGAGCACAAGTAGTCATAAGATACCCTTGGCACATGCGCAGATTATTTGTTTACCACTTAGAACACAGCTGTCAGCGCCATCTTGTAACGGCGAATGTGGGCGCGGCTCCCAACAGACATATTGTAGAACTTGGGTAGTAAAAAAGTAGACATGGGTAGAAACATCCACTGTAGCCAAAACCAGAAACTCTCTGAATCCATGGTTTTAGTAGACTGCCTTATGCTACCAAAAACTAGAGGTTTGTGTTTTGTTTTGATTTGTTTTGTTTTGTTTTGTTTTGTTTGGGTTTAACTGGTTTGGGTTTTTTATTAATTATATGCTCTTAATGGACACTTTACAAGGTAAGTTTTAGCATGTGGCACTTAAAGCTTGCTTGTCATATAAATTAGTGACAGGTTTAAGCAGAAGTAGTGAATCTGGAAAGGCTGAGCTGCTGGTAACAGACTCCAGGCCTCTTCCCAAGATGCGTGCTCAGGCACTGCTCTCCTGACCTGGCTTGCCTCTGTGGTTTGGCCTCATGTTGACTAGTTTTGTGGTACCACGGTGAGCCTTCCTCAGGCAACAGTGGGTGGGCAATAATCTTGCATCTCACTGTTTTGCACACAAATCTGTTGTGCGGCTGATTTCACAGCATGAATAAGGAGTTCCAGCTTCAACTTTTGGCACCATATCCAATGAGCAGTCCTTTAGTCCACTCTCCATTCAGGAAGCAGAAGGTGCTGGGCAATTGACCTTAAAATCATGCAATTAGCCACTGGGCCTTAGAAATCACCCAGCCATTGGATCTGAAGCTGGCTTTTAACTTTTTTTTTTTTTTTACCCAAATTGGACACGAGTATCAATCAGATTTTGTTAATTTCTTAATAAAAAGACCTAAGAAAATGTGGTGCACTATTGATTGCTTCAGTCTTCCAAGTAGAGATGAAATTGACTGAAGAATGAAAATCAAACACATACTTAGTAAGCAGAATCAAGAAAAAGGGATAAGATATGCCTGAGAGAGTGCGAGACATGAACACACAGACCACACAGGAACCAAGAAATTCAGAGTGCAAAGGTTAACTAGATAGATGTAAGCTGGAAATGGGTCTAGAAGCCTGTAGGCTAGCCTGGAATATACTGCAGAGCAGAAACAGGAAGAGACACCCACCTCAACCTCAGCAAATGGAGGTTAGACCAGACCCAAGAAAGCTGTTCTCTGATCTCCACAGCACAGCATACCTGCAGTCATACATGGAGGAGGGGGAGGGGGGGGAGGAAGGGAGGAAGGAAGGAAAAGATCAACAAAAACAAACATGAATTTTTTATTATCTTGTAAAAAAAAGTAGTTCAATCATTTTCCAATATTGCTGGTACTATAACCAGTAGGGACTATTACAGCTAATAAACACAAATTTCTGCAGACCAGATCTGACATCCATGACTTTAGAACTTTCCAGCTGGTACATACACAGAAACAAGTTTAGAAACAATAGTTAAGCAAGGTCTTTACTTGTTTGGTTACTATACCAGGGTGTTGCATGGATGAAATCTTTCGAGGAAAAAAGAAGAAGGAAAAAGGAGGGGGGGGTGGAGATCAAAGAATAGAATAGATTAATTCCTCCAGAATCCAGGCAAGAAGACACTAAAGGCACGGAAGCAGAACCCACAAGGTCATCCATGTAAAATGCACAGTAAATTCCAGTGAAAGGTTATTGTTGAAGGTAGGGTTACAGAATTTGGACCATGCCCCAGAGTTTAAAGAACTAGAATGTGGACACAGTGTGTTTTATGTGGGATCTGTAAAGGATGATAGTAGATGGCGTTGTCAGAGTTAGACGTTGATCTGACTCATGGCTGTTACACTCATGAGCTCACTGCACTGTGTGTACCTGCCCAAGGCCTGCACAAAAGGCCCTTGGACATTCCATCATGGATCAGAAAGTACGACATTCATCATGGGGTACATACTCATAAGTTTCCCACCCTTTCCTGGGAAAGCTATTGACAGTCAATGGTGGCCAGTAGAGGAAATGTGATTTTCTTCAGTGGTGTATAGCCACTGGGATCTTGCCCATGCTGTAACAAATAACCCACTTCTGGAGATCAAACAAGCAATGCTAATAAAACTTTGTGATTAGAAGACAGAAATCAATAGAGGGCAGGGGTAAATAAGGGGGACCTTGATAGGAAGAAAGTGGATTCAAGGGAAGTTGAAGAAGGGAAACAGAGGTGAACATAATCACAATACATTGTGATTATGTATAAAATGATCAAACAAATCAAAAGAACAAGTAAAAATGCAATTGACACAATGAGAAAATGCTGCCTGGAAGGAACACATAAGTCAGAAAAATGAAGAATCTCTTCAACTATGTACATTTTTTTTCAAAAAGCAAAAATTGATTCTATATCTCTTACCTATAAAGCATCATAAGATAAAATCTAAAAGATATAGTTAGAAATATACCTTGAGCCCTTCCAGTTGGCGCCAGCACTGGGTCACCTTGGGCTCGGAGTCACCGGACACCCCCAAGGTCCCCAGGGGACTCTCCATGGGACCTCTGGTGAGTGAAACACACCTTCTGTTCCAATCCAATCCCGCTGGACCTGAGACAGCATTAGTTAGGGAAACAGAAAACCCAGCCTGACCAGAATCACAAGTCCCTTCCAGTGGGCCCCAGCACCGGGTCACCTTGGGCGCTGAGTCATTGAAGGAGGTCCCTAGAGGAGACTCCAAGAGATCTTAGGACCTCTGGTGAGTGGAACACAACTTCTGCCAGGAGGCAGGTTCGAAAGCCAGATAACTGGACACCTTCCCTGCAAGAGGAAAGCTTGCCTGCAGAGAGTGCTATGACCACTGAAACTCAGGAGAGAGCTACTCTCCCAGGTCTACTGATAGAGGCCAACAAAATTTCCGGAGGAACAAGCTCTAACCAGAGACAATTATAACTAACTCCAGAGATTGCCAGATGACGAAAGGCAAACGTAAGAATCTTACTAACAGAAACCACTCACCATCATCAGAACGCAACACTCCCACCTCACCCAGTCCTGGGCACCCCAACACACCCAAAAATCTAGACCTGGACTTAAAAGCATATCTCATGATGATGGTAGAGGACATCAAGAAAGACTTTAATAACTCACTTAAAGGAATATAGGAGAACACTGCTAAAAAGTTACAAGTCCTTAAAGAAAAACACGAAAACACAACCAAACAGGTAGAAGTCCTTAAAGAAAAACAGGAAAACACATCCAAACAGGTGATGGAAATGAATAAAACCATACTAGACCTAAAAAGGGAGGTAGACACAATAAAGAAAACCCAAAATGAGGCAACGCTAGAGATAGAAACCCTAGGAGAGAAATCTGAGAGCATAGATGCAAGCATCAGCAACAGAATACAACATCTTCAACAAAATAATAGAAGAAAACTTCCCAAACCTAAAGAAAGAGATGCCCATGAACATACAAGAAGCCTACAGAACTCCAAATAGACTGGACCAGAAAAGAAATTCCTCCCGACACATGAAAATAAGAACAACAAATGCACTAAATGAAGATAGAATATTAAAAGCACTAAGGGAAAAAGGTCAAGTAACATATAAAGGCAGGCCTATCAGAATTAAACCAGACTTTTCACCAGAGACTATGAAAGCCAGAAGAGCCTGGACATATGTTATACAGACACTAAGAGAACACAAATGCCAGCCCAGGCTACTTTACCAGCCAAACTCTCAATTACCATATATGGAGAAAACAAAGTATTCCACGACAAAACCAAATTCACACATTATCTTTCCACAAATCCAGCCCTTCAAAGGATAATAACAGAAAAAAAAATACAAGGGCGGAAACCACACCCTAGAAAATACAAGAAAGTAATCCATCAACAAACCAAAAAGATGACAGCCACAAGAACAGAATGCCAACTCTAACAACAAAAATAATAGGAAGCAACAATTACTTTTCCTTAATATCTCTTAATATCAATGGACTTAATTCCCCAATAAAAAGACATAGACTAACAGACTGGCTACACAAACAGGACTCAACATTTTGCTGTTTACAGGAAACCCATCTCAGGGAAAAAGACAGACACTATCTCAGAGTGAAAGGCTGGAAAACAATTTTCCAAGCAAATGGTCTGAAGGAACAAGCTGAAGTAGCCATTCTAATATTGAATAAAATCGACTTCCAACCCAAAGTTATCAAAAAAGACAAGGAGGGACACTTCATACTCATCAAAGGTAAAATCCTCCAAGAGGAACTCTCAATTCTGAATATCTATGCTCCAAATGCAAGAGCAGCCGCATTCATTAAAGAAACTTTAGTAAAGCTCAAAGCACACATTGCACATCACACAATAATAGTGGGAGACTTCAACACACCACTTTCATCACTGGACAGATCATGGAAACACAAAATAACAGGGGCACAGTGAAACTAAGAGAAGTTATGAAACAAAAGGATTTAAAAGATATCTACAGAACATTTTATCCTAAAACAAAAGGATATACCTTCTTCTCAGCACCACATGGTACCTTCTCCAAAATTGACCATATAATTGGTCACAAAATAGGCCTCAACAGATACAAAAATATTGAAATTATCCCATGCATCCTATCAGATCACCATGGACTAAGGCTGATCTTCAATACCAACATAAATAATAGAAAGCCAACATTCACATGGAAACTGAATAACACTCTTCTCAATGATACCTTGGTCAGGGAAGGAATAAAGAAAGAAATTAAAGACTTTTTAGAGTTTCATGAAAATGAAGCCACAACATACCCAAACTTATGGGACACAATGAAATCATTTCTAAGAGGGAAACTCATAGCTCTGAGTGCCTCCAAAAAGAAACTAGAGACAGCACACACTAGCAGCTTGACAACACACCTAAAAGCTCTAGAAAAAAAAGGAAGCAAATTCACCCAAGAGGAGTAGACAGCTGGAAATAATCAAACTCAGGGGGGAAAATCAACCAAGTGGAAACAAGAAGAACTATTCAAAGAATCAAACAAACAAGGAGCTGGTTCTTTGAGAAAATCAATAAGATAGATAAACCCTTAGCCAGACTCACTAGAGGGCACAGGGACAAAATCCTAATTAACAAAATCAGAACTGAAAAGGGAGACATAACAACAGATCCTGAAGAAATCCAAAACACCATCAGATCCTTCTACAAAAGGCTATACTCAACAAAACTGGAAAACCTGGACGAAATGGACAAATTTATAGATAGATACCAGGTACCAAATTTAAATCAGGATCAAGTTAATGATCTATACAGTTCCATATCCCCTAAAGAAATAGAAGCAGTCATGAATAGTCTCCCAACCAAAAAAAGCCCAGGACCAGATGAGTTTAGTGCAGAGTTCTATCAGACCTTCAAAGAAGATCTAATTCCAGTTCTACACAAACTATTCCACAAAATAGAAGTAGAAGGTACTCTCCCCAAATCATTCTATGAAGCCACAATTACTCTGATACCTAAACCACGGAAAGATCCAACAAAGATAGAGAACTTCAGACCAATTTGCCTTATGAATATAGATGCAAAAATCCTCAATAAAATTCTTGCTAACCGAATCCAAGAACACATCAAAACAATCATCCATCCTGACCAAGTAGGTTTCATCCCAGGGATGCAGGGATAGTTCAATATACGGAAATCCATCAATGTAATCTAGTATATAAACAAACTCAAAGACAAAAACCACATGATCATCTCGTTAGATGCTGAGAAAGCATTTGACAAAATCCAACACCCATTCATGATAAAAGTCTTGGAAAGATCAGGAATTCAATGCCCATACCTAAACATGATAAAAGCAATCTACAGCTAACCAGTAGCCAACATCAAAGTAAATGGTGAGAAGCTGGAAGCAATCCCACAAAAATCAGGGACTGGACAAGGCTGCCCACTTTCTCCCTACCTATTCAACATTGTACTTGAAGTCCTAGCCAGAGCAATTCGACAAAAAAGGAGATAAAGGGGATACAAATTGGAAAAGAAGAAATCAAAATATCACTTTTTGCAGATGATATGATAGTTTATATAAGTGACCCTAAAAATTACACCAGAGAACTCCTAAACCTGATAAACAGCTTCGGTGAAGTAGCTGGATATAAAATTAACTCAAACAGGTCAATAGCCTTTCTCTACACAAAGAATAAACAGGCTGAGAAAGAAATTAGGGGAAAAAACACCCTTCTCAATAGTCACAAATAATATAAAATACCTTGGCGTGACTCTAACTAAGGAAGTGAAAGATCTGTATCATAAGACCTTCAAGTCTCTGAAGAAAGAAATTAAAGATCTCAGAAGATGGAAAGATCTCCCATGCTCATGGATTGGCAGGATCAACATTGTAAAAATGGCTATCTTGCCAAAAGCAATCTACAGATTCAATGCAATCCCCATTAAAATTCCAACTCAATTCTTCAATGAATAGGAAAGATCAATCTGCAAATTCATCTGGATTAACAAAAAACCTAGGATAGCAAAAACTCTTCTCAAGGATAAAAGAACATCTGGGGGAATCACCATGCCTGACATAAAGCTTTACTACAGAGCAATTGTGATAAAAACTGCATGGTACTGGTATAGTGACAGACAAGTAGACCAATGAAATAGAATTGAAGACCCAGAAATGAACCCACATACCTATGGTCACTTGATCTTCGACAAGGGAGCTAAAACCATCCAGTGAAAAAAAGACAGCATTTTCAACAAATGGTGCTGCCACAACTGGTGGTTATCATGTAGAAGAATGCGAATTGATCCATTCCTATCTCCTTGTACTAAGGTCAAATCTAAGTGGATCAAGGAACTCCACATAAAACCAGAGACACTGAAACTTATTGAGGGGAAAGTGGGGAAAAGCCTCGAAGAGATGGGCACAGGGGGAAAATTCCTGAATAGAAGAGCAATGGCTTGTGCTGTAAGATTAAGAATTGACAAAAGGGACCTCTTAAAATTGCAAAGCTTCTGTAAGGCAAAAGACACTG
Source organism: Mus musculus (assembly GCF_000001635.26). Taxonomy (NCBI): domain Eukaryota; kingdom Metazoa; phylum Chordata; class Mammalia; order Rodentia; family Muridae; genus Mus; species Mus musculus. The sequence goes on from NC_000070.6 coordinate 39,965,256, forward strand.
TCAATAAAACAAAAAGGCCACCAACAGAATGGGACAGGATCTTTACCTATCCTAAATCAGATAGGGGACTAATATCCAACATATATAAAGAACTCAAGAAGGTGGACTCCAGAAAACAAATAACCCCATTAAAAAATGGGACTCAGAGCTAAACAAAAAATTCTCACCTGAGGAATACCGAATGGCTGAGAAGCACCTGAAAAAATGTTCAACATCCTTAATCATCAGGGAATTTCAAATCAAAACAACCCTGAGATTCCATCTCACACCATCCAATATGGCTAAGATCAAAAATTCAGGTGACAGCAGATGCTGACGAGGATGTGGAGAAAGAGAAACACTCCTCCATTGTTGGTGGGATTGCAAGCTTGTACAATCACTCTGGAAATCAGTCTGGCGGTTCCTCAGAAAATTGGACATGGTACTACTGGAGGATCCCGCATTACCTCTCCTGGGCATATATCCAGAAGATGTTCCAACTGGTAGGAAAAATACATGCTCCACTATGTTCATAGCAGCCTTATTTATAATAGCCAGAAGCTGGAAAGAATCTAGATGGCCCTCAACACAAGAATGGATACAGAAAATGTGGTACATTTACACAATGGAGTACTACTCAGCTATTAAAAAGAATGAATTTGTGAAATTTCTAGGCAAATGCATGGACTTGGAAGGCATCATCCTGAGTGAGGTAACCCAATCACAAAAGAACTCACATGATTTGTTCTCACTGATAAGTGGATATTAGCCCAGAAACTTAGAATACCCAAAATAAAAGAAACAATTTGTGAAACACATGAAACTCAAGAAGGAAGTCCCAAGTGTGGATACTTTGCCCCTTCTTAGAATTGGGAACAAAACACCCATGGAAGGAGTTACAGAGACAACGTTTGGAGCTGAGACAAAAGGATGGACCATCTAGAGACTGCCATATCCAGGGATCCATCCCATAATCAGCCCCCAAACGCTGACACCATTGCATACACAAGCAAAATTTTGCTGAAAGGACCCTGTATAGCTGTCTCTTGTGAGACTATGCCGGAGCCTAGCAAACACAGAAGTGGATGCTCACAGTCAGCTATTGGATGGATCACAGGGCCCCCAATGGAGGAGCTAGAGAAAGTACCCAAGGAGCTAAAGGGATCTGCAACCCTATAGGTGGAACAACATTATGAACTAACCAGTACCCCGGAGCTCTTGACTCTAGCTGCATATGTATCAGAAGATGGCCTAGTCGGCCATCACTGGAAACAGAGGCCCATTGGTTGTGCAAACTTTCTATGCCTTAGGACAGGGGAATGCCAGGGCCAAGAAGTGGGAGTGGGTGGATAGGGGAGTGGAGGGGACGGTATGGGGGACGTTTGGGATAGCATTGGAAATGTAAATGAGGAAAATACCTAGTAAAAAAATTAAAAAAAAAAACACAGATTCAGCACACCCAGCATGAGAACACAGAATGTCAAAGCAAATATATATATATCTTGATAGCATAATCATCTATGGGATGAAGGACTTGATTTTTCCAAAAATGTTGGAATGATTAGTTAGGAGCTCCAGGCTTCCTCCTTGGAAATCAAATCTACAGGAGGCAGAGGCTGTTGTTTGCAGTGAGCATTCATAAGGTCCACCCCAGTGACATCAGTGCCTGGCACATGGCCTCATTCACTTACTGTCTCCATGGGTATCTGTAAAATGAGGAACACTGCTGGTCCTCCCTCTCTCCTCACTGTGACAAACACCTTTGTGCATTAACACCTAGGTGACTAGGAGGAAGAGAACAGAGTGTCCTTCACCAGCAGAGATGTAAACTCCATCTTAAACTCGACAGCAGTCCACGGTGGCTTCTCCTCAGAATTTCCCATTTCTAGCATGATCAAATACAATATACACCTGTTTAAAACTGTCATAAAACTCATCATTTTGCACAATTAATCTACATCATTAATAATCTTAAAACCAGAAGCTTGACCTCCCACTTCTCCTGAATGTCTTGGTCCCAGGAAAGGAGCATGATGCTGCCAAGTAGCACTGACTCTGACCCTAACAGAATACATGAATGCATAATCTTTATGTCCAAAAATGGACTCTCCTTAGACAATTTTATCCAGTCAGCTGCTGATTTTGATACATCCAGTATCTCAAAATGAGGCTTGTCCCAAATCTCTCTGTAGAACTGGTTAAGATCTAAGAGGTTTTTATACCCTGCTCTCCGGAGTGAGTGCTCACAAGAAGACATGCAAACTTAGGGCCCCAGATTATCTTTCTAGGAATTTCATGACCTAATGACTTAGAAGACTCAGGGACATAGGTGATATACCAGGAATAAACAGAGAACCCACAGACAGTAAACCAAGATGCCCCTTAAAGATTTTTTTAAAGAAATAAATGAACTGAGAGAAGTGAAAAGGACAGAAGAGATTTTGTGTGTAAATTGCTTGATGCCCCATGAGCAACCAAATCCTGTTCAGGATAGTCACATAAATCCTTTTTTCCAGGCATTGGACAAGAACATTAAAAGACTCTTCAGTATTTCATTCTGGTTTGCAAGCCTAATTGCAAAGAAGGTGCCAATCTCTGCCATTTCATTATGCTCAGAATACCTTCAGCAAGGCAGCATCCATCCCTGAATAGAATGGAGACATTATTTCAAGGGACATATGGCCTGATCATCTCTTTTTGTTACATGTTCTCTATTATCCTCTATTCTAAGTCCCAAGCACTTTTCCATTTTCCGCATGCATTGGCTCAAACTAAATTTCAAAATATTCTTTAAAAAAATTTGAAACCGCATTCTATTTTTCATACATGCAAATGAAGCTCACCCTGGCTTTTTAGAATTCCAGCATAACTGCTGTGTCAGTCCTGATGCCTTCTCACTCAGCTTTAGCTGGGCCAGCATCATCAAGCTCTCCTCCTTTGGTATGCAGCACACAGATTATTTCCATTTAATGACAAGTTTTAGTCCTGAATTTTAATGGGATATAGTCTAACTTTTAATTGCTTTGAAAAATGAGAGGTTCTTTTAAAAAAAAGGATCTACACATATTTGGCACGATCATCAATATTTTAAAGAGAAAATTCTCATACTAGAAAAGCATAAAAGACTTGTCAGTTAAAGCAAACAGGGAAGAACAGCTTCAGGATTAAATTTGCATTATTTCACCTCAGGTTGGGGCAATTAATATGTTAAACTCTAGTTGACATCAAAGGCAAAGGGTGTGTTAGACTTGTCTCTTAAATTATTAATTGCCTAAAATGATTTAATTATGAATTCTCTGTTTTCCCTTACTATAGAAGCGGACTTCCTGTATGTCACACTGTTTTTCTTTGGTCACTGAATGTTGAAGATTTTCCCTCATTGATACTGAATAACAATAGATTCTTCAAATTGCTTCATTCCATCATTCTCCGAATCCCTGAAGCTCTGTGCAGCTGAGCCCTGGCGCTCACCAGTTGTCACAGGCCATGCTAAGCCAAAGGCAAACGATGCCTTTCCTCTGAGAAGCAGGTGAGCTTCCACCCACATGGCATCACCATCTCTGGTTTTCTTTTACTTATGTATCTGTTTATGCTGAAAACGGTTTGATAATAAGACTAACAAAGGAGGGGCCCATATTACTGGAGAAAGATAAACAAAAACTCTTCCATTGAAAGAGGGTTTGGAGGTTTCGGGGTGTTTTTGGGGGAGGTTGTTTTGTTTCATTTTGTTTTCTGACCTAGGTAGGCTGGGGTAAGCCCCCAGAAGCTTCATTTCTGCAAATGATAAGCCCACAGTGCTTCCATGAATCTCCCATGGAAGATAGAGGCACTTCCCTTCAGGGAAGCAGACACGATAACAGCTTAAATAAATCTCAGGTTCAAGTTACTCAGTTTGGTAATTTCTCATCTATCTCCATATTTTCAATGGTTAAAAAGAACTTTGCATGTGTGAAAAAGTCTAGTCTATCATAACAAATACTGACACCTCTCTTCTAGGAGTATCAATGTCTTAAGTTGGTTGGTTATTTGATTTGCTTTTTTTTATTGGTTATTTTATTTACATTTCAAATGTTATCCTCCTTCCTGGTTTCCCCTCCTCAACCTTCCTATCCCATCTTCCCTCCTCCTTGCTTCTATGAGGGTGTTTCCCCACCCACCCACCCACTCCTACCTTGCTGCCCTCACATTCCCCTACTTGGGGGCATCAAGCCTTCACAGGACCAAGGACCTCCCTTTGATGCCAGATAAGGCGATCTTCTGCTACATATGAAGCTGGAGCCATAAGTCCCTACATGTATACTCCTTGGTTGGTGGTTTAAACCCTGGGAGCTCTGGTTGGTTGATATTGTTGTTCTCCTGATGGGGTTGCAAACTCCTTCAGTTCCTTCAACCCCTTCTCTAACTCCTCCATTGGGGTCCCCCTGCTCTGTCTGATGGTTGGCTGCAAGCACCCACATCTGTATTAGTAAGGCTCTGGCTGAGCCTCTCAGGAGACATCTACATCAGACTCCTGTCAGCAAGCACTTCTTGGCATCAACAGTAGTGTCTGCATATGGGATGGATCCTCAGGTGGGGCAGTCTCCCGGTGCCCTTTCCTTCAGTCTCTGCTCCACATTTTGTCCCCATATTTCCTTTAGACAGGAGCAATTCTAAGTTTAAAAACTTGAGAAGGGAGTGGGAGTCCATCCCTCAACAGGGAACCATGCCTAACCTCTGGATGTGGTCTCTACAGGTTCTCTCTCCCCTTGGTTAGGTAGCTGTTATCCCTGTTGGGTCCTGGGAGCCTCTTGCTTTCCTGGAGTCTAGAACTTTCCATTGGGTACCCCCAGATCCCCATTCCCCATTGCTACAGGCCTCTGTTCAATTTCCTGATCTTCTGTACATCTCCCCACACCTGATCCTGACTCCTCTTTTTTCCCTCTCCCCCTCCTCTCAAGTCCTGCCCACCCTCTACCTCCTGTGATTATTTTCTTCCCCCTTCTAAGTAGGACTGAAGTATCCACGGCCTTCCTTCTTCTTGACCTTCATATTGTCTGTAAGTTGTATCATGGGTATTCTGGGATTTTTTTCCTAATATCCAAATATCAAGAGTACATACCATGTGTGTCATTTTCTGACTGTGTTACCTCACTCAGGATGATATTTTTTAGTTCCATCCATTTGCCTGCAAATTTCATGAAGTCATTGTTTTTAAATAGCTAAGTAGTACTCCAATGTGTAAATGTACCACATTTTCTGTGTCCATTCCTCTGTTGAAGGACATCTGGGTTATTTCCAGCATCTAGCTATTATAAATAAGGCTGCTATGAACATAGTGGAGCATGTGCCCCTATTACATGTTGTAGCATCTTCTGGGTATATGCCTACGAGTGCTATAGCTGGGTCCTCAGGTAGATGTCCAGTTTTCTGAGGAATTGCCAGACTCATTTCCAGAGTGGTTGTACCAGATTGTAATCCCACCAGCAATGGAAGAGTATTCCTCTTTCTCCACACCCTCACCAGCATCTGCTGTGACCTGAGTTTTTTTTATCTTAGCCATTCTGACTGGTGTGAGGTGGAATCTCAGGGTTGTTTTGATTTGCATTTCCCTGATGACTAAGGATGTTGAACATGTCTTTAGGTATTTCTGAGTCCTTCAAGTTTTCTCAGTTGAGAATTATCTGTTTAGTTCTGTTCCCTATTTTTAAATAGGGTTATTTGGTTCTCTGGAGTCTAACTTCTTGAGTTCTTTGTATATATTGGATATTAGCCCTCTATCAAATGTAGGCTTGGTAAAAATCTTTTACCAAGCTGTGGGTTGCTGTTTTGTCCTATTGACAGTGTCCTTTGCCTTACAGAAGCTTTGCAATTTTATGAGGTCCCATCTGTCAATTTTTGATCTTAGAGCACAAGCCATTGGTGTTCTGTTCAGGAAATTTTCCCACGTGCCCATGTGTTCGAGGCTCTTTTTCACTTTCTCTTCTGTTAGATTCAGTGTATCTGGTTTTATGTGGAGGTCTTTGATCGACTTGGACTTGAGCTTTGTACAAGGAGATAAGAATAGGTCAATTTGCATTCTTTTTAAATAAGTAAAAATCTCAGATGCAATTCCAACTCCTACTGAAAATTACTCATTTTATTTTCCCCATTTCTCCCCATAGGCAAATTATTTATGCAGTGTTCGAGCATATTTTCTCCATAGTTTCCCTTGTTCATGTTTAACTACTTGTATTTTCATGAAGATATTGTGTCACGAGTTTATCAAGTTCCCATATATAGTAGCATGCTAAAAGCATATTACCACTTGATTTCATTCTCAGTAGGATGCTTTGAGTTCTACCTATCTTGCCGGGTAGTGATGTCAATGATTTTTGAACACTTGACAGCATTCCTGTGTCTACCTATGCCACAGCCCACCCTTTCACGCAATTGATAACTCCCAATCTTGTTTCAGTTCTTCCCCTCCATGAGTGTGCTTATGACATACTGACCTACTTCAGTTATCCCTTACCTCATCCCTATTAATAGCACCAGTGTTTCAGGATCTCTTCCAGTTATACTCCCAGGTATGTTGTTATTATTATTTATTTGTTTAAATATAAAGGCACACTCATTATCATCCTTATTTACACTTCTGCTTAGTCCTATCAATGTAAATGTTTCATTTTTCCTCATATCCTGCTTATAATTCTCCCCTGGTCATCTCTGATTTTACCTCACACAGTCAAGTCTTTTCTCAGTAGCCTTGTGGTCATTAGCTCCAGGATTCCCATGAACATGAAAATGAGAGGATGCCCCAGACGCTTAAATGAGTCAGCTTATTTGTATATAACCCATGCTCACCCTTGTACGTACCAGGGATTGACTATATCTCTTTCAGTCTTCTCGTCGTGGTTGTTTCCTCAAGAACTTGATACTTGTGACAGAAAAGTGATCTTTTGTGGGCATTTTTCTTTTCTCCCATGAGAAATAATCCTGTGAATAAGTTCTGGTTTTACCTCCTGAGTCTTTGATATCCTTCAGATGTTCTGAGTTCCTGGTGCCTGGGCATGAAGTTTCCTTTTCTTAACTTTGACAACAACCCTAACTTAATGCTTCCTGTTCTATATCTCACCCAGCATTTCTGTGTCTGGGACAGTAGAAAGCTATCTCCCTCCTTCCACTTTATTGTGACTGTTCCAAAGCCTTACCTTTGAGCTCAAAGCCCTGCAGCCACTCCCATGCCTACAAAATATTTCTGTCATTATAAAATAAAAGGAACTCTATTTTTAACAACTGCAATGTTTTCAAATTTTATTTGCCCATTTAATCTGGCTCAATACATTTTCATCCTTTAATTTATTTCTCTCTGAAACCTGAAATCCTTCCCCACATCTTATTCTTTTGATGAGATGTATTGAAAGGTAAAATTATGGCCTCTAGAAAATGTGTAAGGTTTGGTTCATAAATCTAACTTACATGAGCATTTTTATTTGAAAGCAGCTACAGAAGTATTACTTTCTAACTTTATATCGTTGTGCTTTTCTTAGGATTATGTTCTTTCATGAAATCCAAAATAGTCTTTGTAAAATACCTTTTAGAAAAATAAATCCTGTGAGAATTTTTAGGAAAGGGTCAAAGTGAAATATGGAATAAATAGGAAATTTTCCTTGACTCTTTTTTTTTTTTTGCTTGAGAGCTACAAAGACTGTATGAATGTGTGTGTGTGTGTGTGTGTGTGTGTGTGTGTGTGTGTGTGTGTGTGCGCGCGCCACAATAGAGGCATAACAGAAAAAGTACAACATTATTAACCCCTTTGGTATTACTTCTTAATAACGTCATTAAAACTGGTGGAAATAAAATAACATATTGCATTTGCCAATGCTTTTCTGACATCAAGTAACATTTGGAAACTGTCTCAGTACATTCCAAGAACTGGTAATAGCAGGCTATTACCAATTTGGACTGTATTGATTTCAAAAGCTATCAGATTAAAATTTTAAATCCTCCTTAAACAGAAGCATTTACAAGATTTTAGGATAAGTTGCCATCTATTATTCTTCCTCCCCAGAGCTAAAGAAACGCTGTAATTTGGGGACACTCCTAGAAAAATTAACAGCATTAAAAAATGGATAACAAGACTCAACTAAAGATATTAGCATGTACTTTTCCATTTATTATTTTGCATACTATTGGTTAATTATACTTGATTTTATACCCAGTGCTTCAATATAAGTCCCACTTCCTCTGTGGATAGGAAGTCACTAAAGGATGCTATGCAGAGGAGGGAGTACTGAAAGATGCCTCTGCCTGAGCTCAGCAGATGAAGTGTTTACCTCAAGGACACTAGGACCTCTGTTTTATTCCAAGAATTCATTTGCCATCTACAAGAGCAGGCTTGTACTACACTACTGGGGAGGCACAGTCAGGAGGATCCTTGGGCATCCTGGACCAGATAGTTTAGTCTAACTGACTAAAGAGAGATCCCAAAGGAAGTGGGTTATGTTCCTGAAGATGACACTTGCGGTTGTTCCCTGCCCCCCCACACACACACACACAGAGAGAGAGAGAGAGAGAGAGAGAGAGAGAGAGAGAGAGAGAGAGAGAGAGAAAGAGAGATGTTCTGTCCTTCTTCAAAAAGTTCATGTGGCCAAGATGTGGCTCTCACCAATAATGAATGAGGTTTTCTTTTTTTAATTTCAAAGTAATTTACATGAGATGTTTCCTTAAATATCTTTTCTATGACTGCAGAACCATAAAAACAGCTGTAAGCTGACATTGTGGTACATGATGATGTAGTACGATGGTTATCTTTTATCACAAGTAGATTTCTGAATTATCACCACAGCTGCTAACATGAACAACTTAATCCTCACCAACCAGTCTTCCCAACCACTTCATATGTGTGCTGCTTTGTCTGTGACACATATACATCTTCTTTGACTCCATGGCATTCTAAAGTTTGATGCACATATGCCTTGCTTGGAGTGCCAGTCTCTGATCACAGCTCTCATGGGCCCTTTCCATCAAAAAACACAGTCCTTCAGCCCTGAGTCATACTATTGCTAACATAGTAAAAATAACATCTTCTGCACATTTTCCAAGCTTTCTGAAAGTCATAATTTGTTGGATGTTGGCTTTCTGGGACACAATTATGACAATCTTTATCTCAAATCGTGCACCATTTTGTCAGTTGGGTTTTCTGTCTTAACGATTCCCTGAACATTATTTTTCAAAGCCTCTACTCAAGTTTTCAGGTTGGGGAAATCATTTTCAATTTTCAAAAGCACTTTCTTTTTCATCAATGGACCACTTTTATAGTATTTTATTGATGGTTCAAATAAGAAGTATATTGTGTTATCTAATAATAGGTGTATCTCTCTGCTTTTAAAGGTTTGCTTTCCTGATGCCTCCAGTTTTCCTGCATGTTGACATTCTTTTTTTTTTTCCGTAAATTCTCAGTCTTCCATTTGGAAAGCCTTTCTTAGGTAACTGGTAACTTAGCAGCGTTTTTGCATGAGTAAGACCCTAAATGTCTGTTCTCTTTGTGTATTGGTGCTTCATCTTAAAATTGTTTAGGGGATAATCTGTTTTTCTTAGGAGCACCCCAAATGTCTTTTGAGATGTTTTTCTCCCTGTCTGGACTGCTGCAGGGACAGTGAATATGCTTCATTGTGTTCCTGTCATCTTCTCCCTTGCTTCATTCTACCCTAACTGGCTTTTATCTTCTTGCAATTCTCAGCCCAAACACCCTCTCATCACATAGGTTCATCTACTTCAGCCCGCATATCTAACCTGGTTTTTCCTAAAGATAATAGAAAGGATACTTTTTCCTCACTTGGCTGCCCTCTCATACCCTAGGTTTTGCCTCACAGATACATTTCTTTGTGCGTAGAAATTTCTTGGCTAGCACTCTGACAAGTTTGTCTCACGGAACGGCAACCGTAGGATGCGAAAGGATTAATTGGTCCCTAAACAAGAAATCCTTCTGGGGAAGATGGTCTCATAAAGAGTTATGGTCATTCATCCCAGACTCAGTGCTATCTCTGCTGTTTGGAGAGCATGCCTGGAATTGCTGGAAGGCTCACTTTAGAGGAAGAAAACGGAAGTCCATGTAACCACAGCAATCTGAAAGGTGAAAAATACACACGCTGGAGGAAAAGCAGCACAGTCAATGAAATGGTGACAGAAAACCTGGATGTCTACATGAGGAAGAATGAAACTACAGCTTTATTTCTCAAATCAACTCCAAGTGAGTCAAAGACATCATCTCAAAGCCTGAAACAATAACGGTAATTTTTTTACATGTCTTTTTAATAGTATTTGTTAATTGCTTGAAAATGCCATACACGTATTTCATGTGTTTTGATAGTATTTACTTCCCTCCCTCAGTTCCTCTAAGATGCATCCCCACCTCCCTACCCACACAACTTCATGCTCTTCTTTTTCTTCTAAAAGCATAGAGTCCTATTTTGTACTGCTCAAATCCTCTGGGGAATGTGAGGTTAATGTCTGGGGTGTGATCTACCTAAAAAGGAGTCACACCCTTAAAGAAAACTGACCCTCCCTCTCCCAGCAGCTAGCAATTGCCAATAGCTCCTTAGCTAAGAGTGGGAATTCATTTCCACCCCTCTGCTGGGATATTGTCTGGTGTGAGTTTGTACAGGTCTGGTGTATGCTGTCACACCTACTGTGAGTTCATACATGTATCCACCCTGTTGCACATAGAAAACATACTTTCCTTGCTTCTACCATCTCTGGCTCTTATAATCTTCCTCTCCCCTCTTCTATGAAGATTCTTGCGTCTTGTGGGGAGTTGTATCATACTGATGTCCCATTTAGAGCTGAACACTCTTGGTCTCTTAATCATGGCCCTTTGGTCAGTTATGGAGTTCTCTGTTGATCACCATGTATGCCAAGAAGAAGCTTTTCTAATAAGGACTGAGTGATACACCAAATGGTGGATTTACTAAGTCATCAGAGGTTGGTTTAATACTATTTCTATTATCAGAATAGTAGAAATGGCAGATTCTCCCCTAGAGTCTATAACCTATCTAGCTATAGGTTGTTGTACCTCATAATGGTGACAGTGATGACTTCCATCTTGTGGAGGGGTCTTAAATCCGATCAGAAAGTAGTTCGTTGTTCCAATAATATTCATGCCACTAGTGCACTGGTGGGCCTATCTTGCCAAGTCATTTATTATTGCAGCTCTAAGGGTTTACAGCTGGGTAAGATTTATAATTATGTGTCTCCTCTAATAGCACACAGAGCATCTTCTAGCACTATGAAGGCTAGCCAGTAGGGAAGAAGCTTTCAGATGAGTACCATATTTCTTTCTACCTGGTTTATGATTCAAATGTATGATGTCTTTAGCAAAAAATCTCTTACTGTAAAATCCTGGTCACCAAGAGCAATGGGAACATCCTGTAATGTTTGTATGTCTGTGAAACTGATTTCTATTTTTCACAAAGATTTGCAATAATTGGCTTTAAGCACTTAGAAGATAATTCTCCAGTACATGTCAGTTAGAAAGGATCAATAAGAGTAATGGTCTTGTCACAAAAAAAAAAAAAAGGTTCCATAGGAATCCCCAAACAACTCAAGCAATAGTTTGCTCTCCACAAACTGACACATTGCTGAAGACAACACCTATACAACTCACTGAACATGGAGAAGTTGGACTGCTGCCTACATAGAACCTTTATTCCTATGTTCTCGTGTCTTTGGAATGGTAGGGTACTCTGTGGACTACCAAAACAGAAATGTTAACACCACCTGAGTCACAAAACCTTATATCTACAATGCTATCCTACTTATAAGATATGATAGGGCAATGGTATCACAAAGCTTATGGGAGTAACCAACCAATGCCTGGTTTGACTTAAGGCCCACTTCATAAAATGGAACCCATACCCAACACTGCATGGAAGGCTAAGAAGCTGAGGGTAGATAGAAATAAAATAACTTCTAATGGCATTCTGCTGTACTCATAGATCTGCCCCTTATTCAGCCATTATCAGAGAAGCTTCCTTCTGTAACAGATGGGAACAAACATAGAGACTCACAGCCAGACAGTATTCAGAGAGTGAGCGACCTTGGAACATGCAGTTCTAAATGGGATGTTTCCATCAAATCCCTCCCCTCAGGACTCAGAGAACTAAGAGGAGAAGGAGGCAGAAAGAATGTCAGAGCCAGGAAGTATGGAGAACACCAAGAAAATAAAACCCTCTAAGCCAACATGAGAAAAGCTCATATGAACTTCCATGGACTGAGACAGAATCCACAGGGTCTGCATGGGTCTGCACCAAATCCTCTGCATGTATAATTATGGCTCTGAGTTCAGTGGTCATTATGGGATTCTTTAGTGTGCAGGACAAGTAAGTCTTGGGTTTCTGTGCCTTCTTTTGCCTTTTCCCTTTTGTTTGTTTTTTCCAATTCAAATGTGTTAAATTTTGTTGTATCTTATATTATATATAACATATTATATTATGTATGATACATTACATTATATATTAGTTATATTATATATTATTAGCTCTTAGAAGCCTATTTGTTTTCTAATGATAGGGAGTGGATATACATTGGAGGGGAGATGGGGAGGAACTGGGAGGAGTAGAAGGAGGAGATACCATAATCAGAATATATTATGTAAGAAATCTATTTTTAATAAAGAGGAAGAAGAGTCATGGTCTTATGTTATCTATATGTTATCTATATATCTTACTACATGTATTTAGTTTGTGTGGCAGAGGAAGGGAAGGATGCATGTTTGGCACATGTGGTAGTCGGAAAACAACTTGCAGGAGTCAGTTCTCTTTTCACCCATGGAGAATGAATTCAGGCAAACAGCTTCACCTGCTGAGCCATAGCTCTGGCTGAAAAAAAAAACAAACAAACAAAAAAAAAACCTTTTGAATTCTGTAATCCTATATGCAGACTATATAAAATTTTATTGCTATGAGATTTTAGCTATTTTATAGTAATTCAAGCATAGCTGTAAAGTTTGGTGTATGGAAGATTATAAATTAAATGTGGTTTAAAGCAACTAAGTGATTAAGCTTTACTCATTATAGTGTAATGATGAAGACAGTAAATAATAAGCAGTTTAATTATGTTTCTGACACACATGACATGTCACTTATGCATCATAATTATTATTTGGTTTAGAGTCTTTAGTCTACCTTTTGTTGAAAGTGGTTGGAAGGATCATTTGGATCTAATGCATTTTTATTAAAGAACAAGCATTCCTTTCCCTAGAATTGGAAGGAGTTTATTTACATGTATTACATTTCAGTAAAGACATGAGAGGAAATGATATTAGTGAAGGAATGAGTTCATAGGACATCAAATGCAAACTGACTACTGTCCAGAAGAAGATGATCAAGAAGAGAGCACCATTTTCAAAAGAAAAACCTCTGTTGTGAGACTCTGACCTCTGAGCATAATGACCATTACCACATTAATCAGAGTATCTGTGGTTACCCACAAGAGACCCTCAAGATCTGGACTATGGAGTATTATTAGACCTTCATCTGCAATCCCCATTCCCTTCTGTCCTCCCACCAACAGGATGCAACTCTCAGCAGCTGCTAGAACATATAAAGGATGAAATGTTAGTGAGGGAGGTACTACAGCTGTGCAGCTGTGGGGAAGCGGACCGCCGTGCTGGGGTAAGATATTTTGGTGACACCACTGTTTTGGAGTCACTTGTGTGCCAGTAAATAACCTCTCACTCATACTTCTCTTAGCAAGCCAAATAAATTTATTGGTTCACTGAGCTAGACATGGGTAGAACCATTCCTTTGGTCCCTCATTGATGCCTTATCTGGGATTAATAGATATTTTATTCATGATTCCCCAGGAAATCATCATAATAGCACTTTAAAAGGAGAAAGAAGGAAGAGGAGGAGGGAGAGGAGGAGGAGAAGGAGGAAGAGGAGAAGGAGGAGGAAGAGGAAGAGGAAGAGGAAAAGGAAGTTTCAAAGAAACAGCTGCTAATTTTTAAAAGGTGTTGAATTAAGGTTACCTTTTGGATTTTGTCAACAGCTTTTTCTGCATCTAATGAAGTGACCATGTGATTTCCTTTTTGTCTTTCAGACTGTTTATATGATAGATTACATTGATGGATTTTCATATATTGAAGCATTCCTACATCCCTGGGATGAAGCCGACTTGATCGTGGTGGTTTATGTTTTTGATGTATTCCTCGATTTGGTTTTGCAAGTATTTTATTGAGTATTTCTGCATTAATGTTCGTAAGAGAAATTGGGCTGAAATTGTATTTCTTTGTTGAATCTTTGTGTGGTTTACATATCAGAGTGACTGTGGCTTCATAGAATGAGTTTGATAGTATTCCTTCTGTTTTTATTTTGTGGAATGGTTTGAGAAATATTGATATTAGCTCTTCTTTGAATGTCTGGTAGAATTCTGCACTGAAACTATCTGGTCCTGGATGTTTTGTTTTGCTTTGTTTAGTTGTTTTTCTGTTTGTTTGTTGTGTTTGTTTGTTTGTTTGTTTGTTTGTTTGGGAGACTTTTAAAATCAGATTCTATTTCCACAGGGGTTATAGGACTGTTTAAATAGTTTACATGATCTTGATTTTAAGTGCTCTCTGTCCAGAAAATCATCCATTTCGTTAAGATTTTCCAATTTTGTGGAGTGCAGGCTTTTGAAGTAAGACCCAATGATTCTTTTAATTCCCTCAGTGTTTGTTGTTATATCTCCCTTTTCATTTCTGAGTTTGTTTATTTGGATACTGTCTCTTGTCTTTTGGTTAGTTTGGCTAAGGGTTTGTCTATCTTGTTGATTTTCTCAAAGACCTATCTTGAGAAATCTATCTATCTTTGTCTATCTTGTTGATTTTCTCTTGGTTTCCTTGACTCTTTGTATTGTTTTCTTTGTTTCTAATTGATAGATTTCAGCCCTGATTTTGATTATTCCTTGCCTTCTACTCTTCTTCAATGTGTTTGCTTCTTTTTTCCATTCAGGTGTAGTTTTAAATTGCTGATATGAGAACTTTCTAATTTCTTTATGAAGCACTTAGTGCTATGAACTTTCTTCTTAGCATTGCTTTCATTGTGACCCGTAAATTTGAGTATTGTCTTTTGGAGTGTGGAAACAAAAACATTTCTTGGGAAATTACTAAAGAAACCCTGATAAAACAGTAGTAGAATAACTCAAGTGTTTCTCGAAACTAGAGATCTCCTCAAGCCAAAGACTATTTTGGATGAAAAGTTAAATAATTCTGTTTAATAACCTGGTACTGATGGACCCATTAGTTGCTGCTTCTATTTCACCCCATAGCTGTCTTGGGTGAGCAGCTGTGGGACAGTACAGGCAGACCTGGCTAATAACTCTAGCTTTACTGGCTCCTGTATAAATTCTTTCCTCTTCTTTGTCTTCAGTAGCATAAGAATTGAGTCAAAGTGAACAATAGGATTTCTCCCAGCCCTAGAACTACAATGCTCAAGATTCAAGAAAGAATCAAACTGCCCCAGATATAGCTGTGAGACTATGCTGGGGCCTAGCAAGCACATAAGTGGATGCTCACAGTCAGCTATTGGATGGATCACAGAGCCCCCAATGGAGGAGCTAGAGAAAATACCCAAGGAGCTAAAGGGATCTGTAACCCTATAGGTGGAACATTATGAACTAACCAGTACCCCAGAGCTCTTGATTCTAGCTGCATATGTATCAAAAGATGGCCTAGTTGGCCATCACTGGAAAGAGAGGCCCATTGGACTTGCAAACTTTATATGCCCCAGTACAGGGGAACACCAGGGCCAAAAAGTGGGAGTGGGTGGGTAGGGGAGTGGGGGGAGGGTATGGGGGACTTTTGGGATAGCATTGGAAATGTAAATGAGGAAAATACCTAATAAAAAATATTTAAAAAAAAAGAAAGAAAGAAAGAAAGAATCAAACTGCCTAGCCCTGCGTGACCTTGGAAGGGATGGTGTGAAACTATTTCCCAAAGAGCCAGCAGGATGTGGACCTCCACCAGTGTTGATGGTTGCTGTGCATAAGGCTTGTTTATATGATAATGTACATAATTTACTTTATGTTCCTACTTTGGGAGGTGTTTTCCCTGCCAAGGTCCAGCCTTGGCTTAGAGAGGGGCTCATGAAGAAGGGGCTTTTGGGTGCATCTCTACTCAAGACTGCTCCCTACTTGTGATAGCTCTCTTGAAGAGACAGGTCTCTGCCAGAGAAAGCTCTCATGTACTAGAAAAAGTTCTAAAAGTTCTCTGGATAGCTCATGGGTTTTTCTGACCAAAATCAGAAAAGCTGTTAGAAAAAAATTCTTGGAGATTTCAACTAAATTTAGAAATCCTGCTAGAAAAATTCTAGAAGAGCTGTGTTTGCTCTCAAAGTAGCTCTTTCTGGGTAGCTCTCTCTTGAAGACCAAAGATCAGTCTTTTATTTACATAAAATTCTTGACAAACAATGCTCATGCTTTTAAATTATTTAAACATTTTTTCAATTTGTCTAAAATTCTTTTGAGCATAAGAAAATCAAATTGAATATATTTCCCACAGGTCAAAACTAATACATTAATAACCATTGTTTAGTCCTTAATTAATAAAATAATATTTTATTTTTATTACTATTTTATTATCTACTTAAGCCAATTTTTTTCACACAAAAGTTGTTACCAGATATATAATTAACATGGTATCTTCTTCCCTGGCTACCTAAAGCAGATAAAATAAATAATTCCCAAGTCTTCCCTCTGCTTGCCATAATGCATCACAGGTGACTCTCCAGTTAAAGGATTCCTTCCAGGACCAAGATTCCCTGAACACCTTTGCCTCTTTTCTAGGTCTTTATCAACAGACCACCAATATGCTGCCAATCAAACTATTACAGGACTAATATGTGCATTACTCTCTCTCTTCTTCTCTGTAGTGACTATTCCACCAATCTATTGCCAAAAGGAAAGAAAGTTTTGATCAGTCATCAGAAGTGATGCAGTTGAAGATCTCTGACTCTCCTGATGGAGCAGAGGAGGTACTGGAAACTCTCAATCATCTCCAGCTCATGACCAGGAGAGACCTACTCCATATTACTGGCTTGTGGTTCTCCAACCCTAGTATAGAAGCTTTTCATGGTGCTACCTTGGCTCTCAAGAGATCTAAATGATTTTTTGCAGCCTTTATATTGGGGATCAGAGTTTTAATAGGTGTGGTTTCTAGTTTTGCCTTATCCATTACATCCTTGCTTAAAGAGATTCACACAGCACATCATGAAGATCAATTATCCAAAAATGTGTCAATAGCACTCATGATCCAGGAGACTATTGACAAGGAGCACCAGAATAGGCTTAAGGCTTTATAAGAAGCAGTTCCATTTATGGGAAATCAGATTAAAATATTAATATCAGGATCTCAGTGCAATCTCATTCACTGTTTGGTTAGGTTTGTGTAACTCCCTTGGAGTATAATACCTCTGAACATGACTGGTATAAAATTCAGTTTCATTTAAAGGGGCTTTGGGACAATTCTAATTTATCTTTGGATGTAGATTGCCTACATCATAAGATCATGGGCATTAGTAATTCTATAATGGGACCCACTTCTATTGAGAAAATGTCTGCAGCCTCTGCTGTTTGTGAATACACCCTCTCATCTTCCTGGATGACCTTGATGATAAATGGAAGAGTTGCAGTTAGTTTATTCTTACTAATTTGTTTCTCCTTTCAGTCTGCATCAAGTAAGTCATGCACTCAATAACTGCACTTATGATCAACATTCACACTCTCAAATTAAAACAGAAAGTGGGAGATGCTGAGTCCTGTATGGCGTTGGAAGGGACAGAATGACAGTTTCCTGCCACTAGAGCAGATCCAACAGGGTGTGGGCCTCCACGAGTGTTGACAGTTGCTGGGTATGAGGTTTATTTGTATAACATATGTAATTTACTTCATATTCCTCCTTTGAGAGATGTTCTTCCTGCCAAAGCTAATTACTTCATGGTGAGTAGAAGTAGCACAAGTTCAGGAGGCAAGGGTGTGTCTAATGTAAACTCTGTGACTATCAGGACAGCCTTTAAGGCTGTGGAAAAGAACTCTAAAAGCATGAGTTAAAAAATACATAAACAGGATTTCTCAACTATGCAAAATATAGAAAAGCAATATGAATTGTATGAGGAGCTTCACAGATCTAAAAGAACAAAGGCAGCTGTACTAATAAGCCAGCTTATTAGAAAAATGCAAAGGCAGATTACTGAATTCAAGGTCAGCCTGAGACAGAGCAAGTTTAGGTCTAAGCATGGTGGGAATGGTAATTTCAGGACAGGATCCCACCCAGCTAGTTTATTGTCTGTGCTTACAAAGGCAGATAGCTCTCTGAATTCATCTGCAATGTTTAAAAAAAATGTACTTGCTGTCTCTAAGAATCAATGGACTAAGGTCATAAGATGCCAATTTGTGGGATAATAAAAAGGGAACCTGGAGTAAATGACTGAATTGAAATGGAAATAAAAGACTAGGCTTTGGTGTGTGTATGTGTGTGTGTGTGTGTGTGAGAGAGAGAGAGAGAGAGAGAGAGAGAGAGAGAGAGAGAGAGAGAGAAGAGAATTGGGGAACTGGAGAACTGGAAAATTGCTTGGAGAACAAACACAGGTCTTTTAGAATTTTTCCTGCAGGATTTCTGACTTTGATTTTAAAAAAATACAATTTTTTCTTGCAGCTTTTTTGACTGTAGTCAAAAAGCCCATGAGCTATCTAGAGAGCTTTTAGAATAATTTTTTTCTGGTATGTGAGAGCTGTCTCTGGCAGAGAGCTTTCTCTATCAGAGAGCTATCTCTAGCAGGGAGCTGTCTTGAGCAGACCATAGATCCAAGATCTATCTACAGAGCTATCTGGAGAGCTGTCTGGAGCAGAACCCAGACCTGTCAGGTCTCATGATTGACTTCGAGTTGTTCTTTCACTGCTCCCAAACACTCCTTCCTCGGGACCCCCTCTCCAAGCCAAGACTGGATCTTGGTAGCAACTGAGTAAGAGAATTTGTCTACGTACAATGCTGTTGATATTGACATTTATTATAGTTATTAAGTTTTATATTATCTCTTTCGAAACATAGAAGTTATAGTAGTGTTTCCACTTATGGAAACAGGAAATTAGTGACTGAGACCAACATACATACATACACACACACACACACACACACATATTTCTATCTTCTTAAAGACATCACAGGGGAAAAAAGGCATTGAATAAAATCTCAAGCCGTGGTCCAGAAGGTGAGAACCCTGTGGTTTTTAGTGTTGCTTCCATCTGAAGACTGTTACGCACTGAGAAGTGTCAGGTAAAAGTTGAATATCTAGATAGCTCTTTTCAGTGCACTCAATAGGAAAAAGTTCCAGTTGGAACCTTTTGGAAATGGAAACCAGTAGGACCTAGTAAGAGTTCATACTTTTAGTTGGTGCCCCAAATAACTGTATCTTAGGTGAAATGGTGGGGAATAAGTACGTTACTCCCAGTTACAGGGTTTGTCACTCTACTCTCAAAGAAGGCAACAAGAGCCTCTGACATTAATTACTCTTATTACATCATTCAAATGATGATTGTGACAGTAGAAGGTATAGGATACTGATTTATGAGTTGTTGCTCAGGAAAGGCCCAGAGGTCTCCAAAACAACATGGGCTAATGCCATTCCTTTTATTTTCCCACCATAACTACATGCTATGATTCTTTTGCTGAAATCAATCTCAAATTGACCAGGTAACATCCTCCTGAATGGCTATTTTCATAGAGCAGGAAGGTGCTATGCCAGCTGCTGGGGAAGAAAACCATCAATGGTCTTGTCTTGCACTGGATCCCACATGCTGTATGTAATACCAACCTGCTATGCAGGATGTTCCCACTGCTGAAATAGTGACACAATTGTTATAGGTAATAAACAGTTTTCTGGTTGGATTTGAAACCCATTCCACAGAAGGAAATTTCATGCCTAGTACTGTAACTGCAGTCAAAAGCCTATGGCTAGAAAGGTCACTGTGTGAGGGTAGATTTTGCTATTGTTATAATTTCCATAATATTAAACTGTCTTTTAAATGTTAATATTTATACCTACAGACCCAGACTGCTCTCAACCTTGGTCAGAGAAACTTCTTTTTGCATGGGCTAAAATCAATGGAGAGATGCATAACTGGTCAGAGATGATGAGAATGTGAAATTGAGAGTTCAGCCTTAAAGAGGACATCAGTATTGATGCCCTTCTCAAACGCTCAGGGACTATCATAGAAGAGGAGGCACAAAGAATATTAGGCAAAGGATGAGGAAGACTTCTGAACTGACTATTGCACTCATGAACCCTCAGATGCTGTGGTTACCTACACAAGATCAAATTAGCCAAAATCCTGGCATTGATGGCAAAAATGATCTTCTAACCTCACCATTCACTGGGAAGAGATTGGCAGTAGATAGTACTAGGTGAAGAAAAATAGCTCTTTTTTGAAAATATGGTTACTAGTGGGCTGAAGCTCCAATGAATGGCCCCACACCCATTCACATATGGGCAGGGAGGAAGTGTGGGAAATATGGGGGAAGTTGCAAAAGGAAAACAGAGATAGATATCCTATTTCATGGTATACATGAATGAAATTCTCAAAAAAGTCTTTTGTAATGATGAATTTGATTCTTATGGCTTCTAGAATGTGAGTTAATATTCTTTATCAGTTTTAGAGAAAAGCTATTGTAGCTTCAAGTACTCTTGTTCATTCTCCCACTTTCCCATCAACATCCACAAGTGCTAGGCTTTGGAAGGTAATATTTTTATTTTTATTTATGTACTTATTAACATTGTTTCTCATTTTCCCACACAATTCACTATCCACTTATGAAATTTTCCTTTTTTCTTGAATAACACCTACCCTTTAATATTATCTTGTATTTTAATTGATTGAGTTTTGCTGATTGTCTAAAAAATTCTTTATTAAAGCCATTCAGTTTTGAATGGCTTTTAGCCGTTTTGTATAGAATTCCCAGTTAAAAGTCAGTATCTCTGATGTTGTTGGTCTTTCAGCCTTTTGTAACATCATCCTATTATCATCTCTGACTTCCTTATTTCTGTTGGGCAGTTGGCCATATGTCATCTGTTCATCATATATAGCCTGTATTTTTCCTCTGGTTGCTGTGTGTGTGTGTGTGTGTGTGTGTATGTGTGTGTGTGTGTGTGTGTATGTATGTGTGTGTGTGTGTATTTTTGTGTATGTGTACGTGTGTATGTATGTTTGTGTATTTGTCTGCATGTGTATATATTTGTGTGTATGTGTGTGCATTTGTCTGTGCATGTGTTGTATGTATATGTGCATGTGTGTACGTATGTGCGTATATGTGTGTATGTGTATTTATGTGTATGTGTGTGTATGTATATGTGTGTGTATTTTTATGTGTTCATATTTAGCAGAATCATAATGTTATTACATTGTACTTTTGGTGCAAAACAAATAACTCCAAAATGAGTGTCAGAAGTTTACTTTCTATCACCTCTAGAAAGTTCCATCTTGAATACCCTGCCATTCACTGAAAGCATTGCTTAGGAAGAGACATTTTATGAATACTATCAGAGACCATCTAGAAGATAACTTGAAAGACATACTCACCCTGGAGACCAACTAGAAATTTCCAAAATTCTAGCTATCAACTTTCAATTTTTCAAGTTCCAGTGCTATTAACTTGTCCTTCCAAATTATGTTCAGCTTATATGATCTTGATCTTCTGCAGAGACCATTGCTGAGCTTGGGTCGCGTCTACATCTTCATTTTAAGTTCTGAGCTAGCTGTACACGTTAGCCTCCTGATATATCTACTATGACAACCACTATAGTAAGTTCCCCTGGTAAAGATGCATTCTGGATAATTTCTATTGTTGTCTCTAAACTCACTAATCTTTGCTCCAGAAATGCACTAATCCTTGCTTCCATTAATCCCCCAAATATAATTTTCATTCTAAAACTCATGTGACTCTCCTCTAAAAGTTCAATTTTAGTCTTTTGTGTCCTTAAATGTATATTTATAGTAGGATGTTGATGTACTCATATAACTATTCTGCCCACTACATCACCTTTATCATTGTATTGCTATTGGATAATGTTTTTTTTTTCGTGGCTACCAACTGAATTTTTCCTACTTCATTGTACATTTGGTAATTATATTTGCCTCTGGACATTGTACATTTTGTATAGTTAGGTCTTGAGAGGTTTATATGTTTTTGTATTCTTTTAAATATTAGAGGACTTTGTGATCAGTTTGACACTTTTAAAGTTTTTTTAATTTTGTCTGATAGCTCCAAGAGGACTTTACTCCATGTTTTTCAATAGTATTAAGGTAACACCTTTCTAAGGACCCAATACAGTGTGTTAAATGTTTTCTCATTCTAACTGGAGGAAAAACAAACTGTTCTAAACTTGTTACAAGTATCAGCTTATTTACTCCTGACAACATTCTCCTGAGGATAGGGTTACTCTACAATTATTAACATTTTATACATGAAGAACGTAATGCAAAGAGAAAATAAAGTTGCATAGCTACTAAAATGCAAAAGTATAATTTGAACAAAGGCAAACTTGTTCCAAAGCTTGTACTAATAAATCATTTTGGCATTGTTATTGTTGTGTTGTCATTATTATGAATGGCACTCAGAGAGATCAGGAGCAAACATAAAACCTGCCATCAACGAATAGGGTAGTAAGTTGTCGCAAAAGGAAGAAGCTTACCCTGAACACAAGCAGCAAGTGACAGAAATATAAACACATAATCAAACTCATGAGTGATCACAATGGCAAGGTCGAAGAACAATGAAACCCAAGATAGGGTTCTGTAACACTAAAAATAGTGCTAATACTCAAATATCCCTGGCAAACTGTGGAGATGGCTTTGTTCATACGGTACATGGCACACAAAAATAAGGGCCTGAGCTTATATTTCCACCACTCCTGTAAACGCAAGGCATAGTGTGCCTATCTTGAACCCCAATGTTGGGCAGGCAGATCCCTGGAGCCTAGCTGAGTCAATGAGCTCTAGTTTCAATAAGGGGTTCTGCTGTGAAAGAAATAAGGGAAAGAGCATTTAGGAAGATACAAGACATCAATTTCTGGCCTCCACACCAACATGCACACGCACACACAATGTACTCACCCACACATGTGGGGCAATGGGCTATTCACAGACAGCCTGGTCTCCAGTCGGGTTGAGGTTGTGAACCCCGGTGAAACCCAGTGGTGGTGATAATTCACCTACATGGAAAGGAAGGCGTTCCATCATGTCTCCTGGACACCTGGTTCCTATCGAAGTTACTGCCCCCACAGCCCCCACAGGAGAAGTGTGTGGCTAATAGTCACATACACAATGTCCCAAGCTTCTGACATTCAGGCTAGACTCCTCCTAGTTACCTAGCAACAACAAGATAACAAACCCACCATAAGAGGGGCTGTTTGGCCCTTCTTCGTCCTCTCACTCTCTCTCTCCTCTCTCTCTCTCTCTCTCTCTCTCTCTCTCTCTCTCTCTCTCTCTCTCTCTTACTGTGTTCTTACTGTAGCCTTTCTTCTCTCTCTCCTTTTTCCCCCTTCTCTCCTCTTGGCCATGGCCAGTCTCGCTCTCTCTTTCTACCTTTTCTCTTTCCCCCTGCCTTCAACAATAAAGCTCTAAAACCATAGACTGTCTCTGTTCATCTAGGCCTACTGTGCTACTGTGCTTGGACGATGGGATAGACTTTCTCCTAATGAGCCATTTCTAATCTCCCGATGGAAGGCCTTCCTGTGCTACAGCCATGGACCAGACTTAGGACTCTCACATGCATGGGAACCTCTCCCCTCTCTCTGCCCTCCCTCTGCCCTTTCTCCTATATCTCCGGGGCCGAAGGTGTCGCCCCAGGGCCCCTGGTATCAGGGGCTGCCCTTTGCCCACTCCCTGCCATGTGGGGTCAGTGGCTTAGATGTCCACCCGGGGCCCAGTGGAAATCATCCAGCAGTCCTCCCACATCTGCCTGCCCAGAACACAGGAACTCTGGCCGGACATGGGCTGTCTCCCTCCCCCCTTTTTCCCTACACCCCCACACCCCTCACACACACACACACATACACACACATGCATACACATACACACACAGACTGCACACATTAAATAAATAAATAAACATATGGTGAGGATTTCTTCAGGCTTTACACTCTTTATCTTGAGAAGGGTATTTCCATCTTTTATAAATATCAAAAAATAGTTGAGAGGTTGGGCACAGTCCTTTTGGTTCATGGTAGGCAAGCCCAAACCTGGCTACTCTCACTCTATAACAGATGAGAAAACTCGGGACTCTCTGAGGTCACTCCGGCAGCATATCAGGTTTAACATAAAGGCTGTTATGAGTTATGCTTCTATTGCTGTGATACACAATGAATGGCACTCAGGGAGATCAAGCCAAAAGCAACTTGAGGAGAGAGTGGTTTATTTCGACTTATAGTTGTAGTCCATTATGAAGATAAGTCATGACAGGAACTCAACCTAGAGGCAGGAACTGAAGCAGAGTCTATAAAGGAGTGCTGCTTACTGGCTTGCTCTGCATGGCTTACTTGCTTTGCCTTCTTATACATTCCAGGACCGTCTGCTATGGGCTAGGCCCTTCCATATCAATTAACAATCAAGAAACTGCCCTACAGACTTACCTACAGACAATTTAGTGGATGCATTATCTCAATTGAGGTCCCTCATCCCAGATAACTCTGGCTTATGTCAAGTTGACAAAAAGCTGACCAAGACAACTACTAATTAAAAAAGTATTAGAATCTAGAACTTGAGTATTGTGGCTCCTGGTCCAAGAGTTCAGGAATAGACTTTAAGTTCAATGATAGCTTCAAAGCACGTGGCATGGGACACCTTAAAAACCAAAATGGTTATCTGAATATTTCATGATGTAACTAGGGGATCCAACATCTTTGACCCACTTCCAAGTTTTCAAGATATTTGTGTGATGTGGCCACCGTGACAAATTCTCCTTAATAGCCAGAAATCCTTTCCTGTTTTAGAAAATAAAGAAAATTATTATCAAAGAAAAGTACCCAAGATGTGTCAGCAAGAAGACTGAATTAGAACAAGGTTTCTAAGGCCTGTACTTGTCTGGTGTTGTTTCCTTGCTTCCAGTAGATGGAAATGATCAGAAATCAAAGATCATTGACTCTGCAAACATTCTCAAATTTCTTTTTTCTATAGTTACTTAAAGTTTCTCAAGATTTTACAAAATTATAAAAATACAATTTTTAAAGTTCAAATCTTGGGTACTGTTGAGATTCTTGGTCAACTTGACTTTTGATTCACTGTGGGTTAGCAGCTAAAGAGCAGACTCTGACATGCAAGCTCATGGATTTGCTGAACTGCTAGCCAGAGCTTTACCTTTGTACATCTGCCATGAGACCAATTAAGGAAGCTTGAGAATTCCCATCGATAGTGGTAAGTTTTTCCCATGAAACAAAAAGAGCTTTAAATTTTACATTTGCTTATTTAATGATTGCTGGGCAGGATCTGCTTCAGGATGCAGATAGAACCTGAGGTCTTCTCTAAAGGTGTTTCACTCTTCTTGAGCCTACAGGCACGTGCAACTTGTTCTTCTCAGAAAGAAGGACAGCAGTAATGGGAGAAGCAGCTCACAATATCTTCTAAGGCCTCTCCTCAGGACCTCCTTATTGGCATAAGACCAATGGGGTGGGGAGGATATTTCATACCTTCTAGTGAGGGTTTTTACAGAGTCATGTGATAAAGCACACAGCCACGTAAAGAAACATATATATTAATATACTAATAATATAAATTAATCATATTAGTATATTAATATATATGGCTGAGAAAATGGAAACTACTATCTGTTCACAGTTTGCTATGCAAAACAAGTTCTTAACATCTTTGTGCTGATAATGTGTGTATGTATGTATATATTATGCATATATATATGTATGTATACATGTATGTATGCATATATGTATCACATTGAAGGAGGTTATATTCCTAATGTTCTGAGATCATAGAAATCTGATTTGATTCCTGCCAGTCTTTGTGAGTTTTTGCATGTCATAGTAATGAGAGCAAGTGTTTTCCCCAGCAGAACTGCCTAGAGGCTGAGTGTCATACGAACTATGATTAGTTCCTGGAATCCTAGGGAAAACTGTTAGGTTCAAATAATGGTGAATCCTGGCAGAAGTCATTTAGTGGAACACCTAGCAAAGTTTAAGATCCACATGAAAACAAGATTGCTTTTAAATTCTCAATGCTTGCAAACTGCTCGGCCATATACTCCTGAACAAAGATGATGCTCACTGCTGGGTGTGCTACGCCCATTGTCATCAACTCATCTGCTCAAAACAAATCAGACACAGCCCCACGCAGTGAGAAAACAGCTTCTCATTTCACATACACGTGTAAGAGGATATAAACGAATATAAAAACGTGGAACAAAGAAAGGAGGCTCTTTGGCTTTTTTAAAGCAGAAGTTCAAATGGTCCAACTCAGTGTGCCTTTTAAAATCTCCCACTAAAAGGGAAACACTAAATTGGGTCAATGTCACCTTCTGCTACTTTTTAAAAAAAATGACTAAAAAACTTAAAATTGAAAATTGCTTTTTCATTTCTGAATAATGGAGTATGGTGTCTCAGTACTTTGTCCCATTTTAAATGTCGATGCTGAAGATGACTTTCTCTCTTTCCATTTCCATCAAACCTATTAATAGCTACAAAAAAAAACATTCTTTCTTCTATTTTCTGCAATTCAAGCCCATTTGTCCTATATCAACTCTGTCTCCATGAAGGGAGATCCTGCCAAGCAAGCACCATTGAGGAGTCATGTTGCCATGTAAAGTGTCTGGCATTTGTTCCCTGAAAATAGTTCTCAGAACTGCAGCCTCCTCCTCTCCTAACTGCTGCTGCAGCTTCCCATTTCCAAACATTGGAGCTGCCACTCTCCCTGAAGCTCAGAGCTAATCAAGTCACTCTGCTAGGAAAGTTGCAGTTCAAGGGATTCTTCTCTCCTGCCCTTCAATGCCTGCACGTACTCCACACTACCCAGATGAGAAAGGCGAGAGAAGGAGGTGACTATTTATCTTCTTCTAGTAATCGAATCAGTTCGAATGATGCTCTTAGGATGCAGTTGCTATCCAGTAAAGCACAAAAATCTAATAGCCTGATTTGGGGTAGCATGGCTGAGCCCCTAGAATGTTTCTCAAGTCTAGCTGCATCCTCCACATTCTCTTCTCTCTGCCCTTTCAGTACATAATGCTCTCCCAGCTCTTGAGTCATACTGCCAGATAAGCCTATATCCATTTTTAATTGTGTGTGTGTGTGTTGTGTTTGTGTGCAGGTCTTTGCATTCATCTGCAGAGCAAAGTGAGCATCTTCTTTGGTTGCTTTTCAGTTCTGTTGTTTCGTTTTGTTTTGTTTTGTTTTGTTTTGTGTTGTGTTGTTTTGTTTTGTGACAATCTTTCACTGAAACCATGGCTCACTAACTGGACAAGATTGGCTGCCTAGCAAGCCACCAGGAGTCAACTGCAGTTGACTGACCTAGACAATGAGGTTGTATGAGGTTGTATGTGCAGCTTTTACATAGATGCTTAGGATCTGATCTCGGGTCCTTAAGTTTTCACAGCAAGCACTTTGCCCACTGGGTCATCTTTCCAGCCCATCGTTCTTGTTTGATGTCTCATTGTCTGTGAGAATCCTACCTGGTCCAGGAACCTTTATGATCCTTTATATTGAGCACATACTGCCCTGGTTCAACATCTTTGAGCACCCTCACAGTGACTGCTCATCCTGACTTCCTTGTCTCTGGAGAGGCAGTATAACTCTCTCAGTCTAAATGAGATGAAATCTTGAAATTCTGTATGACCAATATTTGTCCTTGATTCCATAATCAAAATGAGATCTGCCTTGCCTGTCTCATCTACAGTGAGATGCAGTACATTTCCATATCCTTCATGACCTTGTGAACTGCTCAAATAAACAATGAATGAGCCTCTTTGCCTCCTCTACTCCTCATTTTATCCCATACTTGCAGAGCCCTAAGAGTCACTTGCATCTCTAAGACCCTGTTCATTTCTTCTACTAAGTCATTGATGTACTCTGTGATTCATGCTAACCAGACTGCTTACTGTTCCTCTGTATTCCCTGAGCATTTGTCTCCTAAAACTTCAGTGTCCATGCCCTACAGCATTACCTGTGTGAACATTCTGCCTGCCTTGGCTATGAATTCCTAATCCTTCAAAGACAAGTACAATCTTTCTCAACACTGCCCCTGAGCTGACACCCTGACAAGCTGTTTTATGTCCCAACTCTGCTTCAGACCTCTCTTTTCTCAGCATTTGACATGAATAAACTGTGAACTTATTTTTGCCTGCATGGTTAAACAATGGCTTTGTAGCATGGAACACATGATAAGGCCAGTAGGTACCGTGAAAGAAGTGAAGACAAAATAAACTGGGTCCCTAAGGAAAAACAGCTCTACAGAAAGGTATCCATATATGCATCAATTCATATAAGCGCTCGCTGAGTGCATATAGGGCCTGATGAATCTAATCTTCTTTTAGATCGAAAACTAAAAACTGTTTTTTAGAATATTAGAGGACATCATGTAGAAAGTGTCCTCTGTGCCTCTGTATAATTACCAGGAGCCCTAGAAAATTTATGTGACTCTTCTTCCAAAAAACAATTTAGATTAAACCAACCCTGTTAGCTCATGTCTGTAATCCCAGCACAGAACTTCAGAGATCAACCTAACCTACTGTCATAGTTTGAACATTCTTGACCAAAGGGAGTGGCACTATTTGGAGGTGTGGCCTTGTTGGAGTAGGTGTGTCACTGTGGGCATGGGCTTAAGACCCTCACCCTAGCTTCCTGGAGGTCAGGCTTCCACTAGCAGCCTTCAGATGAAGATGTAGAAGCTTCTCCTGCACCATGACTTCCTAGATGCTGCTATGTTTCCTGCCTTGATGATTATGGACTAAACCTCTAAACCTGTAAGTTAGCCCCAATTAAATGTTGTCATTCATAAGACTTGCCCTAGATCATGGTGTCTGTTCACAGCAGTAAAACCATAACTAAGACAGAAATTGGTACCAGGAGTGGGATATTGCTGTGATTGGCCTGACCATGCTTTTGTTTGGAAGAATGTGGATTTGGAGACTTTGGATTTGGAATGCAGTGGAATGCTTTAAATGGGGCTTAATGGGCTATCCTCGTAGGAATATGGAAGACTTTGTTGCTGATAATGATTTGAATTATGCAGACCTGGCCCAAAGTGTTTTAGTGGAGAATTTCAATATGTGACCTAGAGACTTTTGTGGTATTTTGGTGAAGAATGTGGCTGGTTTTTTGGCCTTGTCTGAAGAGTCTACCTGAGGCTAAGGTAAAGATATTTATGTTAATTGTATTGACAAAGGAAATATCAAAAAAACCCAGCAGAGACTTTGCTCTATGGTTAAGTCTCATGCAGAGCACTTTAGACAAGCATAGCAAGCTTAGAAAGGAAAAATATAAAATATATGGTTCAAGTATCAAAGGGGCACCAGGAGGTGAAATGAAACTGAATCCTGTATTCTAGGAGATAGCAGATTAAGAGAGTGTTACTTTGGGGCAAGATCCTACTAGTTAAATTTAGATTCAGACATGGTGGTACACACATTTAATTCCAGGAAATAAAGCCAAGCATATACCTAAGTTCAAGGCTAGCCTGGGACAGAGCAAGTTCTAGGTGAAGAAAAGGTTAAATCCAGGCATGGTGGTACACACCTATAATCCCAAGAGACAGGCATGCAGAACTCTTGAGTTCAAGGTCAATCTACGTAGCAAGATCCAGGTCAGCCAAGCTTAAGCAGTAAAGGAGTTGAAAAACAGAAAGCTGGCGATAATCTAATAAGACAGGGGACCATGTTCCAGTTCCTGCAAGGAGCAGAACCCAGCAGCTTTGGCCATATGGCTCTGGTTTTAGAGTGAAAAATAGAAGGGACTTCTGGGACAATTGATGCTTGTTAGCTAGAACTAAGAAATTAACAGTGATTAAGAGACCAGCATCATTGAGGTAAAATCTTCTGGGAAGTGTTATCTGAGAACAAAAAAAAAAAAAAAAAAAAAAAAAAAGAGTTGTACCCTGTGTTGCAACTGTACTTGGTAATGTATAAGATTCACCCAAGTGGTACTGGTTTTGAAGGCATGAAGGGGTAATGAAGAACAGTTGAGGCTTGGCATTGTGAGAGGCCATGGAAGGCCATTGGTGAAGGTGCAGTCTCAGTTGCATGACCCAGGACTGAGGGGATCATGCAAAGGAGTTGAGACTTGACACCATGAAAAGAACCTATGAGAGGTTATTGCTGAAGCCTAGCCGCAACAGAAGACCCCAGCATATTGGAGATGCCATTGCCATGGGATGACCACTAAGAACAGCAACAGCAGTAGACTAGGTTAACCTGAGCTTAGGGTGCTACAGAGGGCAGAGCTGTAGAAGTGATGCCAGCCCTTTGGAGGAGCCCAGAAGATCATGTGTGGATCCCAGACATTGAAACAAGAAGCTATAACATTGGAGTTGCCTTGGAGACCCCAAGATGTTTGAGATGCCAGAGTCATGGGCTATCTGCTGAGGAAAGCTGCTAACAGGAAGTGGAACCAGCCCAGGAGAAAGAAGTTTGTTACAATCAACAAAGATAAAAAGGAGTTGGAGATCTGAAGACCACTTTGACATCAAACATGGAGATGTAGAGTTTGGAGTTTGCCCAACTGGTTTCCTGTCTTTCTTTGGAGATTACAGGTAAGTTATTGGAAAAATCTCAGAAGAGACTTCGAACTTTGGACTCTTTTATTATTATTATTATTATTATTATTATTATTATTATTAGGTATTTTCTTCATTTACATTTCAAATGCTATCCCAAACGTCCCCCATACCCTCCCCCCCCATGTCCCCTACCCACCCACTCCCACTTCTTGGCCCTGGCATTCCCCTGTACTGAGGCATATAAAGTTTGCAAGACCAAGGGGCCTCTCTTCCCAATGATGGCCAACTAGGCCATCTTCTGATACATATGCAGCTAGAGACACGAGCTCTGGGGGTACTGGTTAGTTCATATTGCTGTTCCACCTATAGGGTTGCAGACCCCTTTAGCTCCTTGGATACTTTCTCTATCTCCTCCATTGGAGGCCCTGTGTTTCATCCAATAGCTGACTGTGATCATCCACTTCTGTGTTTGCCAGGCATCGGCATAGCCTCACAAAAGACAGCTATATCAGGGTCCTTTCAGCAAAATCTTGCTGGTGTATGTGATGGTGTCTGCTTTTGGAGGCTGATTATGGGATGAATCCCCGGGTGAGGCAGTCTCTAGATGGTCTATCCTTTCGTCTCAACTCCAAACTTTATCTCTTTAACTCCTTACATGGGTGTTTTGTTCCCAATTCTAAGAAGGGGCAAAGTAACCACACTTTGGTCTTCGTTCTTCTAGAGTTTCATGTGTTTAGACTCTTAACATTGTTGAGACTGCTATAGACTATGGGGAGATTGAACATTGGACTAAATGTATTTTGCATTATGCTATGTTTAGGTATGGTCTTCATATGTTTAAACAAGCCTATAGGGCCAGGGAGTAGAGTGTGATGGTTTGAATATGCTTGACCTAGGGAGTGGCACTATTTGGCGGTGTGGCCTTGTTGAAGTAGGTGTATCACTGTGGGCATGGGCTTAAGACTCTCACCCTAGCTTCCTAGGGATCAGTCTTCCACTAGCAGATGAAGATGTCTCTCTGGATGTTGCCATGTTTCCTGCCTTGATGATTGTGGACTGAACCTCTGAACCTGTAATCCAGCCATAATTAAATGCTGTCATTCATAAGACTTGCCTTGGTCATGGTGCCTGTTCACAGCAGTAGAATCCTAACTAAGACATGTATATAATCTCAATATGTTGTCTCAGCAGATTAAGGCTTATGAGGCAGCATACTGGTCCTGTACACCTTGTGGTTCTTTGTCTGTTTGACTGGCTTTACTTTTCACAATATTGTGTGTTTGCAAACATTCATGGATATACCACAGTACATGGGTGGAGATCAGAGAACAATGATGGGGAGGTGGTATTTTTCTTCATCATTTAAGTTACAAGAATCAAACTCAGTTCATGGCACCTAGTGGCAAGCATCTTTACACATGGAACCACCGTCCTGGAACCTTCCAGTTGGTTCCAGTCACTAGTACATGAAAGCCAGTGAAGCTGGTAGTTTGATTTTTATAAAAGGGAATTTTTATTCCCTACATCCTAGAGATACTGCACTGAATATCTA
Organism: Mus musculus; assembly: GCF_000001635.26. Taxonomy (NCBI): domain Eukaryota; kingdom Metazoa; phylum Chordata; class Mammalia; order Rodentia; family Muridae; genus Mus; species Mus musculus. Next base: position 39,997,480 of record NC_000070.6, read on the forward strand.
TGATACAAACAAAAAGCAATCCCATTGTTCTCTGTTCCCATGGAGTTTAAGTTGTAATGGAAACCACCAAGGCTTCACCAAGGCTGACAGGAGTTCTGGTCACTTTATCTGCCTCTTCCTCCAAAAGCCAATTTAAATTAAGCTAGACCTTGAATCTCATAGCTATAACCCCAGCATAGAGCTTGAGAGGTCAGCCTAACCTACATAAGGACTTCTAGGCCAGGATTGGCTACAAAGGAAGACCTTGACTAAAAAAAAAAAAATGATGGTATTATATTTTATGACTCTGTCTGTATAAATATCAATGGTTAATACTGTTTACTGGAACATTTCCTAGGCTTATGAATTTACCTTTTATGTTCTGATTTGGAAAGATGTTAAACATTTTAATGGAACCTGAATAGTATGATGAACTCTAAGCACAAGCTGTCCCTCATAGGGAGGAAAACAGCAAAAGAAATTTAACACGGAAACAAAATATTTTGAATAGTTTCTGAGAAATTTTTAAATTGCAGATATCAAAATATTCCATATAGCTTATTCAAATGGAATCTCTTAAGCAAAGATATTCTCTTATGTAGACACGGTACCATCATGTCTTTAATTAATATTTTTCGGCCTACATAACAATGTTTGTTTAATCTTACTGCACATTCTTTGTGTTATGACTGAATACTTATATTTTGCACCAGTGTAATATTACCTAGTTTAAGCATCTATGTAATTTTCCAGATGACTTGTGACTCTTTTAAAAATAATCAAATTTTTTTTCTTGTTGTGTGATAGGTCTCTCTGGATATTGCCAGCTCACCTCAAATTCAAGACCTTCCTGCCTTGGCTTCCTAAATACTGGGATTACAGTTGTGCACCACTGCACTCTAATGTGGGCACTTTTACAGTATTTCTGTGGATAAACAACCAGTGATACTTTATTAAGACACAGATGTCTCTGTATCATATTCTTTCAGTGTCTGCCATTTGAAATTTTTTCTCCAAAACATGTTTATCCAGTACTCCAATTTGGAGAGTTTGATATGCATCCAGGAACCTAGTTTGAAAAATTAGGACAGAAAATTACCACTTGTATAGAAAAGTACGTAAGATACTTTTGATAGTATCTGCACATTCAGAAGTATACTGGCAATCCTGGATCCCCCATACATAGTGTGGGTCATGTATTAAGGAGAATGTTATTTTCCTCATAATTAGATTCAGGTCACACAATTTTTTGGCAGAAATACAACATAAGTGATATTATATTCTCAGTACATCACATGAGAAGATATATGGTGTCAGTTTGTCTCAAAGTCCATCCACAAATTCCACAAGATCACAACACCTTTAAAGCTACAGTTTTATCATGCATTTTTAGCAGAGAAGTCAGAAACTCTCCTTTTCTTCTTTAATGTGCTTTGTTGAAAAGTGACTATAAAAGGAATGAGAGAGAATCTTATGTTCACACGGAAACCTGCATATAACACTGAACAGCAGTTCTAGTTGAAACTGTCAGAAAAGAGGAGGAGGAGAAGGAAGAAGAAGACAGTTAAGGAGGAGGCACGTGGGTACCATAGAAATTAAGAGAGAATCTCAGGTACAGAAGATTCCATAGAGAACATCGGCACAACAATCAAAGAAAATGGAAAAATAGAAATGAAAACAGAACAGAGAAATAAAAATGAATGAAGGCTGGCTAGACTCAGTACCTTGGATAGTTCCAAGGCTTTCTGCTTACTGAAGAAAAGCTGATCCCAGTAGAGTGTGTGGTTCCAATTATGTAACATTCTGAAGTGATGAATTATACAAGCGGTGGCAAGCTGTGGGACTTTTACAGTTATTATGGCCTTAGATGAGAAATTAGCAGAGAGGAAGGCAGAGATAAGATGAAGGATGAAACTACGAGGGGTTGGAAGTTTCTTGACTATGTGGCAAATACAACTATGTTAAAAAACAAAACACACAGACACACAAATTACTGGTGTAAAACTGGGGAAATCTGGCACTAACCTGGCTCTCATGCACTTTATCAAGAGTGGCCACGGAAGGAAACTGGGTGAAGTGCACGCCAGGTCTCTGTTACCCCTTTAATCTATGTGAACTTATAATTAACTTATAATTAGAGTAAGTCATCACAGGGATTGTTGATAAAAGTTAATCACACTAACACAAGCACACATACCAGTTTGATGAAATTTATGATAGTTGGTCCATAATTTGCTCATACTTGCCTGTTATAGGATGAAGTGGGAATTCTCAGTTTCATTAGAGACTCAGTTGTGTCATGTGATGTTTTTCTGGAAACTGTCTTGTGAGAGAATGTTCTGGTGAGAACACACATGTGGTGTTTTTCTGGAAGCTGTCTGGTGAAAGGGTCTGTGATGTTTTTCTGGAGCAGACACCTGAAAGGATGCCTGATATTTAGAAAGATTATAAGTATAACCCCAGAGAGTGGATCATACTCTGGCATTGGTTCATCTTGTTGGTTTCATTGGGCTTCACTGTTGCTGGTCTTCACTGACAACACCCTTGCGTTGGTTCAGTTTGCTCTCTTCTCTGATCTTCACTTGCCATGACTTCATGGAGAAAAATTCACCAAAGAACTTCTGGTAGTGTTCGAACTTCTTACCACGTCAGTGGACTGGTGCTGATTGCTGGAGCATCGTGGTTTCTTATGGATCAAGCTAATGATGATGATTCATGTTTGGTATTTGCTGGTGGACTGAACTGCTGACAAGATTGGAATCTCCGCCAAAAATCTACTTCTAAACAGGTCTACCTGCCCCTATCTTGTTAGCCATCTTTCTCCCTTTCTTTTGTTTGGTGGTCTATAAGGGAAGTTGAAGCATCCAAGAACTCTTATTAAAGTAGGTTTTTGAAAAATATATGCCTACAATGTGATATTTATTTTTACAATAGCATGTTAACTTTATCTCTCTCTCAGGCACAACTGCTATTGTTAGCATTTTCTTGATTATATATAACATTTTGTCTATTCTTATTACTTCGTCACTAATGACTGGAAGACACCTATAATGATGCAGCTTTCAAAACACATGGGAAAGAGAATACAATTTATTAGAGAGAAATGTGAAATTCCTTGCCCAGTGTACTTGGGTATTTGTTTTTAACACTTTAAGCACTAGTCTGGGTGCTAAGGACACACCTCATATCTTCAACAATAAATGAAATAAGGTCCCACCTTCACAAGATCAAGGTCACAGTTAACTACATTATAAAGATGGGCAGATAGAAGACAAATAACAATATTTCACATAACACTACATACCATAAAGGAAAGTACATTCAGGCAATTCTTGACAGAATGAAGGCAACACTAATGTAATCAGAGTAGAGGTCTGAAGGCTTGTCTGAGAAGATGATAGAACAAACTAGGATGACCTAATAGAGAATAAGTGATGTGTTACTATTTAGCCATTCAGACAGAACTAACATTGATTCTTCCAAGACAGATGTTGTTCATTCTTGATTCTCAGAGCCAATCAAAAAAGCAATGGGTCCTTAACCAAAACAGAAACATTTTTTTTTTAATATTTAAACCAAAAGCCTAAGGTACTTGGTTAAAAGGAAGGGAGAAAATTAAATCTTAATACACGCTCTTTCATTCTTCTCGTCTCTGATTTCTAGGCTTCTACAGATTTAATAGGAGGGGGAAAACTTGCCATTTTAATGAGCACTGCAATTGAGAGATGTACCACCTGGAAATCAGGCCCCTCTAACTGGCTGTGAAGTCAATGTTTTCCTGATTTGAGGTCAGTGGAGTCTGGTGTCTGTGTCTCCCTGGGAAAATCCTTCTATGTAAAAGCATTTGACTCACTGTGGCTGCATGAATCCTCCCAAGGAGCTCAGTCTTCAGATCAGATCTGGCTACTCCTTTTCAATTAAGTGTCTTTCAGTCTTGATCATTGTCCTTGTCTTCATTCATGTCAAATGGTTCTCCCTGTAGAGAACAGCAGCTGTTTATTCTGGGCTAACTCAGATAAACCTTATTGAAATAACTGCTTCCCCTGTGCAAATCCATCCATCACCTTTGCCTTGACAATCAGCCTGGTGCCCTGGACATTTCTGGGTCCTAAAGGACTAAACCTCCTCTCACTTTGATGTTGCACCATCATCTGCTACATGTGAACCACTTAGTGAGCATCAATTGATAAAATTGTAAATCCTGAGGAAATGGGTGTATAGTGTAAGTCTAAGAGGTTTTCTTGGAGACAACAGGGCAATGAAAATGGTTTGGGGTTTTAGACTGATGCAGTGCTGGGTCACGTTCTCTGAGTCGACCTTACAGCAATTGACATAGAAAGCAAAAAGAGGTTTGAGATCTGATGAGCCTCAGACGGGTTTAGCATAATATCTACATGGAAGCTATCTCCCCCGGCTTCTAAGTTCAGTCTCATACTATGCTAGCTAGCAAAGGGAATAAGTGGGCCCAAGAGACTTGCAAGAAGACTATTGAAGAGTCCACATAGTCTCTGCATTACCTCCATAAGCATGGCCTTCACTAGGTATGGTATAATCTTGAGGCCAAAGGAGAGCCAATGAGCCTGGTAAGGCACCTATTACTGATGAGATTTAGTGAGAACCATTGACTTCTCACGTGTGTGCTCTAGATATACATAGGAATACACATGTAGGTACACTTAGCATAATGAGTCCTAAGGTAGATTGGTAAAACAAATAAGCAGAGGCAAGCACTTTGGCAAAGTAAAATCAACCTTCTTTGAAAAGTCAATGAGGGCAAACAAGCCCAGGAGAGATATAGATATATAGATAGATATATAGATATATATGTATGTATATAGATAGATATATAGATATATGTATGTATGTTATATATATATATATATATATATATATATATATATATATATATCCTCCCTACCTCCCCCCAACCTCCCAATCAAAAGAAAATTTCAAAGAAGGAAATATATTCTGTGTTATGGCATAAATGCCTGAGTGTGCTAGAGCTTATACGCTGACCCCTCCCTTGGAGATAGACTTCTCTCTAGCAAGTACACAGGACACATTTTAACTGCTTCAACTGTGAGGGATGTTATCAGGGCTGTGCACACCAGCCAGCACCAACAGGAAATTTAAGACCCAGAAGGAGCTATCCATTCCCTCTGACTAGAAGGGAGACATCTACACACCTCCACATGGGCCGCTTTCTCTGACTGTTCCTGGGTGATGACACCCAAAGGACTAGGAGGCATGGCTGAGAATTCTCAATCCATTTCTAGTGGCCCCAGCTTGTATCCAGGTCTGTGAATTGCCATGGAAGTGAACTGCAGCCATGCCTGAAATCCATTCATCGGGGCAGATCTGGTAGGATAGGCTCCCAACAGCTATGCTTCAGACACAGACTGGTGCACAGAAGTAAGAACTTTGTTTACTACAGGGTACACAAAAATATAGAGGGCTGTTGTGTGTGCAGGGCCAAAACTCCAGTGTGTTAGTGACTAACAGCAAATGAGGCCTTTCAGAGTAGAACTGCTAGATGTTGTATGAGACTCACAGAAGACATCTGGGATCCCTGTGTTCTGCTCATGAGAAGATGAAAGAGAATTTGTCAGCAAGGTTTTAAAAAAATAATAATAATTAATGCAAGGAACTAAAGACTGCACTAAAACCACAGAAAGTGAAAACTGTATTTGAAAATATTGTTAAAATTTAAAATACAAAAGTAGCCAAATCAGTAAACTTCAGGGAAAGCAAACATCTCAGACCTGTTGTCTTAGTTACTGTTGTATTGCTGTGAAGAGATACCATAACCAAGGCAACTCATAAAAGAAAGTACATAACTGGGGGCTTGTTTATAGTTTCAGAGAGTTAACCCCTGACCACCGTCAGGAAGCATAGCACTTGAGCAGTAGCTTGAGAGATTACATCTGATCCACAAGCAAGAAGGAGGCAGAGAACTAGTGAGTGGGCCTCCTGTGGGCTTTCAAAACATCAAAGCCCCAGTGACACTTCCTCCAACAAGGCCACACCTCCTAATCCTTCCTAAACAGTTCCACTAACTGGGAAGCAAACATTCAAATACAGCCTTTGGGGCCATTCTCATTCAAACCACCTCAAGATGCTCACACACACACACACCCTCAGGAGTCTCTCAGCTCAGCGGACGATACCCCATGCAGAGATGCTTTCTGGCTCTAACAGAGCACTAGGGTTAGAGAAGTATCTTTTTAGCTCTTGCATATATAAAAATGGACAGAAAACACTTTAGCCTTTCAGTAGTAGTGACCGAGGTACATGTAGGCAAAATCATAAAAGGTTTTTAAAAGTTTGAAAGAAGTGCAGCACAACGAAGTAATGCATAGTCCCACTTTTTACTGGGACCCATGTTCAAAAGAGATTTTCAGAAATAGTTTTTTGTATGCATTGTTTTCCCTGAGGCCCATGAAGTTTTAAGCCACACCCAGCTAACTACAAGCAAAAAGAATTGTGCGTAAATCACACATGTTAAGTACTTCAGAGGAGAGCTGGATGCTGTTGTATAGTACTATTGAAGTCTTTCTTTTTTTATTCCCTTTTAATGGATGGAATGTGGGGAGTTGGGGAGAAAGAGATGAGATTTGTTCTAGGTTAAAGTACATGTAATTTTGTTCTTTCTATAGTACAGCAGCAGTTGAGACATGTTTTAAGATGTCAGGCTACACTTGCTTTCCCTTGTGATAATAAATTGGTCATAATTCAATAACACAAGTTGCCCCTGGAAGTAACTGCTCATAATTTTGAAATATTAAGGCTTTGTCGAGCTTCTGACGGCTTGGATCTGTACTGCTGGTTGTTAAGCAAAATACCCTAAGATTTCTGGGGCAAACAGTTTAAAGGAGGAAGCCATTCTACCTGCACGGGTAGCTTGGATGCTAGTATCCTGTGCAGCTTCCCTTCATACAGACATTTAGTAAAAATTTTAATTTGTGTGAAGCTTCTAAAACAGTATGGAGGCTCCTAGGCCAACAGAGCAAGTCTGCAGGACAAATGAGATCCCACATGTGCAAAGCCAAGGCATCAATACAGGATCAAAATCTCACTATTGAAACGCTGGACCAGGGAAGGAAAATGCCACGGTCTTCAGGGAGGCACAGAAGAAAGGTCACTGCTTTGTCGGGCATGATTCTTTTTCTAATTTATTATTTTATGTGTATGGGTGTTTTATCTGCATGTGGGTATGTATACCACATGTCTATCTGATGATCACAGAGAGCAGAAGAGGGATGTAACTGGACTTACAGACAGTTATGAGCCACCACATGGGTGGTAGGGATGGAAGAGCCTGGGGTTGGAACCCAGTTCCTCTGGAAGAGCCACTCCAAAATGCAGAGCCATCTCTCCAGTTCCCAGGGCATGACTTTTAGGGGGTTTTCCAAGTGTATTACCATTTGACACAGCACTTCATTGCTATTTGGCCACTTTACTAAAATCTACACAGGTCAATTCTAAGTCTGTGTGTCTCCGCTGACTTTGTGAGGTTTATATCTGTAGCGAGATGCCCTAGCTTACTTCTCTATAGCCATGATAAACACCAGGTCCAAAGTCAACTTGGAAACGAGAGGATTTATTTCCTCTTATACCTTACATTATCTAGGGAAGCTACAGCAGGAACCTGCAGCAGCTTCCGCACAGTGCAGGGAGGACAGTTAGAATACCTCTCACTGGCTTACGTTTTTCATACCTTCTAGGCCCACTTGCCTAGGGCTGGCACTCTTGAAGTGGAAATTTAGGGCATTTTGCTTGTTTGTTTTGAGACTCAGTTGTGTCATGTGATGTTTTTCTGGGAACTCTCTGATGAGAGGATATTTTTGCTGAAGCAGACACATGGGAGGGTGTTTCGCTGAGAACAGATACATGGTGTTTTTCTAAAAGTTGCCTAGCAAAAAGGCACGTGATATTTTCTTAGAGAAGATACTTGAGACAATATGAGAGGTTTGGAAAGTGTGTAAATGTAACCCAACAGATAGTGGACGATGCTGTGTGGCATCGGTTCACCTTGCCGTTCTTTGCTGGTCTTCGTTGGGCTTTGCTGATGCTGGTCTCTGACAATACTGTGGCATTGGTTTGCCTTGCTTTCTTTGTTTATCATCATTTGTTGTACTCACGTCATAGACAGAAACACACCAAAGGACTTCTGATGGTGTCCCAGCAGTTTCAGGCTGATTGGTAGAGCCTCACAGGTTCTTCTGGATTGAACTGCCGTTGCTGATTCATAACCAGTGTTGTTTGAGAGTGGATCAAGCTACTGCTGCTGAATTTGTGAATTGAACTGCTGATACTCTGACAACACAGAGTGGATTTACCCCAAAGAACTATTTCTAAACAGCTCCACATCCTCCTTTGCCCTAATCACCTTTCCTTTCTACTACATCTGGTGGGTAGTAATTTAGAAGGGAAGTTAAAGCATTTAAGTGTACTTATTAATGTATGTTTTGAAAACTATAAAGCCTACAACTTCCCACAGTGCACTGGGGCCTCTCCCATCAATTAGCAATTTAGAAATGACCCCACAAACCTAACATAATGGTATATGCCTTTAATTCCAGGACTCCAGAGATAGAGGCAGGTGGATCTCTGTTTCTTTGAAGCCAGCTTTTTCTACATAGTTAGTCCTAGAACAGTGAGGGCTACAGAAAGAAACCTTGTCTTGAAAAAAACAAAAACCAGGCTAGAGAGATAGCTCAGCAGTTAAGAGCACTGTCTACTCCTCCAGAGATCTTGGGTTCAATTTCCAGTAACCACATGGTAGCTCATAACCATCTATAATGTGATTTAATGCTTTCTTGTGGCATGTAAGTGTACATGCAGATAGACCACTCATACATTAAATAAATGAATGAATAAATAATAACAAAAACAGAAAATAATGACACACAGACAGTTCCACGGGCCATTCTAATGGAGATAATTCGCCTATTGCATCAAACTGATTAAAACTAACCAGCCCTATGGGTGCTGTAACTTGTGGGCTTTTGCATGTGTTGACTAGAAAAAACTGAGCTTTGTGTTAATGCTTTGTCAGTTGGTTTGGGTTTGAAGTCTTTCTGTTGGGCTTTCCGAATACAGAGCTCTATCAGTTCAAGCTTAATGTCATAATGGGAGGAGCAAGTTTCTGCCTAGGAACAAGTGCACACACACTTTAAACTGGCTTTCCAAAGCTGGAAGGCATCACAATAAGATGCGAGCTGCCTTTTGTGTATACTGTACAGTTTTATTGTTCTTCATCAAAACGTAAAGTTTTGCGTTTCTTTTGGGAACAAACCTGCATGCTCTAAGCCGCCACATGGACAGACGGTACAGTGAACTGTACCAGCTCTTCTACAGCTTTTGAGGTCTATTACAAGAGCACAGCCATTATCGACCTCCTGAGGGCACTTCATTTGTGTTCTGGCTGCAGTATTAGTGGTAGAGCATACTATAATATGGATCCTCTGCATTTATTTATTTATGTGTTTATTTCAGGATTCGTTCATTTATTTATTACCAGACATCAACCACAGTCTTCTCCCCACCTCTCTTGCCCTGTGGAATATGCTGTGTGTAGCCATGTATTTTGTATGACTATATTAGGATGTATGAATCATCTGGTTTTTATTTTTTTATATTGTTTGGTTACTGTGATCGGAAAGTCTCAATGGAGAATTATACTTTTGAAACTTGGAAGCGCTGGGAGCTCTGTTGAGCAAGTCAGTAGAATTTCTAACAATTTGCTCATGTCCTAAGCAAGCTAACACTTCTCCTGATGAATTGTGAGTAATGGGTAGGTCCCAAGCTTGGGTAGGTTTGGGGTGGTGGTATTTTTTTTCAACTTCTCTAAATTCCATATTATTAACTATTCATATTCCACGACACAAAGTTTGGTCATTTTATTCTAACAATTTGGTCATTTCTGTTCAGGATTTCTCCTGCAACAAGCAGCAAACCCCAAGATGTTTAATGTCACTTATGAGGCCCTAACCATCTGTCTCCCCAGCTCCTTTACTACTGTCAGCTATCTGGTCAACCTGCCCACCTGTGGCACAACACTTTTCTTGACTGAGCCCTCTGGCTGGTGCTGCCACCACTTGACTAAAAAGGCTCCTCACCATGCTTCAGGTTGTGAATTCTGGACTTCGCATCCTCCAGAAAGCTCTCCTAAACTCTCACTTGCATCACAAGCTACTCACCTGTGCTCCCACAGAACCTGGTTCATCCTAAAAAAGGTTCTTAATTACTTCTATAATCGCTTGTTTATTTAAACCTCACACCATCTGTAAGTTTCCTGTGGCAAGATATTGCATCTAGCTCATTTTCACATCCTCGGCCAAAATCCCCATGGGATGAAGAAATGAAAGGACAGCATGCCTTTGTCACTCGCGGACAGGAGCCCTGCATTCGGGGCCACCCTCCACCAATTACCTTCGCTCTTCAGCACATCATAAACCTAGAGAAGAGACTCTCAAAGTAAATCTCAAGTAAAACGTGACCCTCTGTCTTCACACAGCCAAGTGGCTGTGCTGAACAATGCCCCCAAGGTCCTGCCAGTGCTGTACTCAATGACCCAGTATGCCAAAGGCTACAAGGTGCATTGAGTTGCTCTAAAACACATGCAAGACAGGCACCCCCCCCCCCGGCACTCTCGCTCTGAAGAGGAGGAAAGGTGAACACTTTCAATAGAGGCAGACTCAAAAAACCCTCTGCTCTGATTGTTACGGGAAGAAGGGAATTAACTTAAAAGTCAAGTACAGAACCGTGAATATTTAGTCACAAGGTGCCCTGTTCTGCCCTCCAAGACTCAAATGTTATTTAAAAAAAAAAAAAAAAACTAGACTTAATTAGGAAGGGTTATGCTCTTTGCTGACTTGAACTTATTTATTAATTTTCAGTTTACCTTCCAGTTCTTTCCCTGGGTTTTGATCCCCCACTCTCTCCCTTCGTGAGGAAACACAACCATGGTATTTGAACCTTCCCCTGTGCCGACCTCCCTCTCACCTCTGTCTGCTAGGCAAGAGTGGCGCTCTCTCTGCTCCAGCAGAGCCTTGGCCACGGTTTTTTAGCTGGCATGCAAATATAGAGTGTGATCCGTCATGTTTTATTTAATAGAGTCGCTGAGAGAAAAGGAGGAGGAAATTGTTGTGAATTAAATGTCCTTGTCTCTTCAGGCAACAAGATAAAAGTTCTGATGGATGGCTGAGATGGCTCGAAACGGAAGTATTAACACAAAACAATGATTTCGTTACATTTCTGTTCTCTGGAGTGTTGCAAATGGCAGAGGAAATTTTTATTCCAGAAACAGATTACAGGAGGCATTCTCCCTTGCTAGAACAAGTGCGTTTGGTGAGGTCGGGAAGCAGGGAACTCCATTCTGTGATCTGTACCTAGTCCTAGCCTATCTATGTTCCCCTATGGCCTTGCACAAGTTACTACCATCCCAGACCTGAATTCCTCAAAGGCTCCCGTTTGCCAAGAAACGGGATACAGTCTCTTCTGGGTTTATGCTATGCACTTTCTTCTGAATTCATCTAAGCACTAGGCTCGAACTAAGAACCGCACGGTTTTCTGAGAATCGTACCCTTCTCTGCTGGCTGGAACCCTGAATAAAATCAGCAGCAGCAGGAGTTCACCGCGTGCTGCCATCCCTCTGCAATGGCAGATGGGGAACCGATTCTACCAAGGATCTTCCGGCAACAGGCACGACTGTTGTCTAAAGTGTTGGGTGACTCCAACAGTGGCCCACACTGCCACCGCACCGTTAACTTGAACAGAACTAAGTACATGATGAACAACACGGAATGAATAACAGGTTTGGTGTTAGCTTCTGTTTCCTCCTCGATATCAGAACAGGGAATTCTTAGCTGGGTGTGGCTTGTGGAAATAGTTCTGACCGGCTATGGTTTAGAACCTCTTTCTGATCTTTCTGAGCCTGTAACCCTCCCTGAGTCAATGAATCTTGGTTTGTATCATCCCATTCCCAGGGCAGAGACCCTGTGTTCTGGCTGTGTACAGTACTTAAAACACTGATGGAGAGTGTTTGACACTTGATTTCAATTGCCCAAGGCTCAGCGTCTAAGCTCAGTGTGTTCACTATATGTCTTTTTCTTACTCGTCCATGGACACTGCCAAAAACTAATGGAGATTCGATTTTCTCTGGTGGGGTTTATTATGCAAACCACACAAGACAGTTTCCTCACAAATGGCTGCTGTCGTTTGAGTCTATAGCTTCTGCTGTGTGTGTGTGTGTGTGTGTGTGTGTGTGTGTGTGTGTGTGTCAGAGACAAAAAGAGACAGAGACAGACAAAGAGACAGACACAAAGAAACCTCTTCTTTGAAAGCTATCATTTCCTATACAATCATAAACTATGCTCAGTATTACTTACAAGGTCAGAATTTGGCTCAGATTTTTAAATGAAATTCAGTCATTATTCTTAAAAACAAAAAGCAACCCAACTTCAAAGCTCACTTCATGGGAATGAAGTCTCTTAAAGTGGTCTCCAAGTATCCTTAGGTTTTATCTTGGTTTCAGTTTATTCAGGGTTATTACAGAACACAAGCAATTTGCATCCTAAAACCTTTAAAAGATAAATCTGTTTGAACCACAGTAGATGTGGACTTGGCTATTATTTTGCTCAAATCAATTATTTAATGATTTAATGCTATAATGTCCACATCACAATACTGGCTCCCTAAATGTGCTAATTTTTTCCACAGTCTTAGTGACTTTGTTTTATTTAGAAGTTGTTTAGGGATTCAGACGGTCCTGTATGGAATGCTGATGTCCTAGTGTGATAGGTGAAATCAAACTCTTCTCATGGGTAAAATCACTCTCAGATAATAAACAATGATCTCCCACAGGCCACTGAGGCATAAACACACACGCGCGCGCGCTCGCGCACACACATACACACACACACACACACACACAGCATAAGTAATTCCCTGGCAGAGTAAATTAACAAATGTAACTCAAATGAACTTAACTTGTTAGAGTATAGAGTTAATGAGCCTGAAACATGGGAGATTAGTTTAGGAGAGTGAGCTTGGGCAGACTCCAAAGCAACACACTGCATCCCAAACAGGAGAAGTCCAGACTGTTTGTCACAAGGACTGGGGGCAAAAGAGTCAGCAAGTATGGGCTGTCCAACCATCACGCTCAGAGAAAGACAGCCAGAAATACACAGGTACAGTTTCGATTGCCTTCATAACTGGATACTATATGGAAATGGGTGAAGCATTTTTGAATGTGTTGAATGAGTCTGGAAGACTCATTTAGACTTAACATTTGTAAGCTTATATTTGAATTAATATTGTAGTCTTGGTATTAGACTCCTCATGAATCACTTTAATGAACTCAGTTTTTCATAATATAGTCTGAAAGTGCATTAAGTTAGCCTTCATCCTACCTTTCAATATTTTAAAGGGAAAAACATAAAATATAATTATAAGGAAAAGTCTATCTTACTTAAATCTATGAGGATGGACCCGGAATCCTATTTCTCAAGATATATTACCTATTAAAAGATACTGGCATCTACGCTTCCATGGATCCTCAAACCAACGAAGATTATTAATTAGATTTGGGAAGTTACTTAACATTTATGTGCTATGACTTCTCTCTCTCTCTCTCTCTCTCTCTCTCTCTGGAAAATGAGAATAAAAATACCTACCTCATACCATAAATTTACTATGTGCCTGATTACCTAGGGTTTTTTTATTACTATTTCAAACACTTAGTTATTCTTAGAATGGAATGAAGTTAGATATTTACCTTGTCACATTAAAAAAAAAATACTTTTTGAAGATTTTGAAGTTACCAAGGGAAAACATTCTTAGCCAGAAAATGTAGGAAAGCATTTTTACTGTCTTGAAGTAAGTTTGTATGAGCAAGACGACAAAGCAGAAATAACTAATAGATGCATAGTCACAAACATTGGAGCCTGTTGTATAGAAAATCAAGCTTTCAAAGAAAGAAGGAAATAAAAAATTACTTTTAAAAAATACAGGAAACAGCAAGGCAGTGATGGCTCATGCCTTTAATTGCAGCACTTGGGAGGCAGAAGCAGGCAAATCTCTGTGAGCTCAAGGTCAACCTGGTTTACAGAGTGAGTTCCAGGACAGCCAATGTCTCAATAAAACAAACAAACAAAAAAAAAGAAATATAAGCCAGGGTGGCAATGTGCTCAGTATAATGTTAATAACGATTTCACACGGAGGGGTAAACAGGTGAGGAGCATGCTCAGGCTATCCGCATACAAAGCAGATGAATCCCCTGTAAAGAAAGCACAAGACACTGACCAAAGAGGATTAAACCAGGAGTGAGGATGGTGTCTGAAGAAGCTGCCAGTGGGGCTGGGAAAAAGCGGGAAAGGAGAAAACAAAGTAGAAACGTGAGGAACAGGGGAAATTGCCTGGTAAAATTATCCTGGAGGGAAGCTCCAAGGTCTTTTAGGTGTTCGTGTGAATGAACCTGAGTTTGCGTCTCATCTCTAACTCAGTCACCTCGCTAAGTTTCTGGTTGGTTTTTGCTTCCTCATCCTTGGTTTAAAGTAGGGTTATTAAGACCGAATGAAGCAGATATTGGTTACTTTCCCCCACAAGGTTTGTCCCACCATTGCCCTCGCATATTTTACAGACAGGACACTATGGTAGATCAAAGGTTTTGTGGCTAGGTCAGTGATTGTGTTTGGTAGCATTCAGAGTAACTTCCTGTACCACAGATGCCAGAATGTAGGGGACGAGGCTCCGTACGTACCAGCTTAACCTCTCCAAGTTCAATGAGTTGTGTGGGTGTTGTCTTCAGCCAGGGGCTTTGCCATCAGTTTGTGGAGAGCAACCTATAATCTTGGAAACAGTAGGGGTTATTTGGGGATTCCCACGGGATGGCCTTGGCCAACAACTTAATTTGATGTAACCCAATCCTGATACTGGAAGCCTCATTTGGTGACAAGAGATGGCCAATTTGGACTGTGTCTCCCTCATAAATTAGCTATTTCACTTAAGCCATCTTCGTATGTGTACGTATTTTAAGAATCTTCTACTGTATTACTTTTCCATGCTACCTCTCAAGTGGCCCCTTACTTTCGTTGTCTCTCCTTGTGTTCCCTCCTCATGCCCCTCTGGAGTAACCAACCAATACCTGTAGACCTAAGTAGTAATATAAGTAGACTTAAGGCCTACTCCACGAGATGAAACCCATACCCAACACTGCTTGGGTGACCCAGAACCTGAAACGAGGCAGCCCAGTGACCTAGGCTAAAACCAAATACTACTGGTCTCAAACATAATATAATGATAAAATGACTCCTAATGATATTCTGTTATACTGACAGATCCACCCCTTATTCAGTCGTCATCAGAGGCGTTCCCTTCTGCAACAGATGGGGACACAGAAAGCCACATCCAGACATTACACAGACAGCGAGAGACCTTGAAACACTCAGCCCTAAATGGGATGTCTCTGCCGTATCCCTCCCCTTGGGAATCAGGGAACCCTAAGGAAGAGGAGGCAGAAAGAGTGTAAGAGCCAGAGGGGATGTGTAAGTGTTAAAGCTCTGAGGGAAAAGACTTCCCCAGTGGAAGTGTTATAGCTCAGAGGGAGAAGGTTTTCCCAATGCATGTGTTACAACCCTGCTCTGGGGGTGGCGGTGGGAGTCTCCAGGGCAAATGTTACAGCTATGAAGGGAAAGGTTTCCTGACAGTCAGGAGCCAAGGAATACCACAAAGTCACGCTGCAAAACAAACTTCGCCCAGATTTATTGGAAGGAAAAGAACCAGGTGGGTGGATGCCCATACCGGGGCAAGAAGCAACAAAGAACTGAGCAGTAGACAGGGTTGATACAGGGTTTTTTTGTGGAGAGTGGAGGAGCTTTTCGGGATGGAGATTGGAGCATTTTCAAGTCCTGAACCTGAGTTTTTTACTTTGTAGGGCAGAGCTTAGCCATCCCTGTCTGCAGAGGGCTGGAGAGTGCTCTGTGAGAGGAACCTGGCATTTGGAGGTACACAGGGGGCATGGTCTGGCCACTCCACACCTCGAGCACTGACAGGATGGAGGACACGAAAAATAAACAAGAAGCAAGGCCCTCCAAATCAATATGAACAAAGCTCAAATAAACTCAAGAGTCTGAAGTAGTATGCACGCCCTGCCCGGGTCTGCACCAGGTCTTCTGGTGTGTATTACGGCTTCTAATTCAGTGTTTTGTGGGATTCCTGAGAGTGTAGGTGAGTGGGTTCCCATCTCTGTGCCATCTCTTCGGTTCTCTTCCTTCTATTTGTTTGCCATGTTCAATCCCATTCGG
Source organism: Mus musculus (assembly GCF_000001635.26). NCBI lineage: Eukaryota > Metazoa > Chordata > Mammalia > Rodentia > Muridae > Mus > Mus musculus. The sequence goes on from NC_000070.6 coordinate 40,013,766, forward strand.
TTTTGTTTTACCTTATTATGTTTTATTTTGTCATATTTTATTATTATTATCTTTTAGAAGTCTGTGCTTTTCTAATGAGAGACAGAAAAGGGGTGGATCCAAGTAGAAGTGGGGATGGGAAGGAACTGGGAGGAGTAGAGGGATTGGATATTATAATTGGGATATATTATGTGAGAAAAGCATCTATTTTCAATAAAAGAAAAAGAGATTGACTGCATCAAAGTATTGGGCTCAGCTGACTCTTTCCCACCAGGAGCTGGAATCACGACTTAGTAAAGCCACATTGGCTGGTCTAAGCGCTGTCCTTCCAGCTGCGCAGTGACCAGTCCAGAGGAGCTGCCAGACCCTTTCCCCCTGTGGCCTGTGGAGAGACCTGAGGCAGTGTCAGAAATAGAAGACTCCTTCAGAGGTTGAAAGCAAAATGGACAGACGCGGACTTTCAGATCTCCGTCGGAGCCGTCTGCTTCAAACACCAGGAAATCGTCTCCTGGTGGCCAGTGGGAAGAGCAAGGTTGAGAGGGGTCTTCCAAGCAAAAGGCGGAAGAGAGTCTCTAGGGATCCTGGGATGGGTTAGATGTACATTCCAGCAGGTTACTTTATGTCTTCTCCTTTTAGGATGAAGTCTTGATAGTTGATGCTGCGGATCGGTCACATTTATGTGTTTTATGTGCATTTGTTGTGCTGCCGTAGCGCTGCGTCCTGTCAGAGGTGGAAAGAGGGTTGTGACTGCAAGAATGTTAATATATAATCAATCCAGTCGTGAAAAATATAAATAAGATGAATCATAGGAATGAGAATACATACATACATACATACATATATATATATATATATATATATATATATATATATATATATATACACATATGTATTTATACATCATGAGAGAGAAAGAGGGAGCGAGGGAGGAAGAGTGAGTGAGGAAACTAGATGCAGAGAGAAAACAGTGGTTTCCAATAAGTGGATTGTTTTTACAGCAAAGACTGCCACCTAGTGGAATTGTAAGGAAGCCCATTCCTCCCACTGCTGCCACTTTGGAAGGCAGCCAGAGCAATCAGATGCAGCTGACCTGTGAGCCTTCGGAGCTGAATAAAAGGCAGATGAATAAATGTTGGTGCATCAGTAGATTCTAAATCTTGACAACACAAAGCCTTACTTAATTTGATCCCTGTGCATCAGGAGGCTTTAAACGGCCATTAGTCATGCGTGCTGCCGGCTCCTCTCGGTTGCAGAAGGCTGGGCTGTTTACGGGGCATATGCCAGCCATATTTCATGTGAGCCAGGGAAAGGAAACACAATTTCTTGTGACTAAGAAAAGAGAATAAATATACACACAATTGTTTTTACCCTGCATAAGCTTTCATGGACTCTCATGGATTCTCTCTCTTTCGACCTATTTAAATAGTTATCTTTGGGGGGATGTGTAGTTGAAATTTTTGAACAAATAAAGTGGCCATAGGCACTTAAAAATGTATTTTACCTTAAGTGGGATTTTAAAAAGATTGTTTCTATCTGGTAATATAGTATTGACAAGGAAAAAAATGTTCATATTAATTTTTTTCTTGTTCTACTAAATGTAACATTAAATTGTATGTATGAAAAATTTATCCTTAACACCCTGCCTCCACACTATATTGCTGACTTAAACAAGGTTGACTATACCATATGCCAAAAATATATATTTAAATGCCAGCTGCAGCTTAGCATGTCTAAGCCTTTGTATTGCTTTTTTAGATAGTATAGGAAAAAACAAATAAAAGTTTTCTTTAAAAAATAAATCCTACCCAAGAAAAAACAATCGTTAGAAGCACTCATATTCTTTTTAATCATATTCTCTACCTCCTCTAGTCCCCAAATTCAACTCTCATTTACACATTTCTGAAGTTATTTCTGTCCTGTGAGTAAAATGTTCTGGATTCAGCTGATCTAGTGCACAGATTTAATGGCCACCCAGCTCCTGTGCAAATAAGAGCAAATAAACAGATCCAAGAAGATATTTTCTCTACTAAGCTAGTGCAATGTCAAAATTAACTGGATAAAATTAGAATATATGACCTACTAAACCTTGTTTAAAGGTAACAATAAGGTAATTTTCATTTGGGAAGCCAACCTAAAAAGCTTTCAAAAAAAAAAAAAAACCCAAGAAATAGCTCCAGTGAACATGTGATACTTATAGTTCATTTAAATAAGTCATTTTAACTCCTTTGAAAACAGAGAAGACTCACTGAGCAGCCAAACAACCCAACAAAATAGTCTGGAGTCAAGGGAGGAAATTTTCATGATGGCCAAAGTTACAAAAAAGTAAATACAACTTCAAAGTTCAGTAAAATAGACTTAGGAAATGTCAAAGTCATTAGATATGACAATGAAAGGGCCATGGGACCTCAGGGACAGCAGTCTCGGTAGAGTGCTGGGGACAGAAACCAGGACAGGAGAAGAACCATAGAGACAGCAACGTTATTCTTCCAAAACGTGAGTCAAAGAGGAAGTAGTTGGGACCCAGAGTCCCACTGAGCGGGGCATTCTACGACAAGATGACCAAAAGCGTGTTTATTCCCACAGGAAAGACTCTGAGTGGGGGTAGATATGAATATGCAAAATGCAGAGGGAAGGGCTACATAGGAATGCCATCTTATATTTAAGAAGAAAAAGTATGGATGGCCAGAGAGGAACAAAAGGGGAGGAAAGCGGATTTTCTGATGATGTGTTCAAGAAGATGGATTTCTGGGGGAAAGGTATTATTAGAAAAGGCATCAACTACATGGACAGACGGACGTGTATGACAGAAGAACAGGAGCGTCAAGGAAAGCTCAGCTCCCAGACCCAGGGACAGCATAGCCGGGAAATCAGAGCCCACGTGGCAAAAGAAAAGCTTAGAGCTCATGGAGGTACGGAGAGGTGTCGCAACAAGAATCTGCAACTAGACCCTCTGACTCCCAGGAAGGCAAGGAGGGGGACTGCTGGGGACTCACAGACATCTCTGTAGGATGTGGGTATCTGTGAAAGAGGGAGAGGAGGCTGTTGCAGAGATGGCGGCCTGAGCAGAGGAGAGGAGGGGCCTTAATGGATAATGAGTCTCCGAGTGCAGCTGGTGATTGGATTGGATGACCTACCAACTCTGCGAAAAGGACTCACAGCCTTTCCAACCACATACCTCCCATTGGTGAGTGAATGTGTGTGGTAATTTGCGCGCAGTGCTCCTAAGAGAACCGAGGCCCTAGTCGTTCCGTATAAACTCTGCTCTCTTTACAGGATGTCAAGCTCAAGGGCCTTTCAAGATAACCATAAATAGAGAATCCCTTATCGAACCACACAGACCTCCTCTCAGCTCAAAACTGATGGGTTTGCGCCACCTCCGCACTGCAAAGCCACGGCAGGGCTGCGCTCCACGGGCCTCGCACATGGCAGAGATGGCTCTGGGCACACAAAGATACAGTCGTGGCTGCTTTGAGCTCCTCAGATGACTGACAAGGTGGGCTATGCACCCGACTTCTTCCTTATCACCCTAGGCTGTCCTTCTTCCTCACGGGTTATAAACTCCCTGTTGGAAATGACAATAATTCTCCCAGAAAAAAAAAAAAAAAAAAAAAAAAAGAGTTCAGCCTGTCAGCAACAGAGTGGGAAGCAAAAGCCTTTCACAAGGGCCAACACTATCTTAGCAAGTGCTTGGATAAACATTTTTGCAATAATACAAGAAAAGCCCTTCTCCACAATGATACACCCTAAAACATCTGAGAATTAATATCATGCTGAAACGGGAAAAATACACCCAGCCCTAAGATTGATGTTGGGAAGCAAAACAAACAAGCAGATTCCTAAGCAGTGATACCACTTACAGAAACTTTCAGATGCAGAACGCTCGGGGCCTCGGAGACTACTGCCTCCAAGATTCTTGCTTAACAACCAAGAAACTACGACAAGATCGCTTTATTGTTTTTAGCTTAAAACCTTTCTAAATCTCTAAACGGTCACCAGAGTGTACCCATGTTTATTTCAATCTCAGGGCTCGGTTAAAGGCTTTGCACAACTTTCCAACTGCAGAATATTAAGGTTTTGAGATACAGACAATTGGATACACTGGATCAGAGAGGCCAAATGGAGCAGTGGATAAAGCTAATTAAATTTTGTCCTACCACAGGACAAACCAACTATGCTTTCTTGTTTAAATTTTCCTGAAATTAACACTAGAAAGAGATTAATCCTCAAATTCAGGGGTCCTTCCGTGGCTGCCAGGTAATAGAGGGGAAATAAGGGACCCCTCTTGGGTTTTTTTAATGTCATTAATAAAGAACCTAATTTAATTCAAACAGAGGCTTGGGGACAATTTTATTAGAGTCAAAAATAAAAAAAACCTCCAAGGCAGACAAGCTGTAAATCTTACAAATACTTGGTGGGGGTGGGGGGTGGGGGGAGAGATGGGAAAGAGCTATCTAAGCAGGCATTGAGTCAGACACATGGCAGACAAGCAGTCATATGGCGGTAAACAAGACTTCATAAAAACAATGAGGACACTCAAAATGTTGGCGAAAGTGTCAACGAAAAGTCAGGAGTGTTAGGGGAGCCCAACATGCTAGGGAAAGCATGCTTAGGGAAGAGAGCAAGAAAGGGGAAGCTATGCTCTCCTGAATTACACAGGGAAGTGAACAGATTCACAGAGCTGCTTGGCTGCACTCCAGAAGGCTGCTGCTGTAGAGCCGGGACTTAAGGAAGGAAAAGTACAGTATTATTCCACACAAGTAGGGTCAACCTGGGGCTGGGGATCAGAGAGGAGGGTAAGGGAGGGAGGCTAGAGATGAGTAATATCACTAAGGACCTTTCAAAAATATATATGGAAACCTACTACTGTAGATGCTTCCTCACACACACATGCACATGAAATACATACATACATACATACATACATACATACATACATACATACATACAGAGTTAAAATGGGGTCACCCTATAACGGCAAATTATCCCTACAACACCAGAGACTAATTAATAAAAGCCCAGTGCCAGGAATTACTTCTTTTGGAGTTGGTGACCAGTAAAGTCCCAAAGACACACACAAATCCATGCATGCAAACATTACAGGTATTGCTCTTAGTTACCCTGCAGAACTTGTCAGTACGATGTTACTGCTGAAGACACCACATAGTTGTATCATAGAACATGGAGAAATCAAGCTGGTGTCGATCTAGAAGCATCATCCCTACTGGCTAGCTCTCATCGTGCTGCAAGGTGCTACACAAGCTACCAGAGAAGAAAAGTATCCACCCTCCCTAGCAATAAACTCTGAGAGCTATGACAATGACTATCCTAAAAGACACACACACCCACTAGTGCAACAGAGGCATGACTATCATGGGAGTAACCAACAACTTTCTGCTAGACGTTAAGGCCTACTATCAATATGTAAATCTAAATAGATTTATGGTAATATAAAATAACTTGTGTGTGTATGTATGTGTGTGTTCCATGGGGAAAGGTCAAACTTGGGTGGTAGAGCAGAGTGTAGGTAAAGAAGGGAGTACAGGGATGGATAATAACACTAACGACTTTTCAAGAAAGATATATGGAAAACTACTTCCATAGAAAATTTCTAACACACATATATATCAAAAGAGAGAGAGAGGTATATAACATACATACATATTCACATATATTTCCTTTGGGCAGACAGACAGATGATAGATAGATAGATAGATAGATAGATAGATAGATAGATAGATAGATAGATAGATAGATAGATAGATGATAGATTAATAGATGAATAGATAGATGATATATAGATTGATTTCATGCTATCGGTTCCCTGAGAGAACCCTGACTAATACATGAAGACACAAGTAAGAGCCAGAAACAGTAGAAGACTACGTTCTGTTCTGGACACAGGTAGATGACTATCTGCACATATGAAATCATGGTAATATGGAAAGCATGTACAATACCTGTCATACAATACAACACATACATACAATACAATCCCAAGTCATACAAAATCCCAGCATGGAGAGGAGAGCTAGGCACACAGCCCCACCCCTAGTCATGTAGCTATTGGTAATTGTTAGTTGCTGGGAGAGGGAGAGACAGTTTTCTCTAAGAAAGTATCTCCTGGTAACTGAACCAGAGGAAGACCACCATCCAAGAATGAGCAAAACAAATTAATGTTGAAGTATTAAAAAAATGGCACAAATTTGGGTGGGTAAGGAAGAGGGTGAGGAAAAGAGGTGGAGAGGGGGGTGAATATGATCAAAATATGTTGTATGAAACTCTCAGATAACTAATAAAAAGAAAAAACTTGAAATTATTTTACCTCTTTAGTGTGCCTGAGGGTGATCTCTCTTTCCTAGCAATGGCCCTTTAGCAGGTGATTGACCTGGCCCAACTGGAATGTTAGGTCTCTACTCAAGCCAGGGTTTCTATTCTCTTGACCTAAAGGAGTCTCTTTCAGAGCCCCTACCTCTCTGGTAACCAGATCAATCTCCTGCCCTTCACTTCCAGCCAATACAGCTCATGTGGCCTCATAATCAAGTGATAGATTACTAACAGCGTGTTATACAGCCTTGAATCTCTTTGCTCCTACAGATCTAAGGCTGACATGCATGCTGGTTATTAGACTCTAATGGAATTGCCTGTAAGACAAATGAATGTGTCCTTTGTCTTCATGGCTCTAAGAGTGACCTTTCAACAACAATGGTGTGTGACTACTTCTCTCCTCAGAATTCCTCCACTGCACCTCAGTACATAGGCAGACAGTTCAATTTTCTTTGTTTTTCCATACACACTTCATAGCCTGTTTTTATAAAACTGCACTATTGAGATACAACAAACAAACAGAAAATGGGACATCTTCTAAACTACTTTGTGTATCGTGTGTATATCATCTCTACAACTTATAGACTTGGACATACGCATCCAATGACAGAATAGCTGTGCTCCTGAGTGTAGCCTCCCTCAGCCTTGAAGCAGGCTGATCCAGACTTTGACCTTGCTGCCACTAAGAAGGAGATGTCCTAGGGTAGATTGAGCCTTCTGACCTTGATGGCTCTATTTGCTCTTCTCCAAGACTCTGCTTCCTGCTGAAAGGCCCTTGAGATGTCTGGAGACACACCCTGTAGATCGCCTATGGGCTGGCTCCAGGCACCAAGAATGGGCTGGCGGGGGATGGACCTACCTTCTTTATAAGCATGGACTCTCAGTAAACTTCAGAGGCTTTGAGCAGAAAGGTTTGTCTTGGCCTCGTTCCGTCTGATCTCTTTCAGCCCGCCTTTCAGGAGAACCCAGTTCACGTGGCTGCAGGCGGCTACACCTGAAGCCATTGCCACAACTGTGGTAGTGATACATCCTCTACTTCCAAAAGGTTCCTGTGTCCCTGCAGGCTATTTTATGGGTTAGTTTTATTTCATTTTGCAGTGAAAACACTAACATGAGGCCTGTGTAATCTTCTCTGCTTATCTGCCATGCCCAAGGACCTGGGTTCAGCCCTCAGAACTGTAAGGAAACAAGAATACTTAACAAATGATTTAATATTTGAATTGGAATGTTACCCAGAGACTTGAATGTTTGAATAGTTGCTCCCCAGTTGGTGGCCCTGCTTGGCTAGGCTTAGCAGGTGGAGCCTTGTGGGACAAAGTGGGTTATTAGGGATGGACTTCGAGGTGTAAAGGCCGTGTGCCGTTCCCACTTTGTTCTCTCCACTTTCTGCTCGCAGTTTAAGATGTGAGCTCTCTCAGCTCGTTGCTCCAATTAACAGGCCTGCCTGCTGCCAGCTTTCCCTGCCATGAGGGTGATGGATGCTTACCCTCTGGAACCCTTAGTCCAGATAAATCCTTTCCTTCTATACATTACTTTGACCTTGGTATTTTGTCTCAACAATATAAAAGTAGCTAATACACTATACTAAGAATTTATTAAGTCTACAACACCCTATAATTAGCTATAAGTAGCGTGTTGTTCAATGGACCTGTAAGATTTATTCTTTTTTACCTTAACCAAAGATTGTTCTCATAATACCAGCACCTGGGATTTAGAAGCCAGAGGGTAAAGAAATCAAAGTTATACTCAGCTACATAACAAATTCAAGACAAGCCTGGGCACATGAGAATACAAATGTAGCCCCTCACCATCAAACCTGCATTGCATTAAAAAAAAAATGTGTAATTTCTAATCAGGCCTTACTCATTTCTTCATGGCTTAGCTTATTTGGGGGCTTTTCCCTTGAACATGCCTCTATTTTTTTCACCATCCCAAGTCTGCAGTAGGAAGTACCAATGTGGATCACAGTAATGTGCAATGCTGTGCCCTAGCATGATCTTCTCAAATGTATGCTTAACCTACTGACTTCCTTTTAAGGAACAGACTCTGCCAAAGGTGGTGGCACACCACTTTGGAGACTGCATCACAAAAGATAAAGGCTTCTACCTGGCTGTGTTTCTCCCTGCCTTACTGCTTGCTCGCTGTGATGAAGCAAATCGCCATACTATGAGTAAGCTCCACAGAGGCTGGGGTAGCCTGGGACGGAAGGAGCTCTTTAAGCAACAGTAGCCCAGCTGAGGCCTTCAACCCCACAGTCTGTGAGGAATTGACATCGTCAGCCACCTGTGTGACTTGAAGGGTTGAAAACATCAGAAAGTTGGAAGCAAGGCATTTTCCAAGACCAAGTGAAAGGGAAGAAAATAAAAATAATTGACTTTATTCAATTAGCTATCTTGTTTCCTGTTTTTCAGCACGTCAATCCTGTGCAACAAAATTAACAATATTCTTCCAAGTTACAGTTTTAGGACCCTTAGGCCAGAGAAGTTAAGTAACTTACCCAACGTTACACACCTACTAAGCAAAGTGGTAATGGCCTGAGTCCCACTCTCACAAGCTCGGACCCCACGTTGTTTGTTCTTGGGCTGTGTGTAAGGCATTGGTATTGATGTGTGCTTCCTTTTCTTTAAGAAACATGAGTTGACCATCTTCCTTGTGCTAGCCTCTTTGCCGGGGGAGCCAGTAGGAGATGTGGCACTGGTTTGTCTCAAGAGAAGATGCAGCTGCACCCAGAATGAAAACTGCCAATTGTAGCCCTTATATTTAAGGGTTTTTTTTCTCTTTTCTCTGATTCTAATTTTTTTGGTCCATGCCCCAGTTATAAGAGGACAAACATGCAAGCACACGCGAGATTGATGTTGTCTCATGTAGAAAAGGCAAACTGATGGGGTGTGTGAGTTAATGATGCTTTCAGTGATAAGATCTATTCAGTGGCTTGCTTTGTGGAACAAATCGAATCCTTGTAACAACGTGCTCACTTGTCTCATGTTTCTCTACATGGAGAACAACAGTTGGTAGCTTGGGATTTAAATATCTAAATAATATCAATATAAAGATTTGAAGGTTCAGCTCACCAGCTAGGGAATCCCAAATACATACATGTTGACAAACACATACATAATGAGTAGCCATTTTCCGTGTTCATTACACGAGCAAAGTGCTAGGCGTCAATAAATCGTGGTTGACAATTCAACACGTCAAGATCTACACTTGGTGTCTTTCCAATACTACTAAAGACTCGCTTTATTAGTATAGCCAGTACACAATTGCCTAGCATATACTTGACTCCTACCATGTGGCAAGCATTAGCACTTACCGTGCCTTTTTTCCCACATATTCATTTACTTAATAACTGACTTCTGAGTGTGGGCTGAGGTTGCACAAAGCCTTGAGGGTACAGCAGGCAGCAAACCAAATAGATAGGGCGAACTCCTCAAAGAGTGTGGCATCTAGTTTGGAAAGACAGGAATAACTTAAACGGGTGGGAAGATTACGCATAAATTCATTGCTGTCAAGGAAAATATACGTGAAGAGTTGTAATCCCCAGTGATGAGGGAAACATCTGTGGGGAGTGGGAGATAGGCTAAAGCTTAGAAATGAAGAGGGAAACAGCCTTGCAGAGACTTGGAGTCAGGCATCCGAGATAGGAGGATAAACATGAAGGACTGGGAGGATTAACAGAATGACTAGATGGACACGCAGAAAGGACACCAGGGGTGAAGTAGCTCAACAAGACTCTCAATCCCAGAGAGGAAGCTTGCTTACATTTTAAAACCACACAGAAGCAGGAAATGCTTACTGCAGAGGTCTGGTGCCACGGGATTTGTACTTTTTAACTTAGAAACTGTTTGAGAATGTCATACTTACACTGCTTCCATTCCTCTGTACCCCTCCAGCCCCCCAACCCCTCCCATGAACTTCCTCTCCCTCGAGAATTAGAGACCTCTTCTCTAATTATTATTGTCATTCTCTCTCCTCCATCCCCCCCCCTTCCCTCGCCTCTTCCTCTCTCTCTCTTATCCATTGAGTGTTGCTCATATACTCATACATCCACGTATTTGGGGCTCACCTTATAGAATCGGAAAGCCCATGGAGGAGCTTGTACTTTTAAAGATGATTGTTGGGAGATGAATGAGTCCTAGCAAGACTGTAGGTAGAGAAAGTGTCTAGAATACACAGTGAAGTAGGGAGGTGGCTATGGGCCCGGAGAAAGGCACGTGCCTCAGAACTAGCCAGCGATGAACCAACAGAACACATGGATGAGTCCAATGTGGGAGTCACTAGGAGAGATGGGAAACTATTGCCTCTTCGAGATCCCCTTACACAGATGAAGAATCTGACTTGTAAGCCTGAGCCCTAGGGTGCCATGTTCCATTGAAGAGTTTTATAGCATCCTTAGCTAGAAAAGGAAAGACCCTACCTCAAAGAATGGTGCGGAGAGGAGAAAAGATGGAAGAACAGGAAGAAGCAGACAAAAAGGAAGAGGAAGGGGACTGCTCTTTTGTTCCAGAGATTCGCTGATCATTCTTGTCATGGCAAGATCCTAGCATTTACTGAGTTAATATCTCTTGGCTTGAGGTCTATCTCCAGCTATAGAGCGCACTCCTGAGATGGACCTGCACCATTTTGCCTGGATTAAATTAATACAGATAAATATGTTGGACCTCATTATTTCTACTTATCTCTACCACCAAAGACCTGAGAGAATAGCTTTCAGGATATCTAGGGATCTTGACACACTAAGGTTACAGGGCCTTAGTCCTACAGTGTAATTCTGAAGCAAGACTACATTTAAAACCTCTAGCTTCATATTGGTCTCTGACTTGCTATGGAAATATTCAAAATCTAAACAAGAAGCTAGGGTTCCTGTGTCCTCTTCAACTTAACTCCCTCAAATGCAAATTAAAACTTAAATTTTCCTCTGTGCACTTTCTTGAAGACAAGGGCTGAGTGATTTTGCTGAGTGACTTCCAAGAAATAATAATAAAAACAGGGGGACTTTGTACTTTTGGGAAAGTGGAACTCAACCAGGTAGAAGGTTGGTGCTATGAGTGTATACATATATTTTCTGTGGCACTCACTATGGTGGCAATCTACTTTAACTGGGGAGAATGTCAATAGCATCTCAATAAATTAATAAGCGGCAGAAATTAAGTTAATTGGAAATTGAAAAACTAACGGTTAACAAAAATACGGCAAAGCGAAGCTAGAGCTGTGTATCCATTAAAAGTTAACTCTGAGAACAGAACAGTCAGCAGAGCTGCCAAGCCCGAGATGCTACCTGAGATGGTTTCAGCAGGGAAAGAGGGAACCGCAGCTTCCTAATTAACACTTCAGCGGATGCTAAAATGGCCTTAAAGTAGAGCTTAAAAGGTATTTTAATGAGTTTTCGGCAGGGACTGCTGATGAGCCCTTTTTCATAAGTGAAGGGAAATGTCTCAGAATTAACTGAGGCTTATGATCATCATATTGGAATCATATTTCAGGGAAATAAAACCCTTTGCCGAAAGTTAAACAAAAGGCCCAGCAGGAATACTAATCAAGCTTGTATCTTATTCTAATAATTCTAAGAGGCAGATTTCTGAAGCCTAAATATTGCAGCATTGTCTCTTTTAACTTTCCTTCTGAGAAAGTATTGGTGCTGACTCAAAATGTTCTTCTCACACAGAGCTGCACACACACACTCACAAACACACACATGCAAATGCATGCACATACACATGCATATACATACATGCATATACACACACATGCACACACACATACATGTGCTCACACAATATCGTTACTGGTTTTCCCTTTTAAGTGTCAACTGGTCACCAGTCTGCCAGGTTCACAAAACAAGATCCTGGCCAACATGAAATGACAACCTTACAGGTACACTGTATTTCGGGCATTCCTTGGGGGTAACCAACAGCTCTCTACTTAGATGTAAGTCTTGCTCAACAAGAGGGAATCCATGCACACTGTATTTCAGGCTTTCCTCGGGGTAACCAACAGCTCTCTACTTGAATGTAAGTCTTGCTCAACAGGAGGGAATCCATGCCTGGTAATGCAAACCTAGCCAACTACTCAGTGACAATGACATCATAGCTACTGGAGGAGAATCTACAACCTCTAATTTACTAATCCACCATAACCCCTTCTTACACGCGTTCACAACCGGCCAGGAAGAACGCAGCAAACCAGAATCTTCTGCAGCAAAAGCTTTATTGCTTACATCTTTAGGAGCAAGAGTGCAAGAGAGCAAGAGCTCTATTGCTTACATCTTTTGGAGCCAGAGCACAAGAGCGCAAGAGAGCAAGAGCAAAAGCAAGAGAGCAAGAGTGCAAGAGAGAGAAAAAGAACAAGAACAAGAAAGCAAGAGAGAGAATGGCAAAACCCCGTCCCTTTTAAGGAGAATTATCCTCCGCCTAGGACATATTACTCCCTGATTGGCTGCAGCCCATCGGCCCAGTTGTTATCACGGGAAAGGCAGAACACGTGGCGGGAAAACTGCCCCTGCACGTGTGCAGATTATGTTTACCACTTAGAACACAGCTGTCAGCGCCATCTTATAATGGCAAATGTGAGGGCGGCTTCCCACAGATCCCCCTTTTCTTTTAATAAGAGCAATAGGCCACCCATATTAATGAGAGTGGAGATAGAGGTCAAATCCCCAGTGTGCAGGTAAAGGAGCCATGTACAGGATTAGCTCTTAGGCTCACAGGCTTTTACCCAGAGCAAACCTGACCTGCTCCCGTGTCGTTTTTCCTGGGGAGAAGGACACTTGGACACTCAACCTTCTTGAAAGATGACATGTCTCCCTAGAATAGGCTCATATATGCCGCAGAGCCCTTCTACTGCAGTGCTTAGCCGTGCAACTCTCTCGGGCTGCTGAAGCACACTCACTCTATCCCGTGCAATGAGACTAGCCTCATGGGGTGCAAGAGCTGAGTGGCCAGCGACCTATTGCTTAAGCATAGATATATCAGGGGAAGCACCATGTTCTAGAGCTGCAAGTGCCTGGGCAATAACCACCTTGTCTCTCCTAGTTTGGGCCTTAAGCTTACAGACCAACCAAAGAAGCAACACTAATCCACAGCAAAGTATATCTCCAAATAATCCCACCCATTCTTTAACGAAGGAAAATGCTGAGGAGATCCAATTGGGTAATCCTTTGATCAGGGACAGGTCCAAGTGCGTGGAGTTGACCTGAATGATGGCAAGTCTCAATTCCCGAAGTGTCTGTTCAAATTCAGCCGTCCAATTCTGTAACATATACTGAGAAAGACTTTTTGACAAGTTAGCTGCCCTAGTAAATTTCTCATACTGAATGGAAGTAACGCACAATCCCGGAAACTTTTGTTCACATCCCAGCTGAGCTATTTGCCATAATACATCCAGTTGTTCCTGGACAAGATCTATGCGTTGATTCATTTCTGCCCATGGAGCATTTTTGGGATTGGAGGATGGCGGCCGCTAAGCCTGCATTGGTGAGAGGTCCCCCAAGCTCCCGACAAACCCTGAGCCAGTCTTGTAAGTCTTTGTTCTTTCTTGGGGCTATGGCCGCTCTGCATTCCTGCGTGGCTTGCTCATAAATAAGCTATTCTACCAGAGGTGCGGCTTGCTCCGAATCTCCAAAAATACGCTCTGCTGCCTCTGTCATTCTGGCCACAAAATCTGAGAATGACTCCTGAGGTCTCTGGACGATCTTTGTTAGTTGTCCAGTGGCCTCACCTGCTCGGGAGAGCGCCTTCCAGGCCCTAATAGCCTTTTCATCTGATTCAGAACTATTAAGAACTGGCTCCTTGAGCTCACCTAGTGATGAGTATAGGCTCCTTCTCCTAGAGACCTCCGCTGATTGATCTTTTTTCTTTTCTTTCCTTCTAATCTCTCCCCAGGTATTCTTACCTGACCTAAACTTTTCCTCGGGTTCAAGACCCGTGGAAAGGCCTGTATACTTATTTTGTGCGCCATATTTCCTCTTTGCTCCTACTCTCTCTCCCCGCTTTACTTCTGATAGATTGTCTTGAATTTCGTCCAGAATTTTCAGCCCTGCCTTAACCGCTTGATAACATGTGAAAAGGAACAAAAAGGCTCCTAACACTAGAGAAAGTTCAAGGCCAAACATACCTTGTAAAGCTATTTCCCACTTTACTTCTGATAGACTGTCTTGAATTTCGTTAGAAAGTTCAAGGCCAGACATACCTTGTAAAGCTATTTCCCACTTTACTTCTGATAGACTGTCTTGAATTTCGTTAGAAAGTTCAAGACCAGACTTACCTTGTAAAGCTATTTCCCACTTTACTTCTGATAGACTGTCTTGAATTTCGTTAGAAAGTTCAAGACCAGACTTACCTTGTAAAGCTATACTTACGGGTACCCTGTTCCCCAGCTGAAGAGTTCTGAATTCACGCAGTTGAATCCTTCTCAACAGTCTGTTTTACGGGAACACTTCATTACCACCATTCCCCAGCTGAAGAGTTCTGAATCCAGGCCGGATCCTTCTCAACAGTCTGTTTTACGGGAACCTTTATGACCGTGACCCGCAGTTCTGGTTCCGGAATGAGGGATCTTCCTTGCGCCGGTGATGGTAACCGTCCCAGGTTTTCTCGTCCCAGGTCTTCTCGTCCCAGGTCTTCTCGTCCCAGGTCTTCTCGTCCCGGGTTTCGGCATCAACTCTTACCCGCGTTCGCTACCGGCCAGGAAAGACGCAACAAACCGGAATCTTCTGCGGCAAAAGCTTTATTGCTTACATCTTTAGGAGCAAGAGTGCAAGAGAGCAAGAGCTCTATTGCTTACATCTTTTGGAGCCAGAGCGCAAGAGCGCAAGAGAGCAAGAGCAAAAGCAAGAGAGCAAGAGTGCAAGAGAGAGAAAAAGAACAAGAACAAGAAAGCAAGAGAGAGAATGGCAAAACCCCGTCCCTTTTAAGGAGAATTATCCTCCGCCTAGGACGTATTACTCCCTGATTGGCTGCAGCCCATCGGCCCAGTTGTCATCACGGGAAAGGCAGAACACGTGGCGGGAAAACTGCCCCTGCACGTGTGCAGATTATGTTTACCACTTAGAACACAGCTGTCAGCGCCATCTTATAATGGCAAATGTGAGGGCGGCTTCCCACAACCCCTAACAGTAACCTATAAACATTTGTCCTTATACACACAGATAAATTTAGTCTTCCTCCCTCACAAAGAAAACTCCTCTTTGCAACAGAGACCACTCCAGAAAACCACAACCAATCAAAATGCAAAAATGTGGAGCCCTGTCCACTCCCAATGGATACATCTAAAAACACTCCTTCACCTAAGACTCAGGGAATAGAAGAGGAGGAGGAGGAAGAGGAAAAGGAGGAAGAGGAGGAGATGGAGGAGGAAGAGGAGGAAAAGGAGGAGGAGGAAAGATTATTAAAACCCAAGGATTAAGGACTTTGCTGTGAGATTGTGTCTCCTAGTCATATCAGAAGTCTTACCAACAAGGACAAAAATAGAGTTAGCAAAATGGATAGGAAAAGCGTTGATACTACACACTACACACTACACAGAACTGCAGGCAACCAAGAAAGGCGGGGAACAGGAGAGGTGATGAAAAGCACACAGATTGGTTGTCCATAATATGTAATATATACATATATACACATATATATGTGCATGCAATAACAATTAGTGAAAAAAGAGGCCATGAATTTGAAAGGGAATGGGAAGGGGTATATGGAAGGGTTTGCATGGAAGAAAGGGAAGGGAGAAATCTTGTAATTATAATCTCAAAAACTAATAGATTGATAGTAAATAGATAGTAGATAGATAGACAGATAGATAGACAGATAGATAGATAGATAGATAGATAGATAGATAGATAGATAGATAGATAGAAAGAAAGAAAGAAAGAAAGATAGATAGATAGATAGATAGATAGATAGATAGATAGATAGACAGACAGACAAGGGCCATGGCCCAGGTCCCTCTGGGTTTGTTCTTTCCTTTCAGGGCCCTTTTCTTTGTACTGCAGTGAAGACTCCATCTCCACTTCACTTTTCTTAGGTCTCCCTCATTGCCTTCCACATCCCAGAAAAAGTTCAAGCCCTCTCTCTGAGTTCTCTCAGTGCCGATGTGGAGTCCTTCTTATCATTATCTGTCATTTTAGAAAGGAAGGTTAAAAAGAAAATCTTGGAGGTTCACAACTGATACTTTTTCTTTATTAAATAAAGGACTGACTCCTGGTGTGTTTCTCTGAAACTCTAATAGTTTTGGCTCCTCCAAGAGCACATAGTGGTTGGTCTGGAAAAATCTATATTGATGTTCACAGTTGCCTGGAGGGAAAGGAAGACCCTGTGTGTCTCAATTTGGTTAGGACAGAACTGGCTTTTGATCATCTGTTAGAAGTGCTTTGTCTTCTGGAAAATTTTTAAAATTGAATTTAAGAATGTAAGAAGGAGTTTCTGGTTTAGTTTCTAAAAATAAGCTATGTGAGCTGTTTCAGATTCTGAAATAAACAAATGCTTTGTCATCAAACAAGGTGGGCAAGATTAAAAGAATAACCTGTTGAAAATCAGTCTTAAAGTCTCCTGAAGAATTTGGGTGTTTTGCCTAGAGCCTGGATAGAAGCTGAGGGACGGTGATGAAGATGGAAATGTGTAAGCACTGGCAGAATGAAAATGGAGGCACTGTTTCAGCCCGAGCAAAGGTAAAGCCTGGGGTCATTTGGGATAATCACTGTCGTGACAGACTGCCAACACTTTGACCTTGCATGAAAATCATTTCCACAAAAGCATCTGTACAGCAACTTTTCCATCTCAACCTGGTGCCAAGGATCATCATTTCAAAATACAAAATGATCCTGGTGCCCTTAGAGACATCACCTCATCTCAATTCCCAAAGACTAGGAGATGCCTCAGTGGCCAAAAGAGCTTGCTGCCAAACCAGATGACTTGAGTTAAACCCATATATTGGAAAGAGAGGCAGGACCTGGAAAGTTATCCTCTGAGCACATGTGTGCTGCAGCGCTCACACACACACTCACATATACTACACACATACACATATGCACATGCACACACACACATGCACGTACACAGACACATACACACACACACACACACACACACACAGTGAATATGTTCAGAGCTTAATGCCAATATTCTCACTTCCATTCTCTGATATTTCAAAGAAATATCATCATTCTTTGAAAAAAATCTGTCTCTCCATCTTCCTCCTTCTTCTCTCCATCTTTCTTTCATTTTGTGATGATGATGATGATGGTGATGATGGTGATGGTGATGGTGATGATGTTGCTACACAGTACCTAGTTGCTTGCCAATCAGGAATTTTGTCCTTAAACTAGTAAAATACAGACCAGCTAGAAACTTATTAGAAACAGAATCACAACCCCTTTCCTAGACTTGTTGACTCTTTATCTGCCTTTTTCCAAGATCCTTGACAGATGCGAGCATTCCTTATAGCTCAGGACACCTTGGTCTGGAGAACCTTTCCTGAAGGGGCAACTAGAAGAGTGGAACTGCTGAGTCATCACTTTCTCCAACTTTATATCCACCTCCTCCTCCCCAGTTTCCAAGGTCACAGAGAAGAAGGGACCTTGAGCCATTCCAACAACAAATTAAGTGTCAGTGTACCCAGGAGTGTCCTGAGGTTTTTTAAGATAAATTTGTATTTTGGGTTACATGTGTACACAGAAATTCAGGTGCTGCAAGCAGACAGAATGGGGCATCAGTTTCCAGGGCATCAAATCCTCTGGACCTAGAATTATAAGTGGTTGTCTGTGAGCACTGAGTGTGCAGAGGACATGGAACTGAACTCCGCTCCTCTGCAAAAGTGTTACACACTCCTAACTGCTGCGCCGTGTGAGAGCCCCTGTCATGAGTTCCTAATATGTTCTCATGAATCATACAATTCTCACTAGTAAATATTACAGAGGGGACTCAGACTTCTGAGAATGCTGCGTTAGTCTGGATCTTTGAGTTGCAGTAATAGAAGTTCTAACTCAAACTAGATTGGACAAAAAAAAGATGGGGAGATGTATTGGCTGTTACTGAAAAGTCAAGGCAGAGACAGACTGCAAGCACAGCCCCAGCCTGTGTTATCTAAACAGCACTAACTGATCGTGTGTGTCTTAGTTACTATTCTGTGATGAAGCATCATGACCGGAGCATTGACTCAGCTTATGCATCCATATCAGTTTACCATTGAAAGAAGTCAGGTCAGGGACTCAAGCAGGACAGGAACCTGGAGGCAGGAGCTGATGCAGACGCCCTGAGGAACAAGCCAGTACGCAGCACTGTAAGCCAGTAAGCAACACTGCATACTGGCTTGCTCCTCGTGGCTTGCTCACTCTGCTGTGCAGGCCAGGGATGGCACCACCCAAAGTGGTGGCTATCCCTCATCAATCACTAATTAAGAAAATGCCCTATAGCCCCATCTTACAAGGGCATTTTCTTAATTGAGTCTCCCTCTTCCCTGATGACTGTAGCTTGTGTCAAGTTGACATAAAACTAACCGCTACAGCTAGGGACCTACCTTTTAGAAGATGGTTTCTCTATGGTGGCTCTCCTCTGTGCCTCTGTGTTTATAATCATCGGTCTTCTCTGTGTGTGCTTCTTCTGTAGATGGCTGTGCCTTAGCACAACCTTCACTCCCAGATCTGTCTCTTTTCAGCTCTAAAGTTAACGAAAGAAAGGTTAACTCCCAGAGTGTTAATTGAAACTAAGCTTGAGCTTTATAGACAATGTGGGCCAGTTTGGGTAAGATGCTCATCCCTAAACAAGTCACAGGGAGCAGGTGAATGCAGCCTTCAAAACAGCTAGCCGGAAACCATGAGCCTGTTCCTGACGCCATCCGGCTTTCATGAACTAAAAATTGTGAGAGGAAAAAAATGGGAGCCATGGCAAAAGAGGGGACATAAGCTGTTCCCTAAAACACCTTTCTTGTGGAACTCACAAGTGTCCTCTCCCTACTCTGAAGCAGCGTGGCCACTCATGAGCCATTGAGGCAGAGCTGCAGGTTATCATCTGGAAGCTGCCATTGCCCCATTTTCTAGTAATGATATAACAAACTCAAGCTATATTTAAGCAGTAGATTCATAGCTCTGCTTCCCTACCTAAAAAACTCACTAGCCAGTGCGAATACAGGAGAGATGCGACAGAGAAGTCTGTTACATGGCTGACTTTGTCCTGGTTAGTGTCCCAAGCCACCTCCTATGAACTAGCATGAAGGCTTTGGCTCTGGTCAGAGTTCCCTGAGATTTCCTAATGGCCTCTGGTAAGTGTGACTCTGCCTCAGGGAACTCGATCTCACTTATGTCTCCAAACTGCCGTGCTGTGCGTCACATTTGGAGATGGCCAGCTTGTTCTGTACCATTCAACTCTCAAGTGAACTATTCTGTACAAATCTCCTTTAATTATGTATTAATTTCAATATTATTACATGCAGCACACAACTTCTGCCTATTAAAAATTAATCAGGATCCTATCAGTTTTATTTGGCATTCATTATATGGCAACATTCGCTTTTTTTTTAAAAAGCCTCCAGTTAAGCACGGTGCACTACATAACCAAGCTGTGATGTAGGAAATAGAGCTACCTTCATGAACCTCCTGTCTTTCCCTTCCCGCACGTCTACAGAGGCCAAGAGAGGGCTGGCTAAGCACAGCACTGAGGACTTGCTGCTTTATATCAGTGTTGGGGTTGGGATGCCAAAATTCTATTCTCATTTGGTCATTACACCATCACCTTCAGTAGCCCTGCTCTGGGCGTTACACGGCAGGGATGTCTTCAGATGCTGGCGAGAGGCACGATGCTTTGTTTCTCTGTGCCCATTACATTGCTTTTCCATGCAGATAAGTGTGGGAAATAATGACGACTCTTAAGTAGTGTGTGGGAAGAATCCCATAGGAACACAAGAAATACAGTCTTCAGCTTTTTACTTCAAAACTTAAAACCTTTTATCTAATATTCATGAAGTTCCAGGTTCAAATGCCTACTTTATTTAATCCCACGGTAACAACCGCAATTATTCTCACTTATTGAATTTCATGCCTCTTTCCTACTTTAGAAGAATTTGTATACATGCTCACAATTACCAAACAATACTTTAATTCAGGAGAGGCACAGCTTTAATTGGTCATTCTCAAGGTCAAATAAGCTACAGACACCATTGCATACACTAGCAAGCCTCTGTTGCAAGGACCGTGATATAGCTGTCTCTTGTGAGACTAGGCCTGGGCCTAGCAAACACAGAAGTGGATGCTCACAGTCAGCTATTGGATGGATCACAGGGCCCCCAATGGAGGAGCTAGAGAAAGTATCCAAGGAGCTAAAGAGATCTGCAACCCTATCGGTGGAACAACATTATGAACTAACCAGTACCCCGGAGCTCTTGACTCTAGCTGCATATGTATCAGAAGATGGCCTAGTCGGCCATCACTGGAAAAAGAGGCCCATTGGTCAGGCAAACTTTATATGCCCCAGTACAGGGGAACGCCAGGGCCAAAAAAATGGGAATGGGTGGGTAGGGGAGTGGGGGGGAGGGTGTGGGGGACTTCTGGGATAGCATTGGAAATGTAATTGAGGAAAATACGTAATAATTTTTTTAAAAAAGAAAGAAAAAAATAAACTACGGAGAAACTTTTGAGATACAATCGTGATCTCTGTTGACCAACAAATCGGTATTTCAGAACTGAGATGAACAATGCACACTGGCGTGATCAATGTTTCTTTAATATGGGTGGTCCTGCAACATCTCAGGCTATTACTTAAAAACATTAGCTTCAAGGGCCCAGATGTCCATCAGCTGAACAGATGGTAGCAATGTAGTACACAATGCCTTTTTCTTCAGCTGTATGAACATAGAATTCACAGATAAATGGATGGAATTGGAAAATATCCTGGTTGGAATAACTCAAATCCAGAAAGGTAAATACTACATGTTCTTCTCATTTTAGGATGCTAGATACAGATCTTAAGGCCTCAATGTGTAACCTGGGGTAACCATGGAAGCTAGGAAAGTAGGAAGGGATCGTTTGGTGGGAATGGGGGTTGGAGGAGTGAGAAACTGGGAGAAACAGTTCTAGAGAAGAATTGCAGGACATATAGCAAGAACTAGGAAGGGGGGAAATGGGACAGCACTTAATTTGGAAAGGAGCAGAAGGTAATATAGAAGAATAGGAAAGGAAGAGAGATGACTAATACTAAGGAGGTGCCCTGGCTAGTTTTATGTCAATTTGACACAAATTAGAGTCATCTGAAAGGAGAGAACCTCAGTTGAGAAAATGCCTCCATAGAGTCCAGCTGTAAGGCATTTTCTTAATCAGAGATTAATGGAGAAGGACCCAGCCAATTGTGGGTGACGCTATCCCTGAGCTGGTAGTCCTAAGTTCTCTAAGAAAGCACATCGAGCAATCTACAATGAACAAGCCAATAACCAGTACTCCTTCATGACCTCTGTACCAGTTTTTACCTCCATGTTCCTTCCTTGTTTGAGTTCCTATGCTGACTTCCTTCAGTGATACGGAAGTGTAAGTCAAATAAGCTCTTTCCTCCCCAAACTGCTTTAGTCATGGTGTTTCATCACAGCAATAGTAACCCTAACTAAGACAGAAGATTTGGAAAGTCATTAAGAAATCTATTATTTTAAAAGCTTACTTTAAAATACATATATACATGCAAAAATATGTATGTAGTTTTAATGCAGTTACCCCACATGGTAGGACAATATGTTCCCCTCCACAAACCACAGACAATCTAACAAAAACCCCAGTACTGGGCAAGGGGTACTTCCCTTTGAATCATTGGTTAGGGGATTCCAAAAGATTCCCAAAACAATATAGGTATTGTCATAGCTCTTTGCTGCCAGCTAGAACATCAAGGTGGGACCCTATTGCTTAGACTACACACACTAGCTCTCACAGTGTCAGGAGGTGCTATGCAAGGAGCTAAGGGATAAAAACTATCAATAAAACAATGAAAAGAATGGCAAGATATCCTTCAATGTGCCTTGTATCTTGAAGACAACAGGCATCTATCTAAAATCAAAGTCCACACACCTGGAGGAAATATATGCATGGAACTATAAACCTAGCTAAGAACCTATAGCCAGAGGGGGGAATCTACGACTGCCATAACACTAAAGCAATAAAGTTTCCAGCTGCCTTCTCAATCCTCATCCTTATGCCCACAGATAACTGCAGCTCTCACATCTGATCAGAGAAGCTTCTTCTTTCAACAGAGACTATGAGAAAGATCCACAGCCAGTCGAATTACAGATAATAAGAAACTGTGGGATACTCAGAACAAATACAATGTCTATAATATAAGCCCTGCATGTAAGGCACAGGTAACATGGCAGAACTGTGTGCATGTGCTGGGGAGAGAAGCTGTTGTATTGTAATAGTCCCAGGACTGAAATGACTGCTGTATGTTAGCTTCCTCTGAACAGGGCATGGATGGTGTGCTCATGACCTCTCAGAATATGATTGCCTAGCTATTCTGTACTTTTTAGCTAATATCCACTTATCAGTGAGTACACACCATGCATGTCCTTTTGGGCCTGAGTTACCTCACTCAGGATGATATTTTCTAGTTCCATTCATTTGCCTGCAAAACTTATAATGTCCTCATTTTTAAAAGCTGAGTAGTATTCCATTGTGTAAATGAACCACATTTTCTTTTTTTTTTTAATTCTTAATTAGATATTTTCTTCATTTACATTTCAAATGCTATCCCAAAAGTCCCCTATACCACCACCACCCCCCGCCCTGCTCCCCTACCCACCCACTCCTACTTCTTGGCCCTGGTGTCCCCCTGTACTGGGGCATATAAAGCTTGCAAGACCAAGGGGCCTCTCTTCCCAATGATGGCCGACTAGGCCATCTTCTGATACACATGCAGCTAGAGACACAAGCTCTGGGGGTACTGGTTAGTTCATATTGTTGTTCCACCTGTAGGGTTGTGGACCCCTTCAGCTCCTTGGGTACTTTCTCTAGCTCCTCTATTGGGGGCCCTGTGCTCCATCCTATAGATGACTATGAGCATCCACTTCTGTATTTGCCAGGCACTGGCATCGCCTCACAAGAGACAGCTATATCAGGGTCCTTTCAGCAAATTCTTGCTGGCATATGCAATAGTGTCTGTGTTTGGTGGCTGATTATGGGATGGACCCCCAGGTGGATGGTCCATCCTTTTGTCTTAGCTTCAAACTTTATCTCTGTAACTCCTTCCTTGGGTATTTTGTTCCTTATTCTAGGGAGGAATGAAGTATCCACGCATTGGTCTTCTTTCTTGATTTTCTTGTGTTTTGCAAATTGTATCTTGGTTATTCTAGGTTTTTGGGCTAATATCCACTTATTAGTGAGTGCATATCAAGTGACTTCTTTTGTGATTGGGTTACCTCACTCAGGATGATATCCTCCAGATACATACATCCATTTGCCTAAGAAATTCATATATTCATTGCTTTTAATAGCTGAGTAGTACTCCATTGTGTAAATGTACCACGTTTTCTGTATCCATTCCTCTGCTGAGGGGCATCTGGGTTCTTTCCAGCTTCTGGCTATTATAAATAAGGCTTCTATGAGCATAGTGGAACATGTGTCCTTATTACCAGTTGGAACATCTTCTGGGTATATGCCCAGGAGAGGTATTGCTGGATCTTCCGTTAGCTCTATGTCCAATTTTCTCAGTAACCACCAGACTGATTGCCAGAGCGGTTGTACAAGCTTGCAATCCCACCAGTAATGGAGGAGTGTTCCTCTTTCTCCACATCCTCACCAGCATCTGCTGTCACCTGAATTTTTGATCCTAGCCATTCTGACTAGTGTGAGGTGGAATCTCAGGTTGTTTTGATTTGCATTTCTGTGATCACTAAGGACTTCAAACATTTCTTTAAGTGCTTCTCATCCATTTGATATTCTTCTGTTATGAATTCTCTGTTTAGCTCTGTAGCCCATTTTTAAATTGGGCTATTTGGTTTTTTTTTTTGGAGGTTACCTTCTGAAGTTCTTTATATATTATGGACATTGGCCCTTTATCACATATAGGGTTAGTGAAGATTTTTTTTTCCCAATCTGGAGGTTCCTGATCCTCTTGACAGTGTCTTTTGCCTTGCAGAAGCTTTTAAGTTCACATTTGTCTATAGTTGATCTTAGAGCCTGAGCCATTGGGATACAACCCACAGACCATAAGAAGTGAAACAAGCAGAAAGGCCCAAGGGAAGATGCTTCAATCCCACTTAGAACGGAGAAGAAAATAATCACAGGAGGCAGAGGGAGGGGGAGACCTGAGTGGAAATGGGGATGAGAAGGAGGAAAAGGGGAACAGGATCAGGTAAGTGAGAAGAGGAACAGAAGAGAAGCCCAGAGGGCCAGGAGAATGGATAGAAATAAGCAGCTGGGGGTGGGGGAGAGGTGGACCCTCTAGAAAATACCAGAGACCCAGGAGGTGAAAGACTATCAGGACTCAATGGGAGTGATCTTAGCCAAAATGCCCAACATTGGGAAGAGGGAACTTGTACAGTCCACCTCCAATAGATAGACAAGGTCTCAAGTGGAGGGACAGGGTTACTAACCTACTGTCAAATTTTCTGACCCAGAAGTGTTCCTATCTAAAAGAACTGCAAGGACAAAAATGGAGAAGAGACTGAAGGAAAGGCAGTCCAATGGCAGGCCCAACTGGGGATCCATCTCATGGTGGGACAGGCACCAAGGCCTGAAACTATTACTGATGCCATGATGTGCTTACAGACAAGAGCCTAGCATGGCTGTCCTCTGAGAGACCCTACCAGTACCTGACTGAGAGATGCAGATACTTTCACCAACCATTGAACTGAAGTCGGGACCCCTGTGGTTGAATTAGGGGAAGGACTGAAGAAGCTGAAGGGGAGAGCAACTCCATAGGAAGGCCAGCAATCTCAACTAACTCAGACCCTAGGGAACTCCCAGAGACTGAGCCACCAACCAGGAACATACACAGGCTGGTCCAAGGCCCCTGACACATATATAACAAAGGTCTGGCCTCAGTGAGAGAATATGTGATTAATCTTCAAGAGACTTGAAGTCACAGGGGAAGGGGAGGCCTCTGGGGATCACCCTCTTGGAAGCAAGAGGGAGGAGGAATGGGATGAGGAACTGTGGGAGGGGGAACCAGGAAGGGGAGGGCAACAACTGGAATGTAAATAAATGAAATAAGTTTATATATATATTTGATTGCCAGCACTAGATGTGCAAAGCCCACAATCAATCAACAGACCAACATGGATTTAGAAAAATATCACAAGGCCCCACCTCTAGGTAAAGATGTACAGACAAATAACGGCTGCTGCAGAAAGGAGAACCACTTTGAGGTTTTTTGTTTGTTTGTTTGTTTGTTCATTCTGTTTTTGTCTTTTCAGGAACAAGAATCCAATCTTAAGTGGTCAGTCATAAGCACATGCAAATATGGGCAACATTGATTGAACTCAGTGAGTGAGTGTGTGTGTGTGTGTGTGTGTGTGTGTGTATGAAAGAGAGAGAGAGAGAGATATTAGGAATAGAGGTGAGATAAGAAGTTTTCCAAGGGAATTTTTATGACTCCCACTCAATGAGCCATGTCTGCCTGGGTTTCCACTCTTTCTTTTTCTCAGCTCTAATTAGCTCACAAGTAAAAGAAGCATAAGAAGCTGGGCCAGAATATCAGGTAGGCAACTGAGCTCATAGAAGTTGAGTCAAGCCAGCAGAGATAATCAATGAGATAGTGATGGTTGGAAAGAGATACAGAACTGGGCAGGGAAGCTTCCGGACACCAACAATATATGGGAATATGAGTGAAAAGTGGGTCAAGAGCCCCCTTTGTTTACTCTCTTCACAGACCAAGTTTTTCTGCCTCTCGATCACAGAAAGAAAGAAAAAATAGCCAACCACCATTCCCCATGCCAAATGGATGTTCTGAATTCCCTGAAGAATGATCTATGACAGCTGAACCTTTTACTTTGAGTGAGTTTATTGAACAAATAACAAGCAACAATTAAAGAACAAATAGCAAGTGATAGATAGATAGATAGATAGATAGATAGATAGATAGATAGATAGATAGATAGATAGATACAACAGAGAGGGAGCCAAACAGCATCAAACCAGCAGTTCAGAACACCCCACAGGGACACCTGGAGTAGCATGATCAGGAGAACAAACGAAGATAACAGCAAATCGGTGTCTTAGGATATTCATCAGGACATCACTGGGGACCTTGAACAGTCAGGTGGCTTCTCGATTGAGCTTTCTCTATGTGGATGAGCTCCCAGCTTCCGTTCTATGCCATAAGGTAAGTGACACTAAAGGCTGCTGGAAATGTTTTACCTCCTAGCTGTTCTCAGGGACGCGATGCTTTTAATGCCCTTATCCTTTTGCTGTTTGTTTGTTGTTTCCTTCTCCTGGACAGTGGAGTCACCCTGACCCAAGACAGAGAAGTGGGGTTAGAGGAGATCATCAGGGATCCTTCTCTTCCCCAAAGTTGACCTTTAACAGGTTAAAATCACGTGACAGCTTACTGGTATAATTTACATTACACTGGTGCATGTTGACCTGAATTTCTAATATTCATGTGTAGTGATATGAAAAGCAATCTATATAAAACTGTCACTGAGAAGTGGGGACATATAAAACAGAATGTTGGTAGGATACATCAATTCAGAATAGCAGACAGTTGCCAAATAAAAAGTAACGACTATAGACCAGACAGATACCCTAAGGAATATTGTATTAGTTGTGGATTCTCCACATAAACAAAACAATAGACACCATAGAGACAGAACCAGAGATGGAAATAACAGAGATAGAGACGGAGGTAGAGATGAGTATGAATTGCAACTAGGAAAACTAGGAAGTCCAATGATCCTGTCAGCAAGTCGATGGACCAGGAGAAGCCACAGTCATTTCCAGAAGACTGATGTCCACTCAAGAAGTCAGGTAGGTGAAGTTCTCCTCTGTTTTGTTATATGTGGGTTTTCAACATTGGACGAGAGTTAATTGGCTTTCCTCTGTATCCTGACTCAAATAGTGATCTCCTCCAAAAACCACTTTACAGAGTGAAATAGTTTTCCCAGATGTCTGGGTACACTGGAGGCCCATCAGGGTGACATATAAACTAACTATCATGGACATACTCTACCACAAATGATACAGACCCTCCTGCAGTCTATACAAATGTATTTAATTAAACTATTCATCTAGTGATATATAATGATAATATAGATAAATTATATCAATAATAAACTCTACTCAGAAGGAGAGTAGAATGCCAAACAGATACTTTGCCACACACACACACACACACACACACACACACACACGCAAAAGCATTTCTGTACTCCAACTGATTGAAGACTCCTCTTTAAAAAGAAGCAAGAATAAAAAAAGAAAAAGAAAAAGAAAAAAACAAAAACAAAAAACAAAAAAAAAACAATGACTTCATGAAATTCTAGGCAAATGAATAGAACTAGAAAATATAGTCTTGAATGTGGTAACCCAATCACAAAAGAACACACATGGTATGAACTCAATGATAAGTGGATATTAGCCCAAAAGCTCTGAATACCCAAGATACAATTCACAGATCACATGAATCTCAAGAAGAAGGACGACAAAAGTGTGGATATTTTGGTCTTTCTTAGAAGGGGGAAAAATACCCATGGGGAGAGATACAGAGACAAAGTGTGGAACAGAGACTGGAGGAAAGGTCATCCAGAGACTGTCCTGGCTGGGGATCCATCCCATATACAGTTTCCAAACTCAGACACTATTGTGGATGTCAACAAGTGCTTGCTGAGAGGAACCTGATAGAGCTGTCTGCTGAGAGTCTCTGCCAGTGCCTGACAAATACAGAGGTGGATGCTTGCAGCCAACCATTGGACTGAATACAGGGTCCCTCATGGAGAAGCTAGAGAAAAGACTGAAGGAGTTGAAGGGGTTTGCAGCCCCATACGTGGAACAACAATATGAAACACGTAGAACCCCCCAGAGCTCCCAGGGACTAAGCCACCAACCAAAGAGTACACATGGAAGGACCCATGGCTCCAGCCGTATATTTAGCCGAAGATGACCTTGTCAGACATCAATGGGAGAAGAGGCCCTTGGTCCTGGGAAGGCTCTCGATAACTCAGTGTAGGGGAATTCCAGGACAAGGAAGAGGGATTGGGAGGGTTGGTGAGCAGGGTAAAGGGGGATGGAATAGGGGACTTTTGGGGAGGGGGACCAGGAAAGGGGATAACATTTGAAATGAAAATAAAGAAAGAAAAAAAAAAAAAAGCAAGAGTATGGCATGTGGGATCCCAGCCAATTTTAATTGTCCTTGACAAAAAAAAAAAAAAAATTGTCCTTAACAAAGTATTCAAATTGTTTGCAGTTTTTAGACTTTTCCTGCCGTTGCATTTTTCCTGCTGAAAGATGTCTGCCATCTCTGACTCCAGGCCAGACTGATAGGAATTGACTGGAGAGTTACAGTAGCTGTGGATGAAATGGCTTTTTCCATTATTAAGCAGAAGCAAGCACTAAGGAAAAAAAAAAAAAACAATGTTTTAATTCACTAATGAAATGATGACTTATTAGTGCCTACTTTGCATTTTTAAGCAAGTCTGAAAGGTTAAACACTTGTGTCTGAAATTAAAATACTAGAATAAAGGTTATTACCATCCATTTCTTGTTGGGGAAAAAAAAAAGATATATGTTGAGAGGCTTAGCAAATAAAGGTGCTCGCGACCAGGACTTATGACCTGAGTTAGATCTCATGCACATGGTGGCAGGAAGGAACTGACACCTAAAACGTGTTGAAAAATTATAAGCAAGTTTGGAATGTTTATCTTTGAAGTTATTTATTATCATTTACTCATTGAATACCTGAATACCTACTATGTGCCAAAGCTGATCGTAACTTTTTTTCTCTTTATAGAGCTGGTGATCTTGTGCATGCTAGGCAGTCTACCAGTGAGCTATACTCGCAGCCCCATGAACCCAAATATAAGGGATTTATTCCAAATGCAAAGTATATGTGTTTACTTTTGACCTAGTTGGTCCTATTAAATATTATTATTAAAGTCCTGAGATTAAAACAAATAGAAATTGTTTTATAGGTATGTCTTTGTTTTCAGTGTTGAGCAGAACTTTTACACATGTTTCCATCTTACTTCATTTGCTATGAGTGTGTGTATGTATGTATGCATGTATGTACATATGTGTGTATGTACACATAATGTAAATGCTCCGGCACCTTGTGTAGGACAGAGGACAACTTTCAGGGGTTAGTTCTCTCCTTCCACCTCCATCTTCCAGGGATCAAATTCAAGTCATCAAGATGCTGTGTGTCAAGCACTTTTATCCACTAACCCATTTATTAGCCCAAAGCTTCCATTTTTTCAAAGAAGTTTTGTTGCCTCTTAACAAACAGATATATAAGTAAATACAGATATACCTCCTGAGAAAATCAGATTCCATTTTAAGCCTTTTTACTGGAGAAAAAAGATCATATAAGGGTGCAGTTACCCAACGATGAGCCTAGAAGATTCTAGACATAATATAGACAGACAGAACATAGTCTTGTGACTTAGGAGCCACAACTTGGCCCCAATATCAGACGCCAACACTGACTTAGTGAGTCAGAGCCACGTGACAGTAATGAAAGTCACATCTAGAGTCAAATATGTCTTTGCTTTTTATTGCTTTACAAAATGTGTGCAGTTAATGGTGGATGTCAAAAAAGGTACCAAAGTATTGTGCAGACAGCAAGCAATCAATAAGGACCCCCAAAGAAATACTTACTTTGTCTCAATCCTTTGTTGCAGTTCTCGCCCACACTGGATCCGGATGTCCCTATGCCTGGCTGTACCCTCTAGAATGTAACAACTGAACTCTCTGTTGAATGATCTAGCCCTATGCCTTAGGAAAGCCCACAAGTTTTCACACTGGTGCTTTTGGGAACCCCAAAGTACACTGTGAGAAATCCAACCGCCATGCTAGGGTGAGCAACACCTCCTCTCTCTTGTGGACAGAATAGCCCATCCAAGCCACCTTGAACAGTCCAGCCTCAATCACACACACAAAAAAAGGCCACCTCGTGAAAATGCCAAGCACAGACAGAAAATAGATCTTTAGGCTAAGCCTATGTAGGCCAAAGAGGTTTGAGAAAGTCACCCTTTCTATTGTTGCATGAAAAGAAACCCAAAGAGAGGTTTACAACCATTTGACCACCATATAAACTGCATGCAGAAGAGGACCAAGGGAGCTTTGTAAAGGAAAACAAATTACACAATAAGAAATGGAAGAATTCAAACTGGTTCTGTAGTTCAACCATAGTCCATCCTAGTGCACACGCATGCACTCATGAGTCTTCAGATTGTTCTTCACACGACTCCAGGCAGGACTATTCATCTTTAACCACCATAGATTAAATCATATTCAGTGACAGCAAAGTGCACTGAGGAAGCGGTGCCTGGCTCTAATGTTCACAGGGTCTCATTTGAATTCAAGGGACACCTGTCAAGTAACATTCTTATCAACGGGAATCTTCTCTGGGTTAATCAAATCATTGAGAAACCACTGATTCCTCACCCCTTATGTCGTGGTTATTCACCAGTGTAGACTACTCTAACACAGGTTTAAGCCAAAAGTCTTTATCAGCCAGCTAGCAACTGGTGAGCTTTTAAGCACAGCCACATCCTGGGTTGGCAAACCTCAGTCAGCCAGAAGTAGAACTTCAGAAGCCAAAAATCAAGGTTAATATATTTAGGGACTTTCCCAAAACTATGGACTTTAATGGACTAGGTCTTTGTTCTCCTTTTGACAGGTGGTGTTGCCTATGTGTTGGGTTCCAGGGCCTGAATGGTATTTCCATCATGGTTCCAATTCTGTTAAGGTCTGGGGTCCAGTTACACTTAGAGAATTTGAGAAGGAGGTCTGGTGTCAACTGCCATTGGTCCTCAGGCAGAGGCATTCCTACCTGCCTCCCGACATGCCCCCCCCCCCCGCTCCCCTGCCTGCTTCCCAATGTATCCCCTCTGCTAGTTCTTGGTGCTGCTTCCTCCCTCCATCGCAGAATCAATGCAGGAACATCAGCAAGAAAGCCATAATAGAATCTTTTTGGCTTAGAATGATCCCCCTCACAGGAGGGGATCTGTGTCAAGTTTCCATTATCCCCTTTTGCTGGCATTCTGATTTGCTTTTGTCTTAGCTAGGGTTTAACTTCTGTGAACAGACACCATGATAATATTATAGGGACAACATTTAATTGGGTCCAGCTTACAGGTTCAGAGGTTCAGTCCATTGTCATCGATGCAGGAGCATGGCAGCATCCAGGCAGGCATGATGCAGGCAGGAGGAGCTGAAAGTTGTACATCTTCATCTGAAGGCTGCTAGCTGAATACTGGCTTCCAGGCAGTTAGTATGAGGGTTTTAAAGCCCACGTCCACAGTGACACACCTACTCCAACAAGGCCACACATCCTAATAGTGCCACTCCCTGGGCCAAGCATATACAAACCATCACAGCTTTCACCCACCAAAATGGTTTGGTGGGAATGCTGTATCAGGGTGCTACTGGCCCTTCCACCACAGGAGTCAAAGAGAGCCCACAAGTCTCCTTTTACCACCCCAAGGCCTGAGTTGGGAAGGCAGGCAGGAGGGGGAAAACTTAAAACTGCACTACGAGTTCTTTGGTATAGAAACTTCAACCACTTGCTGAGCATCTTGGGTCAAGTCCAAGACCAGAGTCCAGAGGCTTTACAATCAGCATAACCGCTGCCCTCCCAGAGATTACAGCGTGGTAAATGATTCCAAAGACACGTTCCAGGTACAATAATAGATAGATAGATAGATAGATAGATAGATAGATAGATAGATAGATAGATAGATAGACAGATAGAGTAGGCATTTGTACAGAACTCCTCTGAGAACACCTCACCCTTGCATGTCAAGCACTGAGAACTGAGCACCGCTGGGGGCTGGTGTTCTAGGGAGTGAAACAGGGCTTACTCAACTGAGGGCACGCTAAATGGCCAGCGCAACTTTAGGAGCTCAGGTAATTCATCATGGCTGCAGCAGACTGAGATAGAAAGACCAGGGAAAATGTCTTCCAAAAGCTGGATGCTTTTCTGCAGGTTTCTTCTCGTTAGGGTCTTTCAGGGTTTGGTTGTTCCTCTTTATCTTTAATGATAAAGCACAATTGAGAGCTTTGGAATGAATTTCTGCCCCTGTGCTAAGGAGTTTCGTCTGTGTTTGGAAAACTCTAGGGAGATATTTTTATATGGTAATCAAGACTTTCATGGTCAGATCTGCCTTTGAAGAAATAGCAAGTAGTCCAGGAGGCTTGTAGGTCCTACACTTCCAGCCCTACTGCAATTGAAGAGTGTATCTGAGAATACCAACTGCTCACTCTCTGTGTAGTTAAAAAGAACCAGTGATATCTGACTCATTGATCTATTGCATCTGCACAACACGAAACATCGGATGAAGTGTGGAAGGGGGCTAGAAAATAGAAGGGAGGCCTGAACTTTAAGACTAAAGGTGATCTACTGGCCACAATGTCACCTCACGTAAGTACACGGCAAATCTATCAGCAGGGAAAATGCTGGGTGGTCTCATTAAATCATAGCAGTCATTTCTATTGGGTTCAATCATGACTTCCCTTCTAATGACTCATGTGTGATGGGGGTTGTTTACTCGTCTACAGCACAGAGATCTCTGTGTCCCCAATTGAACCATAGTCTCGGAGAGTTACAAATGGACTCTGGAATTATGAAGAACTGAGCATACTAGACTGTATGTTCTCTGGGAGAGGCACTTACCAGGGGGTCAAGAAGGGGAGTCATCAATAAACCTATGACTAGGAAGACATCAAGGAGAATTGAAATTACATTTAAACTACAGATTGTTTAAATAAGCTAAGTTGATATTCAGGTAGCAGGGTACTGTCAATATTTGCTTTATTGTGAAAAGTGTGGGGAAATTAATAGCTCTAGGGTCTTTTAATGTTTTGAGATTTAGTCATTTTATTTTATGTGTATGGGTGTTTGCTAGCGTTTATGTCTGTGTACCATGTATGTACATTGCACTCAGAGGCCAGAAGAGGGTATTGGAGTCCCTGGAACTAACTAAGGTTACAAATGGTTGTGAGCTGTCATGCCATGTGGGTGCTGGTAACAGATCCTGGGTCCTCGGGAAGAGCAGCCAATGCTCTTAACCATTAAGCCGTGACTCCAGCCCAACGGTTCATTTCTGTAAAGTGTTTTAAAGATAAATTGTGCTGCTGACTTATCAAGATGTATCTTCACGTGGACTATTTGCTGCATGCTGCATAAATATTTAATAGTTATCCTGGGAGAGTAACTCTTCTTTCATCTACCGTCCTTTTCTTATTAGGAGATCATATACAACAGTCAAATTTTTACCATGAATATGTTATTTAAAAAAAAATATCTCCAAGATATTTTCCCACCTGCCAGCAACAATATACAAAGAAGCCATGATGGCTGGGATCTCTCTTGTTAGTGAAATCTGTGGAATGTGGCCCACCCTATGTGTTGGAACTCCTTCAAGGTGAAAAGGAGCTAACTTTTCTCTGCACCACTGTGGACACAGAACTTGCTAGTTGCCAAAGTAAGCCTTTTAATAGCCAAACAATACCAGTTCCAGATTGTGCAGCTGTTTGAGCGCTGCTGAGCACAGAGACATAAGTCTCACAAATTAAGAGACACCACTCCTGGTGTCGTCCAAAGTGGTAACTGTCGGCCAACATGTCTGTGAGATGCAAGAGAGTGTAATGGGACCTTTTTCCCCGAGATTTTTGAACCCTTAACTGGTCTCAACACAGGCCTGGATCTGGTCAGAGTGTCTAGCCCTGATGCACAGAGATCCTTGGCTGCCTTTCTTCTTGATCTTTACCCCACTGGAAATTGTCCTGGCGCACTAGCAGATGAGCATGGCAGCTCCCACCGCAGAAGCCCAGGCCCACATGCGTGCGCAACACCTGGCGCTTCCGGGTTGAAAGGCAGAGAGCCAGCGGATAATCCCTGGCAAGTAGAGCTGGCAGAAAAATGCCAGAACGTGAGCAAGAGGATAATGATTAGGACAAATAGCATGTACATGGTTGCCCTTCACAGGCCATAGGATTCAGCCTGTCTGTCACACTAGCAGGTAAGCAAGGGGACGAAAAGGCGGTCTCAATCTGTTTTCAGTTGTCGCCAGGAGAACGCTGTGTCCCCCACTACACGAGTTCTGGGTCCAATTAGTTCTAAACCACTAACCCAAGGAACATGCAGTTAATTCCAAAACGTTGGATAATTTTCTTTCCAGCTGAAGCCTTAATGAGTTGGCTGGCTCTTCAGTCTCAGTGAGGAAGGCTCTATCCGGAAGACTATTCTCCAAACAGAAATAAAAGAAACTGCTATTTCCGACAACCCATGGCTGTCTCAAGTACCTCAAGCCACAAAAATCTAGCCTGACTTCTTTCTCTTCAGAAAACTCACAGCCACAGGTGGCAGAATCAGCGTTTCCAAAATGCTTTCATGTCCTCGGGCCTTACCCTTTTCGCCTCTCTTGTGTGACCTTACATTTGTGCTCATTTACAGAGATGCAGACCAGCTTGGAAAAGACAGAAGAAATAGTTCTGGGCCCTAAGGTCAAGATTTGTCAAGAGGAATAAAGTGCAGCACGGGTTAATCCTGGGGCTCACAGAGCAAGCTGAGTTTGAATCTCAGCCCTTTCAGTAAGAGCTGTGTGACCTCCAGTGAGTCTATTTTTCAGAGGCCTGCATGCTCACTTGCAAAATGAGGAAATAGTATTGTGAAGATTAAAAGCCAGCTGATACTAAATTCTATATCTTAAAAAAGTACATTCAATTATATTTTAGCAGTAGGGGACGGGAGATGGTTCAGTGGGTTTGAGTTAAAATCTCCAGCATCCCTGCAAAAGCACACAAACAAAACAACAACAAGACCACTGAGAGGGTAACAACCTCTGAGTTATTGCAAATAACAGCACAGGCCAACAGGAAAACCTTCCCCCTAAAAAAGAAATGCCCTCTACATATATAGAGTAAAACATTTCTGGTCTATAATATTTTAACTGTCATCCCCAGCTAAAGAGCAGGCATAGCACTTCCAAAGTTGGCCAACCATTGAGAGGTAGCCAAACAGAACTTTAATCAACATTCGTGACAGCCAAGAGAAAGAGTCCTAACAACCCAGGGCTAGTTCCAGCCTTGTGATGAATTGTTGATGGCAAATTCAAATTCGACTCAGCGGGGTGCTCGCTGACTGCTCAGAGGCAGGCTGAGGAGGCCTCCCTGAGCAGCCTGTGGTACAAGACACTGATTATCTAAGCTTCCTAAAATCAAGGGAAATATATTTTATTTGGAAACAATGCAGACCGACATATTCATACTTCAGTTTTCAATGCATCGTAGAATGTGTTACAAAATTTCGGCACAAGTCAAGAAAAGGCACAAAGCTACAGCCAGCACGCTTTCCAAGTAGAGAATAATAAAGTAAATGTCAGCAAATCAGTCCAGTGAATTACAGAGCGAAGCTGAAGCCACAAGAGAATCTACGGCCAAAGGCAAAATTAGGCACTTTTCTTCTCCAATGTGTAGTCAGTCTGCTCTGTTAACCCTTTGGTCCAGGGACTTCCTGTCAACTCTACTGTGAGCATTTTAGTTGTCCCAGATTTGTGTGAATAATCCTTCCTTGGCTAATGTTCAAGCAACAGTAAACTCTAGGTGCTAGTGGCTGTTCAGTGAGATCCTGAGATGCCGTGACTGGGTTTAAGATTCAGCACTGACCGGATGCACCGGGAAGGCAATCTTATGCAGCTAATGGCAGAAAGGTTTTAATTCTGACTGAATGATTAAAGTCTGTGTGACAAAAAAAGATCAGCAAGTCACCTAACTTTATGTGTGTCTATAAAATGAGTATTCTGTGTGCAATGCCTGGTAGGTAGAGGTGTTCTGAGCGTTACATGAAACAGTTTAAGTTCAAAAGAACATCTTAGTATGAAGTATGACTGAGTATCATACTAACAAAATTCTTCTCCTGAAACTTCTTTTTAAAATAAATAGGGGCTCACAATCATTCAGAGCGTGCTTTGCCCAAATCTCAAAGTTAAAAAAATATAATCGTCTCCCAATGCACAGTTAGTTTCTTACAATACATGGCAAACTTCACTTACCAGACTTTCTCGTTTTATTTTAAGGGTATTAAGTTCAATGTGCTTCATGAAATGCAAGAGAGGCCATATAGATTGATAGTCTGTCATATTTGTTACCCAGGGAAAATTGCTTGCTCTAATGAGATTTTTTTTAAAAAGAAATTATGAAAAACAGAAACGGGGGCTAGAGGTCTAGTTGAGTGGTGGAATGTTTTCCTGGAATGGAAGAGCACCTGGGTTCGTTTCAAAACAAACCAAGAGCAATGCCCCAGAAAGCTGACCGTCGCTGAGAGTGAACATCTGTTCAGGTCCACATGGAAAGCTCGTTCTGGCCAGGGTAACAGGACAGCTGGGATGTAAGAGGAACCTTTACTGGAGAGCCCGTATCAGGTGCAGAGCAGTCTGTCTTCATTGTGAGAATACTGACCCTGGTGAAAGGTGGCAGAGTAGCTGAGATCCACCCGTTCATTACAATAAGTGAAAAATGACGGACTGTTACGGTGGCACCAAGTGGTTTGCAGAATGAAGGTGTGCACAGGCCCTTGCCAGAGTTCTCTGTGCAAGAAGACCTCAGTGGAAAGAGCCAGGAGGCCAAGACAGTAAGTGCATGGTGACATGATGCCAACAGTACAGGAAGCTATGCTCACAGGAAGTCTAAAGCCTGGTCTTTCCTGGACATACACCTACATGCCATTTACAACACAGCCCTGCTTGGGATGGAGTGGGGGTCGGGGGTTTTCTCAGTCTGCCTTAGCAAAGAAAATGAATACAGGGAAACGCACCGTCTCGCCTATTTTCTTGGACAAACAGATCGTTGGCGCGATTTGGCATTTTGGGAAGGTAACCCTCATTATTTTCTCTGTTGTTATCCACCAGCTTTGACATCGTCCTGTCAGGAGCATTAT
This sequence comes from Mus musculus, assembly GCF_000001635.26. NCBI lineage: Eukaryota > Metazoa > Chordata > Mammalia > Rodentia > Muridae > Mus > Mus musculus. The sequence goes on from NC_000070.6 coordinate 40,051,118, forward strand.
CTATGTAATTCATCAGAGCGTCAGTGGCGAAGCATAGTCCTGAAGCACACCTCACTGGGGAAACATCCTCGCTGCCTTTCTTACCTTGTATCCCTTCGAGTTAACTTCTGGCTGACAAACCACACTTGGGTTCATTTATTCTTTCTTTCTTTCTTTCTTTTCTGGAATCATTAATCTTCACTGAAAAGCTGTTTAAATGCCTTCCAACGGCTTCAGAGCCAAATCTTCCTGCTGGCACCCTTAACTCTCATAAATATTATTGGAATTGTACGCGTACATTGGGGAGAGGTTTTTAACCCCGGAGCACATGAAAGGAACCCCGGCAGTCGCATTCTGAACGCAGGAGAGAATGCGTGCAGGAAATTAGTTAGCAACTTGAAAGGGCAAACAGGTGCTCCTTGCAGCCTCTGTCTGCTTCATAGGAGCAATAAAAACAACAAATTGCATATTATTGTAACTATTACTACTTTTAAATCCTCTAATAAATAATAAACTCCCTACAAGCAGCACCTCTGTATTACTCGCAAAGTATTTGGCAGTAAGCATCCAAAGGCTGTCAGATGAATAAACAAGCAGATACATGGCCAAATGGGTAGGGTTAGGTGAAGGGGGATCTTCAAGAAATGCGCTATTCACGTGTCAAAACAAAATAGTCCCTGGTAAATACATATTTCCCCACATACAGATCAGAAAGCTAGCTATCATCGGGTGCAGTGATGCACACCTGTGCTCTCAGGTTGGGGAAACTGAGGCAGGAGGAGCTCCTCCCCATGGAAATTCAAAGCCAGGCTGGACAATAATGTGAGACCTCAACCCAGAAGGAAAGAATGAGACGGGGGCGAGTTTATCCTGAAGAGCAACCAGCATAATTGCTGGGCCATGACTGTCTTCAAGATTTAAAGCACCACTGTGCTTTTTTATATTGAGGTTAATTGTCCAGACACACACTGGGGCCTTAGGAACATGTCTAGATAAACAAGGCCTGCGGAGACTCCTCAGGGGAGATTACTGGCAAGGAGAGGAAACACTTGTAACAAACTGAGTGAAAAAGAAGCCATTACACACATCTTAAAAAGTATTCCTACATAAAGACCAGTGAGATGGCGCAGTAGGAAAAGGCCCTTGCCACCAAGACTGACAAGCTGAGTTCTGTTCCCCAGAACCCACAGGGTAGAAGGAGACAGTTAGCTTCTGCAAGTTGTGCTTGGACCCCTACATACATGCCGTGGCAGGGGTGAGCACATGTGCATGCATATACAGACACACACACAAATAAATAATCATAATAATGTATAAAATTACACCTACATTAATGTGTGTGTGTGTGTGTGTGTGTGTGTGTGTACATGTGCATCTACCCTGCTGTGTGTTAGAGGAGAGATAAAGCTTTTGAGAAAGAGAAATTTTGAAGTTAGTGCTGTGGGAATCACCCCTACTGTTAGCATTCTGTCTAAGTTACCTGGCAACAGCCAGGTAGGCCTGACTCACCATAAAAGGTGCTGCTTGCCCCCTCCTCTCTCTCTTTCTTTCTCTCTCTCCTTCTCTCTCTCTCTCTCTCTCTCTCTCTCTCTCTCTCTCTCTCTCTCATGTTCTTTCTCTGCCAGCCTCTCAACTCCCCCCCCATGCCCTGAATAAACTCTATTGTATACTATACTGTGGCTGGTCCCTCGGGGGGGGGGGGGAATGCCTCAGCATGGGCCTGCGGAGGCACCTCCTTTCCCCATACCTGACTACACCTCCATACAACATATCCCCCCTCTCTTTATCTTCTTATTCTAGTGAAAATCATTTTCTAGCATGGAGCATCCATGTGTCTTCTGTTGGGCTACTCCTGTCTACTCCAGAAAGCTGCTGGAGCGGTGCTTCCCGGTGATAGACGCACATCCTGATAAGCAGCTCAGAGCACTGCTTGCACGCTGAAGCAATTCCCACCACTTTCTTCATATATGGAGCTATTTGACAGTGGCAGGGGGATCAGAAAGAGACCAGGTAGCAGGATAAGAGAAAGGAAGAAAGAGGCAAAGAATATATTAGGAAAAATAATAACCAATCGTTTTCTAAAATTAATGACAGCCATGACACAGAATACCTAAGCAGCTCGGGGAACAGGAAGCATAATAAATTAAAAGAGAAGTAGAAATACTATCACTGAGCTACTAAGAAGAAACACGATAACAAATTCCTAAAGCACAGCCAGGTATGAGGAAGAAAAATAAAAAATTACCAAAGACTTATCAGGAAAGCAGAAGGCAGAAAACAATACCAGTTTCTATATCTGGTAAGAGTATCTTTCAAAAATGAAAAGAAAAATAAAGACTTTCTATAAAATTGAGATAAAAACCAAGGAAATCTAATGTCGGGTGGGCCTTCCAGTCTGCCTGTGAGGAAGGCAGAAATGCTAGCAAACCTAGCATGAGGTCATGCATGTCAAAGGGGCTTAGGCCACTAGGCGAGGTAGGATGGGGGAAGTTTTGACTATGCACACCCCAGGCCAATGCCAGGCAGGTATAGGGCTGTGAGAAGCCACAGAACCCCACTCTGGGGGTGGAGGAGTGAGGTCTGAGGTCCCCAGGGAACTGCCAGATTTGGCTGGGGGTAGAGTCAGGGGGCACAGACCTGCACAGAGGCCAAGGAAGTCAGGTTCTCAGACTCTTGGGGATCCCAGACACCACTGGATGCCATAGAAGAGCTGAGAATGTAAACGAGGAAAATACCTAATAAAAAGGGGGGGGGAATAAATAAATAAACCTTCAAACAAACAAACAAAAGAAAGAACTGAGAACAGAGTCGGGGCCCTCAGGCTGGATCTAGCCCAGGGCCAAAGGGAAAGGGAGGTGTAGGATGGCTCTGACTGGGTCCCGAGGAGATGAGAGAGTCCTTGGCTTGTTCAGTGGGTGGCTTGCCTTGGTGGAGACCCTGGCTGGGAACACTGAGAGGCCTCCTGTGGGAAATTAGATGCAGCTCTTTAGATGAAGACCTGCTCCATTGTTCCCCACAGCAGGTCTCCATGAGAAGAGACAGTTTTAAGGCATTTGTTGTGGTGGAGAGTGACTCTTATACGCGTTCTCACGACCGGCCAGGAAAGAACACAACAAACCAAAATCTTCTGCGGCAAAACTTTATTGCTTACATCTTCAGGAGCCAGGAGCGCAAACCCCCAGCCCCAAAAGCGAAAGCCACCCCAATAATGAAACCGAAACCCCTTCCCTATTTAGGAGAGTTATCTTTCGCCTAGGACGCATCACTCCCTGATTGGCTGCAGCCCATGGCCGAGCTGACGTTCACGGGAAAGGCAGAGTACAAGTAGTCGTAAAATACCCTTGGCACATGCGCAGATTATTTGTTTACCACTTAGAACACAGGATGTCAGCGCCATCTTGTGACGGCGAATGTGGGGGCGGCTCCCAACATCTCCCCCTTTTCTTTTAATAAGAGCAAATAGGCCACCCATATTAATGAGAGTGGAGATAGAGGTCAAATCCCCAGTGTGTAGGTAAAGGAGCCATGTACAGGATTAGCTCTTAGGCTCACAGGCTTTTACCCAGAGCAACCCTGACCTGCTCCCGTGTCGTTTTGCCTGGAGAGAAGGACACTTGGACACTCAACCTTCTTGAAAGATGACATGTCTCCCTAGAATAGGCTCATATATGCCGCAGAGCCCTTCTACTGTAGTGCTTAGCCATGCAACTCTCTCGGGCTGCTGAAGCACACTCACTCTATCCCGTGCAATGAGACTAGCCTCGTGGGATATAAGAGCTGAGTGGCCAGCGACCTATTGCCTAAGCATAGATATATCAGGGGAAGCTCCATGTTCTAGTCCTGCAAGCGCCTGGGCAATAACCACCTTGTCTCTCCTAGTTTGGGCCTTAAGCTTACAGACCAACCAAAGAAGCAACACTAATCCACAGCAAAGTGTATCTCCAAATAATATCAATCCCACCCATTCTTTAAAGAAGGGAAATGCTGAGGAGATCCAATTGGGTAATCCTTTGGTCAGGGACAGGTCCAAGCGCGTGGAGTTGACCTGAAGTCTCAATTCCCGAAGGATCTGTTCAAATTCAGCCGTCCAATTCTGTAACATATACTGAAAAAGACTTTTTGACAAATTAGCTGCCCTAGTAAATTTCTCATACTGAATGGAAGTAACACACAATCCAGGAAACTTTTGTTTACACCCCAGCTGAGCTATTTGCCATAATACATCTAGTTGTTTCTGGACAAGATCTATGCGTTGATTAACCAGCATGAGACCTCCCTGTATCTTGACATTAGCTGAGGCCTGTTTATCTATGACTGTAGTCACTGAGGCTGACAAAGTGTTAATGGTGTCAGTCGTCTGGACCTGTCCAGACAGAGCCAAGACTGTCTGAATCAAGGCTAAACCCAGTTCCTAGTTAGTGGTAAAAAAGCAGGGGAATACTTGAGCATTATACATCACCGTCATTAGGAGTGGAAATGTCGACATTATCCCCCAACGCTGCTCTCTCTTTATTATTGACGCCCTGGACATCACCAAGACGAGGGACATCAGTATTCCCTTGGTCAGTCTGGATTTTTCGGGTGAGTCTTTCTGGTATCCAAAATGGGTTGTCTTCATTCTGTGGGAAAACACAAACCGCTCCCCTGGATCTTATCAAAATAGGATCCGGGCCATACCATTTATTATCAAGGACATTTTTCCATTTAACCATCTCATTGGGCCTATCTGGCTCTGAACAATGACGTTCAGCCGCAGTATGGCCATGAGCATCAATATTTAAAAAATTGAGTGTAAAGAGTGCCATAGACACAGACACTCTTGGTGCTCGGGGTAAAGTCTCCTCAAAAGTTCCCCTCTTCTGTTTTATAAGATAGGCTTTGAGGGTGCGATGCGCACGCTCAACAATACCCTGTCCTTGAGGGTTGTATGGAAGTCCAGTCAGGTGGGTTACGTCCATCTGACGGCAGAACTGCTGGAATTTTTGAGACGTATAAGCTGGTCCATTATCAGTCTTAAGGAGTTTGGGTTTTCCCCAAGCACTCCATGCCTCAAGGCAATGTTGAATCACATGTGAGGCTTTTTCTCCGGTTAACGGAGAAGCAAACATGATGCCAGAACATGTGTCAATGGACACATGGAGATATTGAAGTTTTCCAAAGGAAGAAACATGTGTAACATCCATTTGCCAGACCTGTAGAGGTCGAATACCGCGTGGGTTAATTCCCACATGAGGAACTGGCAAGAACTCACAGCAGCTTTGACATTGAGTAACAATGTCACGGGCTTCTTTTCTTGTCAAGGAGAAACGACTGCGTAATGTTTCAGCCGTCACATGAAAATTGTTATGAAAATTTCTTGCAGCCTCTACCAGGGATGATAGGGCAGCAGCCACCACTTTAGTGGCCTTATCTGCCAAATCATTTTTCAGAGCCATGGGGCCAGGTAGGCCTGAATGGGCTCTAACATGAGTAATATAAACAGGAAATCTTCTAGATAACAAAACTAATTGTATCTGCTGAAAAATATTGGCAACTCTACTGGAAGGCTTAATCACTCCAGCCACTTCTAAAAGATTTACTGCATTAACCACATAACAGGAATCTGACACAATATTAAGGGGTTCTAAAAAGGTTTTTAAAACTTCTAAAACCACTAAACATTCTACCACTTGAGGTGAATTTTCATTATATTGTTTGGATACCACTTTACCATTAGTCACATAGGCACCTATGCCAGTTTTTGATCCATCAGTATATACCACAATCCCATTTTTAAGTGGGTTTCTTACTGTTATTTGTGGAAACACAACAGATTGATTTTGGGCAAACTGTAAAATTGGATGTTTTGGATAATGGTTATCTATTTGTCCTGAAAAGGAGGTAACTAAAACTGCCCAATCATTAGATGTGGCTGCCAAGGTTTGAACCTGTGCAGCGGTATAAGGTACAATTAAAAGATATGGACTTCGCCCAAAGTGGGTGATTGCTGCTTTTAGGCCTTTAAGGGCAAGCTGTGCAATTGCATCAGGATACCAATCTATTATTTTAGCTGGGGATACGTTTGGATGGATCCACAACAATGGCCCATTCTGCCACAAAACTGCGGTTGGCAATTGTGCTGTCTTAAAGACACACAAACTGAAAGGCTGCGAATCCTCAATACGTTGTAATTGTGCATTCTGTAAGGCTTTTTCCACCTTTTGTAAGGCCTGGTTAGCAGCTAGAGTAAGAGTCCTAGGGGAGGAGATATGAGGATCTCCTTCTAAAATACCAAACAAAGGCCTTAACTCAGCGGAAGGAATCTTTAAAAAAGGTCTGAGCCAATTAATATCTCCCAACAGCTTTTGAAAATCATTTAAGGTATGGAGGTGATCTCTTCTTATCTCTACCTTTTGGGGCACAATCTTATCTGGGGACACCACAGAGCCCAAGAATTGTCCTGTATCAGAAATTTGGACTTTTTCTGTGGCTATCTGTAAACCCCACTGACTTAAAGTTTTAAGTAGAAAAGGATATGCCTTTTGTAGCATGGTAAGGTCTTTATGGCACAGGAGGATGTCATCCATGTAAAGGAGCAAAATTAAAGAGGGGAATTGTTCCCTCACTGGCAAAAGAGCTTCTTGTACATAAAGTTGACACATAGTAGGACTATTGGACATTCCCTGTGGTAAGACCTTCCATTGATACCTCTTATCAGGTTCCATGTGATTAATAGAGGGGATGGTAAAGGCAAATCTGGGCCTATCTCTTGGACACAAAGTTATAGAAAAGAAACAATCTTTAATATCTATAATAATTAAATTCCAGCCACGTGGTAAGGCGGAAAGTACAGGGAGACCCCTCTGTACTGGGCCAAATAAGTTCATTTGCTCATTAATGGCTCTGAGGTCATGGAGCAGTCTCCACTTTCCTGACTTTTTCTTAATTACAAAAATTGGAGTATTCCAAGGTGAGGTAGAGGGTTCAATATGGCCTAGTTTTAATTGTTCCTCTACCAGTTGAATCACAGCTTCTAGTTTTTCAGAGGATAGGGGCCATTGAGGAACCCACACTGGGTCCCCTGTTTTCCATGGTATGGGTCGTGCTGCCCCAATGGCCACTAAGGAAAACCCAGACCCTGTCTGTCTTGGTTTCCATTAGGTGAGATGGGCTCTATCCTTCCCTGTTCTTGATGTCCTAACCCTTTTCCTTCTTTATAACCCATCTTTGCCATGATATTTTTTGCTTTAGCTGAATACCCTCCCGATGGGGCGTTTTCATTGGACAAAATAAGGCCCAAATGCTGCATAATATCCCTTCCCCAGAGGTTAACCGGGAGTGGGAGCACATAAGGTATGAATTTCCCTTGCTGCCCTTCAGAGGATTCCCACGTCAAGGCAATGGAGCTTATAGTGGGACATGATTGATAACCTAGGCCCTGTAATGAATGAGATGACTCTGTGGTGGGCCATGCTTTGGGCCACCAATGTGTAGAAATTATACTTTTATCTGCTCCGGTATCAAGGATGCCTTCAAACTCTTTTCCGTTGATCTTAAGGCGGAGCTTAGGTCTATCATTCAAAGATACAACCAAATAGGCAGAATCATTTCCTGAGGAGCCCATTTTCTTTATCTCAGGTCCTGCAAATTTCTCCCTGGTATTATCAGGGAGGAGCAGCAGCTGAGCTATCCTATCTCCTTTACTAATAGAAAAAACGCCTTTAGGGCTTGAGCACAGGACCTGTATTTCAGGGGAATGTTGACAATCCATAACTCCAGGGTGGACTACTAAGCCCTGTAAGGTGAGTGAACCCCGGCCGAGAATAAGGCCCATGGTTCCCGGGGGCAAGGATGGTATAGGCTCCACTGGCACCGGCTGAATACTCATTTGAGGCATTAATAGGAAGTCGGAGGCGGCACGCAGGTCCACCCTTGTGGGTCTTCCTGGGTCGCCTCTCTGACTGCTTCCTGGGTCCTGACAAACTGGTTCCCATATCTTTGAGGGCCCTGGGACCGAGGGCCCGATGACCCGTTTTTTGGCACATAAGCTGATTGACTATCAGGTGGGGGAAGGATTCTGCCCTTTATATCCCTCACAGAGCGACACTGGTCGGCTCTATGATAACCCTTGCCACACCTAGAGCAAAGAGTGAGAGTCCCTCCCTGTTTATCTGGAGCTCTGCAATCTTTCTTAAAATGCCCAGGCTTTCCGCAGTTAAAACATGTCCTCTGATCATTTCTGCCCATGGAGCGGTTTTGGGATTGAAGGATGGCAGCCGCTAAACCTGCATTGCTGAGAGGTCCCCCAAGCTCTCGACAAACCCTGAGCCAGTCTTGTAAGCCTTTGTTCTTTCTTGGGGCTATGGCCGCTCGGCACTCCTTTGTGGCTTGCTCATAGATGAGCTGTTCTATCAGAGGCGCGGCTTGCTCTGACTCTCCAAAAATACGCTCTGCTGCCTCTGTCATTCTGGCCACAAAATCTGAGAAGGACTCCTGAGGTCCCTGGATTATCTTTGTTAACTGCCCAGTGGCTTCACCTGCTCGGGAGAGCGCCTTCCAGGCCCTAATAGCCGTGGAGGAAATTTGGGCATAAGCTCCCCAATGGTAGTTTGTCTGATCAGCAGAATAAGCTCCCTGACCCGTTAACAAGTCAAAAGTCCAATCTCTCTGCTCTGGAGTCAAAGCAGCTGCGTTTGTTCGGGCCTGCGCTTGTGCAGCTTCGTGCCAAAGAGCTCTCCATTCCATATATTTGCCCATACTAGGGAGAGCGGCTTTTACAATCGTTTACCAGTCAGCAGGAGTTAGTGCCATGCCGGCGAGCCTGTCTAACTGCACCAAGGTAAAATTAGCATTGGTTCCGTATTTACGGACCGACTCGGCGAGTTCTTTAATCTGCACGTATTCTACCGGAGCGTGGACACGCCCACCCTCAGCTCCTTCAAAGACTGGAAATGCCTGTTGTATTTTCCTTTGTTCCTCTCTGGGAATGAATGAGTCTGCGCACTGCCTCTCTGCGCACTGTCTCTCTGCGCACTGCCTCTCTGCGCACTGCCTCTCTGCGCATTGCCTCTCTGCGCATTGCCTCTCTGCGCACTGCCTCTCTGCGCATTGCTGACGCACTACGCAGGGCGGGGGCTCCGCATAGGGCGGACCTTGAAACCGACTGCCCGGAGGTTGAACAGTACGCTGGCTTTCGCCAGCCGCTTTTGGCTTTTTTCTTGACCAATTAGCTGGCTGGTAATGGGCTGCTTCTTCCTCCCAGTCTGTTTCCTCAGAGGAGAATTCTTCATCTGCTTCAGAGCTACTAAGAGCTGGCTTCCTGAGCTCATCTAGTGACGAGTATCTCCTAGAGACCTCCGCTAATCGATCTTTTTTCTTTTCTTTTTTCTTTTCCTTCCTTCTAATCTCTCCCCAGGTATTCTTACCTGACCTAAACTTTTCCTCGGGTTCAAGACCCTTGGAAAGACCTGTATACTTATTTTGTGTACCATATTTTCTCTTTGCTCCTACTCTCTCTCCCCGCTTTACTTCTGATAGATTGCCCTGAATTTCATCCAGAATTTTCAGCCCTATCTTAATCACCTGATAACATGTGAAAAGGAACAAAAGGGCTCCTAACACTAGAAAAAATTCAAGGCCAAACATACCTTGTAAAGCCATTTTCCACTTTACTTCTGATAGACTGTCTTGAATTTCCTTAGAAAGTTCAAGACCAGACTTACCTTGTAAAGCTGTACTCACTGGTACTCTGTTCCCCCAGCTGAAAAGTTCTGAATTCATGCAGTTGAATCCTTCTTAACAGTCTGTTTTACGGGAACCTTTATTACCGTGACCCGCAGTTCTGGTTCTGGAATGAGGGATCTTCCTTGCGCCGGTGATGGTAATTTTCGTCCCAGGTTTTCTCTTCCCGGGGTTTTCTCGTCCCGGGTTTTCTCGTCCCGTAATTTCTCGTCCCGGAATTCGGCACCAATTCTTATACGCGTTCTCACGACCGGCCAGGAAAGAACACAACAAACCAAAATCTTCTGCGGCAAAACTTTATTGCTTACATCTTCAGGAGCCAGGAGCGCAAACCCCCAGCCCCAAAAGCGAAAGCCACCCCAATAATGAAACCGAAACCCCTTCCCTATTTAGGAGAGTTATCTTTCGCCTAGGACGCATCACTCCCTGATTGGCTGCAGCCCATGGCCGAGCTGACGTTCACGGGAAAGGCAGAGTACAAGTAGTCGTAAAATACCCTTGGCACATGCGCAGATTATTTGTTTACCACTTAGAACACAGGATGTCAGCGCCATCTTGTGACGGCGAATGTGGGGGCGGCTCCCAACAAGTGACTATGAGTAAAAACAGTACTCCCTTTCTCAGGGTGGGCCTGAGGTTAAATACCTTTTGCAGGGAGGAGTGTCTGAGAAGGAGAGCTTAATTGGCCAAGCCCTTCAAGTCTTTAGGTACCTCATTAAAATGAGGCAACATGATCTGTGGTCACTGTCCTCTACCTGTGGAGAGACTTGGGGCATTGCCCTCACATGACTGATAGACACAGAATTATGTAGAGCTGAGGCCTCCTGTCAGGAGCCTGGTGTCTAGGAAAATGGCAAAATGCCTACTGTCCCTTGCAGGCTACAGTCACCTGCTGGGTCACCAGGGTTTTAAACCTAGCTCAACCAGAAACCAGGCTGCCTCTCATGGTCTCACAATGTTCTCCAGCTGGGCCAGCCCTACACCCTGGAGATGCTAGTGATTGGAGGGTGCCACTGGTACTACATCTTTCTTCCAAATTCCTACGCAAACCTCTTGATAATCAGCAAACCTCTTGATAACCATGAAGAACAACTCTCTATCAGAAGCACAAAATGAAAATGAGTGGATTCCATAGACAGCTCAATACTAAATCAATGTATGGAAGACAACAATAGCAGAAGAAAAGAACAAAGAATCACAAAACACCTGAAAACCAACTAACAAAATGGTACTGGTCAGTCCTTCCTTGGAAACAACTACCTTAAGTGTTAATGGACTGAGTTATTCAGGAAAAAGATATAGCATGAATGAGTGGAATAGATGAAAAAGAAAATACCAACTGTGTGCTGTCTACAAGAGTCACCTCTTTGCTAAGAACACATATTCTGAAAACTGAGCATAGAAAAAGATATTATATGCAAAGAGAGGCAAAATAGAGTTGGGATAGCTACTCTCATATTTATAAATAGACTTTAATGCAATGACTGACAGAGACTCTTTGTCATTATATAATAATAATTGTGGTGAGCTCTTGGTGCCACTTCAGTGATATTGGCAAGAATATTTACACTTGGCTAGGACAAGGAAGTAGGATCAGGCAAGAATTTGACATTGGACTAGGACAAGTCTCAAGATGAATACAGCTGAGGAAGATGTCCTTTGTAACTTGATCGTCTTAAGTCCCTGAATACAGTAACCATGTGACCTTTATTTATGCCTTGTTTGTTCCTTAACTACTCTGTTTATGCCTTGTTTGTTCCTTGGCTACTTTGTCTCTGACCTAGAACTGGCCCTATTCTTTGCATGTACCTAGAATGTTATAAAAGCAGACTGGAAAAAAATAAAACCTCCTTGGCACTTGCTGGAGTCATGTTACAGTATTGTCTAATTGTCTTTTTTTTTTCTTTAATCCTCACCCCCTCCCTCAAAACCTTTTGACTGACTGAGCTGGCTTGGTCAAATAATAAAAGGGGTCAACAGCAATATAACATACAATTGAAAATACATGTTCATTCAACACGGAGGCTCTAAATGCATGAAATAAGTATTAAGCGCTCTGAGAGGGGAAACAGGTTTTAACACAATATTAGGAATTTCAGTACCCCTCTTTCAACTACTGGCTCAGCCATGTCAGTAACAGGCACCTCTGTAGGTAGCATCTCCACCTAGATAAGATAGTTTCTCTCCTATAGCAGCCCACCATGGTCCAGCACCATTCCCTATGGGCGCAGCATCCACGTAGACCTCTTTCTCCCACCCCCAGGACTTGGAGGACATGGAGGAGTAAAACCAGCAGAATGCTTATGCTGTTCATTATGTCATCTCTGTTCCTGGTCCAGGAAATCTGTGTCTTCTGTTAGCATCCAGAAAGCATAGAGTAACATGCCGTTTCTTCTTAAATTACAAGAACAGCAAAATCGGAGCCTTCAGAGTCTGTGACAGACTCGCTCCCTCACTTCGTCTGGAAGAACAGCACCTGTCTTATTCCTCACACAATCATTAGCCATTGAATAAAATAGCATTCCTGCAGACACACTGGTAATTTGTGGATAAAATGGGTCAATACTACCACAGAGCAGCTGCAGAGCATAAAAGTAGGACTTCGTGCCAAAGCAATGAGATCTTCCAAATACAACCCTTCATTGTTGATTACAAGTTAGTGAATGTTTGTTTATATTTGTTAGTCCTTACCTTACAAGTATTCCATGTTGTTTGGGCATGAAGAGATACCAGACACAGAGAATACTGACATGTGAGTGACATGTTCCTAAGCATGCATGCAAACGAGCCTTCTGGTAACTCATAAAATGAAACAAAGACAAATATCTCCCCTCAGCTCCTCCCTGCCAAGAGTCAATCATCCTTTTCTTTATAACCCATTGGAAGTACATCATTAATTTTCACTTACTTGAAGGGGCTTCAGACTAGGGAGATCCTAAAGTTTTTCTGTAAGGACTTCATCCTCTTCTTCTAGACTGAAGACTATGAAGACTGACAAAAAAAGGGGGGGGGCAGGTTTATCCTGTTCCTCCTACCCAACATACATCAAGGCCAAAGAAAAACATCTGCTCTGAGACTTCCTGCCAAGTGCAATGAACCAGTGAAAACTCCCACCTTTGACTGATGTGAAGGCTAGCTTGCAATCTGAATGATTCAAGCAGTTACTGGTTACACAATGGCCCACATGCTGAAACCTTCAAAGATCCAGATGGGCCCTGTCCAAACTCAGAGAATCGGGGTCATTCAAATTTGCTATCAATAGTACTCTTGGCATTTGCCAAACCTGGCTCACATTAAGTGAAAAGTCATTAAACTAGCTTTAATACTTCAAAACCCTCTACTTTTTGGGCAATCTTGTGTGCCAACAGTAAACCAAAATCATCAGAAATCATGCGAGCATAACAAATGTTTATTAATCACAAATGGGCCCATGTGGAGATCCTAACACATCTATCTGCAAATGTCTGGTGAAAGACTAGGATACCAAAAGGAAATAATTTGCATAAATCAATTTGCAAATGAGGTATTTTTTTGGAGGGAGGGTTGACTGATTGAGGGAGAAATTTTTCTGTAGCCTCTAAAATCCACCTGAGAAATCAACGGAGAATACAGTATCTACCCTGCCCTTTGAGCTGCACTCAGGCGCACAAACACAAACTGCCTACGAGCCCCTGGGAAGTTGCACAGCAAATAGAGTTCAGCTTTGATCCCGGGGACAGGAGGAAACCTGGACACATACAGTCTCCCAGTGATCAGAAGTTGTACTCTACAGCATCACTGCAGTTGGGCTAACACGTCAACCATCTGCTGAGTCCTCGAGTCGGTCAATTTGCTGCGGTTCAGTGAGTCTAGACAGTACACCTCAGTGTGAAGAGCAGGGGGCTGCTCCACTGCACAAGACAAGCACTGAAATCACTTCTCGACGGCTGGGGGAGGTTCTCTGCAGCCTGCTTCTTATCAAAGCCAGCCAAAAATTAGATTTAAAAAATGGGAACTTAGAACAGGTTCCTAATATACATGTTACATTTTAACCTACAAGGAGGATGTGAGAGCCGCGGACACAATGGGAGCCGAGGGGAGAGAGAAAAGAGGGAAGAAGTTTTAAATTTCCAATGTCTATTTTTAGTGAGCTTTTTTTTTTTGGCGGGGGGAAGCCCTGTGGTTTATTTGCTCTGCTTAACTTTAATTTTAAAAAATCCTAATTGCATAGCTATTAGACTCTTCATAGAACTAGATTCTAATATGAATCACTACTCCTCCGAGTACAGTCCCTTGTCTTAACTTTGAACCTGAAACAGTAATCTGGGGCCCTCTCTTGCCCAGAAGACTCTTATCACAGCAGTGAGAAAAGCAAGGTTGCATTTAGACAAATGGCCCTCAAAGATTCAGGGTATTCTGCTGCAACCCATAGAACCATTAGTGGTTTAGCCACTAATGATCACCCAGGAACCAAGAACCCCAGGAGGCTATTCTTGCAGCTATATGGGAGGCGGATTTGCAAGTACAAAGTCAAAACCTCTGAACAAACTCAGAAAGGAGGTGGACAACTGATCCTTAGTAAGCACACTTTGTTTGCCACAGAAACTTGTGATCAGTGCTCGTATATTGCATTTATGTCTATTTATAAATCTTATAATATGAGCACATTCCTGAGTGATGGCATTTGTCATCGTGAATGTGTTGTTTTCATTGAATTTTGTTATTTGCATCATGGGTACATTACTTATCAAGCATGCTCCAAACTGTGTTGTGAACCTCCATTCTCAGGACATATCAAACCAGCGAGTCCGTGAAGTCAAGCCATAACACTCAAGTTCAGCCTCTACCAGCTGAGTCCCTTGCTGTCCACAGTCATTCATACTTTGTTATGGTGGGAGTTTGTACAGTGGTTGTCTTCCCTACAGTCATTTTGAACAGTACTCTTCTGGCAACTCCCATCACCACAAACTTCTCTATTCAACTTCCACAGGACTACGTGATCCATATGATTGCACCCACAATAACTTTCTAAATATGATTGACATTCTTCATGCTATTTATATGCACACACAATTTTTCTTCTGGCCTCCCATATTTTAGTTCTCTAATCCCTTGACTAGTAGGACTTGATCAAAAGCATGCCCATGAAATCAAAAGACCTGAGTACATATCTGGGCATTGCCACTTTTCAATGTTATTGGGCAATAACATCTCTAAATCCTGAAGCTCCTATACAGATAATATGTAATTAGCCTAGCTTTTCTCTGGCCCGTTGTCAACTCCCTTCAGACACTATAGAAGTCTTCTTATTTAATGTAACCTGCTCCAAATTTCATGGATAAATCAAAATGCTAAATATAGACATGTTAAGAATTAGTGATATATACCATAGTTGACAGAATAACATTCCCCAGGGCTGGGGAGATGGCTCAGTGGATAAAAGCACTTGCTACACAAACATGAGAGCCTTGGTTCAGATCCTAGCACTCACATAAAAAGCCAGGCATGTCTGCTCACACCTGTAACTCCAGCATTATGGAGGGTGGAGACAGGTAGATTCCTGGGTCCTGAGGGCCACCACTACCTCCAGATTCAGTGAGAGACCTTGACATCATCATCATCATCATCATCATCATCATCATCATCATAATAATAATAATAATAATAATAAATAATAATAGCATGGGACTCACAAAATCCTCCTCCACATGCACACACAAATAAAGTAATAATGTTCCCCAAAAATCTCCACATCTCATTTCCTAGAAATTTTGAGTATATGGCAAAGGGGAATTAAGGTTACAGAGGGAGTTTAATCAACTCAGGTTAACACAGGAGCATAGCCTGGATTATAAACATGGATCTAACACAATCACAAAGATCACAAAGTAAAGAAGGGTGACAGAGGTAAGGCAACCAGAGACGTGACAACCTGAGGAGGGTTTAGCCTAATGTTGCTGAGGGTAGAAGAATGGAGCCACAGCCAAGGAACACAGAAGACGAAAAACCCAGGGAGCAAATTCTCAGACTTCCACAAGGACTGGAGCCCCACTCACACTTGATCTGCCACCCAGTAGACATCACAGACCTTGGAAGGCCTTCCAGTTATGCTTTTTCAAGCAGCTAAGTTGTATTAAATGTGCCAGAGCAGCAATAGAAAGTAATACACATATAGTAAATATGTCATGTATTCTATAGGTTTTGGCAAGTTATAGTGGTATATTTGCACATTGCAGCATAGTGTTACCACCCATGAGAACACTGTAGTTTTAGCAAAACTGAAAAATCACAACATGAAAATTGGAATGCCCATAATGCCTTGCTCTCAGTGGCAAAGAAAGCACCAGCAATGAAAAATGGGGGGAGGGGAGGCAGGTATACATGTAATTACCTTCACTTGATCTAGAACTCAAAACTGTTATTTAGATGTATATCATAGATGGAAGTCTTAAATTAGACTTCTATTTGGTTATAATTTCCAGTGTCACATCTTTGAAATAATGCAGATGTCTAATAAAAGACTCTATCCAAATATAAAAATCACTCTTCAAACAAAGACTAAGGGCTAGAGAGATGGCTTGGTGGACAACATGCTCACCATGTAAAGGAGGGAGGACTGGAGTTGAGCCCCCGAGAACCCAGGAGAAACCCGTGCAGGTGCTGCCTGTGATACCAGCACTCAAGAGACAGAGACAAGGACCCTGAAGACAGCTACGTAGACAAACAAGAATAAGAAAGACAAACATATATGAAAAGTAGTTAAAAGGGTATTTTATAAGAGAAGATACAGATACCCCTCAGCTTACGGTAAGGGTAAGTTCTAATAAGGCCTATTGCAAATTTACAATGCCATATTAGAATCCATTCAGTACACCCAACCCACTGAACATGACTTAGCGACTGTTATTCACACAGACAATGGATCAGCTCTTCAGGAACTGGGTCATATTGCCACTGTCTAATGTGTCAAGAAAGCACTGCCCCACTTATGACTACTCTTAGAAATAAAATTACAAACATCAAAGTAGACTATCAACCAAATGTGTATCTCTTTCCCGTTGTGGGTTGCCTGGTGCTGTTTGTACTCTAATGTTAATTCTGCTTCCCCAAGACAGGTTGCTCCTGGGGATCACGCATTCAGGTGATCTCATGTGAACCTTCTTTCCATTCTAACCGATCAATAAGGGCTAGAGCCTGTGTTGGGCAGTGGAGGCGAAAGGTGGGATGAGAGATTATGGAGAGGAAAGAGGAGAGGGAAAAACAGGAGAGGGAGGCCAGAAAAAGAGGAAGTGGAAGCCAAGATAGAGTAGAATCACATGGCCAGGAGAAACTGCAAGTCGCAAAGTAGCTGGGAAGTAAGTTAGTCCAGTGCTAGAGCTTCCCAAGTGAGGCACATAGCTTAATTATAATAACTGGATGGTGTAGTTTATATATGAGCTTATTGGTGTTGAAATTCACGCAACACTTTCCTACCATGGTAGAATTTAAAAATAAAAAAATCTTTCAGTTGAACCATCCTGCACCATTTATATCCATGGGAAGGGAGCGTATGAGAAGATGTTGAGCAGTATCTGTCATCGAGAAAATCAAAGCCAGAAACATGGGGAGAAGCCACTATCTTTCCATGAGGATGCTGACGTTTATAATGCTGACAGTTGATGAGAACTAGACTCCTACTTATGCAGTATGGGAACTGCTGGTTTTCTTCTTTTCTAGGAAGTTTCATCAACAGTTTAACTGACTATAATTTATTCAGGAAGCAAACTGACAGAATTTTCAAGACAGCTTTTACAATATTTTTTAAGATTAAGATTATTTTTAAAATATACATTCAAAGGGAAAAAAATTATGAGATTAACATAAAACTTCTTTCCCAACTGAGATGTCAAAAAACAGAAAGACAAGAGGGATTCTGCGAGCCTTGTGCCCTGCTATCTCCTGTGATCTGTGGAGACAGGAGCAGCAGATAGGAGTAACAAGGCCCTCATCCAATAGACAGAATGGTATGCTGGACTGGTGCCTATGGGACTCATCACTTTATATTCTTCTGATTCATTCTCTGGATTGCAGTTATGCCCACTGTCCTCTGCATAGACCTCTCTTCTGCACCTTCCAGAAGTGAAGCCCATAAAGAAATAACTCCCTGGCTGGGCTTGCCATGTTATTTCATCCTGCCGTGTTTATTATTTATTGTGGCATTTTTGAACCCTGGTCCTGTTTACATCTTCAAAACTGCTCAACAATTCTCTTAATTTAAACACCATTCCTTGAGGGGAAGCTTAAGGCTGCTAAGTTCTCGATTGTTGCAGTTACTGTTGGTCCTTGGTGGTCTCCCCATGAATACTCATCACTGGCCTCACTGTTGCATCTGTCTTGGCATTCTCCCTAAAGTCAATGATGTAGCAAGTCCACGTGCTACAGATGTAGCTCTGGTACATAAGTGGCCCTGAGACAAGCTTGTATCCCAGCGAGCATCTTTGAAATGGTCGGCTCAGTTTAACTCGGGTAGAGTAAGGGGTCAAAGTGAACAAATCTAGCCAGAAGGACTTCATTGATGTGACAATGTACAACTCCACCCAAAAGCTGTTGATGGTGGTCCTCCATCAGTAGAATGGAGGCACCATCCAGCCTGTGTCAGGTTCTGCATGACAGATGGTAGCTTCAATTACAAGCTCTTATTTCTGGAAACCATTGGGTTGCCAGTACAACCATAGGTTTTCTTCATCACTGCAAAGAGGCAGAGGACGCCAAATGATCTGAGATGACAAAATTATGACTTTGGGGGGGGGGGTTGTCTCTCAACAGCTTTTTGGTATTATTCTGGAATTTACTCTTCCTTGTCTGCCCACTCATCTTTCATAAAGCAGATCCAATTCTTAATGGTCTGTGACCTTGACCAATGTTTTTATTCCTGTACAGTTGGGACAAACTTCTTTTCCATCATAGGACGACTGCACTGTTGTGCCTTCATAAGCTTCCTCTATGGGGTGCCATCCATAGCTCAGGGCCATGTGCAGTTTCCTGTGCCCTTACCATCTGCCTCTTTGTCCCAAGATAAAAAGGGAAATGAAGGAAACGAAGCTTAAATCTTGTTGTTGTTTAGAAAAAAAAAACAAACAAACAAAAAAAAAACTTTAAAGCCCCTTTAATTTAAAAAAAAAAAAGAAAGAAAGAAAAAAAAATGACGTTTGAAAGAATCCTGGGAAGAACCAAAATTGTTCTCAGTGACACCCAAAATAAGATGCTGTTTCTGTACTCTCTGCCACTGGCTTTTTCTAGGCTGCGGTTAAAGAGATAACAGTCTTGCTCAACCTCAACCAGCTATAGTGAGCTCCAGAGACAGAGGCTTCCCTCCCCAAGAAACGTGAAAGAGGACACAATCACATCATGCCGTGGCTGGTACAATAGACTCCTCCATAACCTTCCTCTGGCAAAATGGTAACAAGCCCATGAGGTGCGATGGCAAAGCTTCATTTCTACCCTGTGGTCATCTATGCCATCCCCCTGAATTCATTCTATGTGGGAGAAGGTTTACAGAAGGGTAGCGGCATGAAGGAGCCATTGAGTGGATGGAAATTATAGCAGTGGATGCAGTGGTGTGTCTTAGCTTCACTGGGCATCTGAGATGGACATAAGCATCTATGTAAACATGGATCCAGGTGAAGGAAAGGAGGCAGTGACTCTCTGGGATACAGCTGAAATCCCTTCTTCCAAGCCCTGGAGATCCTGGCCGAGTGCTTCAGGTCATTTGACCATTGTGGACAAATATATCAACAAATGCCACTCTCTGGTTGCTTTGTTTGTGACACAGAGGTCTCTTTAAAGGTGATGGTATCCACAGCGCCTATTCTGGGATGGTATTAGAATCTAAACTTGCCTGTGGGTTTGGGGAAGACAAATGACCTAGGCTGTGAGGAAGGCTCTGACACAAGGCCAATCACTCTCTAGTGGCATCAGTATGAAACTGACAACTGCCCTCACCGTGGTACTCGCACCAGACTGATCAACCTTCCCAGCTGTACCTTTCTGCAACCTGGGTTCTATGGTGCTGATGGGTTAGCTCCATCTTGTACGGGCTTTGATTGGTGGCT
This sequence comes from Mus musculus, assembly GCF_000001635.26. Classification (NCBI taxonomy): domain Eukaryota; kingdom Metazoa; phylum Chordata; class Mammalia; order Rodentia; family Muridae; genus Mus; species Mus musculus. The sequence continues at coordinate 40,070,887 of NC_000070.6, forward strand.
CTTTCCCAACGTTTTTTATGGCCCAGTTTGTCACAGCCCCCATGTCTAGCATTATCAAAGCTGCTGTCATGGCTGTCTTCAAATATGTCACCCTCAGAATGGCAAGCTTTTTGAGATTAAAATTCATGTCAGTATCTAGGGCCACCTTACACATCTCTGCTCCCTGAAGATTATAGTGTTCCTGAAGACTGACAAGTTTGGGGGCCGTGGGAAGGAAGTGTTACTTATGCTATAATTACTTTTGTGCTAAATATGACTTTCTCAAAATGAGCTATGTAAAACAGCCAAGTTTCTGATGGTTCCTATTGAGGTCTTCTTTCCTCCTGGGCTGACAATTCCTGCACCTATCTCTGTACTTTTGTATCAGACTTCAATTGTGTCTTAGAGTTGTCTCTGAAGATAATGCTTGAGACTATGTTTACAGAGCCATGCCAAAGCCATTTGACACAGTATGATCTGCTCGGTTGGTTTAATCAGTCCTGTCTTATCATGGCCAGGGATCTAACGACACAATGTATCTGATGCTTCCCCTGTAGTCTTTTACAGCCATTGGCACTCTGCCCTCCTGTCTGTTGCTACAGAGTCTGTTGGCATATGTAAAACTTCTTAGAGAGAGGAAGATCTCTGGCTACAGTGCAAATGTGAGTTAGTAGTAACTTCTTTTCAGGCACCTTGTTGGCAGACAATGTTAAGTAGGAAGAAAAAGCCTTTTAGCAAACGTGTTTGTTGGTAATAGGGAATGCTGGAATGAAAAGGAATCTGAAGTTAGGGGAAGCTGTGTGGGCCAGCATTCCCATTCGCCTGCCCAACTCCTTAATGAACTAAGAACTCTATAGTTTCTAGGGGGAAGGAAAGTAAAGAATCGACATTCACTGAGCTTTGAGGAGAGAACATTGTGACCCCAAATTACAATTCATAGGAAAGAAGAATTAATAAAACTTTAAGGAATGGTGGCAAACTACTGAATGAGGAGGGGTTGGAAGAGAAGAAGGGGAGAAAAAAGGAAAAAAAGAGAAAAAAGTATTGCTTTGAATATGTTCAATGAAACAGAGCATGTTAAAAAAAATAATCCTTGAAAAATGATACAAAATATCAAGTAATAGGAATCCAGATCTTAAATACTATTTCATGTTTAATATCCTTATGTGGACCTAATGAAGTAAGTGGATGGGAATATAAATTAGATTTCTTCAGTTTTATTCTCTGTCATAAGTGAAAGATTTTTAATCTTCCAAAAGTGAGGGCTTTCCCATGACTAAGTAAGAACAGAGTCATTCAAACGCACGCTTTCTGGTTAAATGGAACACAGTCAATTTATGAACAGACTTAGTCATCATGCCCACCCTAGAGCTAATATTTATAAAAATAAAATTTAAAAAAACTCACAAATTCTCCAGGGTTAGGAGAGAGATGAAGACCTGGCCATAACACTATGATTCTCTTTGCAAGACAGATAGGCTGGGAGATTAGCTGCAGAGAAGCCAGCGAATTGAGAACACCAGCATCCTCTCCCTCTGCGATACACTTATCAGATAGCCAACCGTCTTAAGTGTTCATGGCCGTAACAGAGAATGAGCATCATGGAAAACCACAGAGCATCTCAGTAAAGAAGGACAATAAAGAATTAATTTCATAATTTGCATTGGGTGACTTGAGAAGGATTCAAGGAAGCAGAAGTTTGCCATCAATCTGATGCCGTGTGAGATCAAAGACAGCTCTAGCTTGGGTATCTGAATAAATCTTGTCTATAAGTTAAGAAGAGTGATCAGGTCAAAGCTACGATATCACTTAGATTAGCCAAGACAGGAGAGTATTGCTATCTTTGTGACTAGTTTTGTTCCCCCTGCTCTTGGACAACATTATGAAGTTGTTTCACTTCTTTTTATTTTCTCTTCAGCACTGCTCAAGGCCCCTCATCCAGTGTCAATGTCTTATGAATTCTCCAGGCCCTACAGAAAAGCACCATGGACCAACTACAAATCGGATCACACTTCCCCTGCGTCAAGAGGTACGTTTCTTTTTGCATCATTATATTCAGAGAACAGAATCAATGCTGCTATTTGCACTTAATATTTTTGATGCTTCATGGGCCCAATACAAGGGACAACCTTGACAAGAACTCTGTAGCAACTACTTTTAAATAAAGATATGCTTCTATCTGAATTTGTGAAGCAGTTAACTCTCTCTACGTAAGAAAGAATAAGTCTGCTTTCCTTCTTCCCCTGAAGAACCTCTAGGGCATTTCTGCTTGTATTAAATATGTTGGGGTTCATTTATTTACTTGGTCTTTTCTAATATTCACAAGCACTGATTTTATAGCAGTAAGTTTATTTAAACAGAAAAAGAAGAAGAAGGGGGGTGGGGAGAGCTTCCCCAAATGAGCATTTCTAAGCCAAGTTTCTTGCCAGAGGGAATTTGTTTCCCTTTCAGTTGTAATTCTCTCCCAACAAGGTTCTGTCAAGGGATGCCTGAGAAACAGCATGTGCAAGCTAGCTCACTGTGGCTTTATTTCAAGACTCAGCCCCAGGCCCAGAGTGGCAGGGGCAGGAAGAACAGCAGCAGCCTTAGATTTTAAGAAGGTCATGCCTGGACCAGATTCTGCTGCTCATTGCGATGGTTAAACTTGACCTCCAACCTGACTACATGGAGAGATGTCGTTTCTAGATACTGCTCGTCCATAAAGGCTCTGACCTAATGAACAGTTCACTGTTCAATATACTCATTATACGATGGTGCTATTGGGAGGTGTTATAAGGTCTGAGATGAGGCCTAATCAGGGCACTGAGAATAGGCCCCGGGAGGCTGTATCTTAGCCTGCATCTCCTATTTTCTCAGGTTCTAGACTGCATGATGTGAGCTTTCATTTTCCACCACACTGTTCCACCACAATGAGCTGAACCCTCTGAAAACATGAACTGAAGTAAATCTTCCCTCCTTTATGCTTCCTGGCAGGTATTATATCTCACACGAAAGTAGACACCACACCCATGGCCTTGGGATCAATTTGAGGCCATCTGGTAGACCCCCTAGTCACAGCTGTCCTTCCTACCTCTTTCCCCTCACCTGCCCTGGAGTGTTAATCCAGACTATCTGACATGACCTCCCTTAGTTTCCCCTTCTTACATTCACACTCCTCCTTGCTCCTTGAAACTAAATCCTCTTTTCTTTCCCTTCATCATACTGTATTCTTCACTTATTGTCCTTGTCCTTCTTGCTGTGAAGTCTTTGTATTTAATCCGGGAGGATCTAGAGGTTTGCAGTAGGCTTCAGAATATTCTGTACTGGTTAGGAAACACAAAACATCATATCCACAGCTTCCACCCTTCAAACTATAAACCAAGCTCTAATGTAATTGTGTTGCTATTAAAGAACAGTCTAAGGCTTATGAAACAAAGGAAAAGCAGATTGCTGTGATGGCACATCTGAGCTTAGCTTCCATTCAATGGTGGGTCTATAAATGTTCCTTTACGAACAGGGAGTACATGTAAATGAAATCAAACGCTTACCTAGAAAAATATCTACACTGATAAAGTGATTAATCAGTCCCCATAATTGTCCAATTAAAAATGTCAGTACGTTTCTTAAAATCCAGAAAATATAGAATCTTCTACCATGAAGATCCCCTTCCCAGCTGAGTGTTAAATCACCATTTCCCTTCTGTTCCCTCTCCCGGGATTGTTTTGAGGGTTAGCATTTGCCCTTCAGCAGTGATGAACGCAGTGTTGTGCGACTGCTGAGCTGAGCCATTATTCATCTCCCCATCCTCTGTCCGGCCTTCTAATTACAGCATACTGGAAGTAGAAGCAAAAACTGTAACACGGAGAAAATACTTTCATCTTCCTGACTCTAATGCCTGACAAAAGTCAGGCTTCTCTGTCAGTCTGAGATACCTTACACCAGAGGGGCATCCATTCACACTCCTGGTGCACCTCGAAGGTCCCATCGTCAGGCAGCATGGCACAGTAATGGAATATGTGGCTCATGGGATCTCTCACATCAGCCAGAAGAAGCTGAGCTAGTCAGCGCATCACTCTACAGACACCCTTAATCCTACTAGTATGGGAATAAATTAAAGAGTTTTGCTGAAGAAAATCAGTGTCCCAGAATTCTTAACTGCCAGGACCCCGATGAGCTCTTTTGAATACAAAGCATCTCAACATGTTCTAGCCTCTGATCACAGTCCATTATACTCCAATTCAGGCTCATTCGGAGATGCCCTGGATTTGTGAGAGCCATCTATTTCCTTAAAGTGATACAAAGTGATACTCAAAAGAGAGTGTTCAGTTACTCAAATTATATCCAAAGGATATTGGCCCAAGATTTACTGTTCAATATGTGTAATGATAGTGATTTTATCACAATTAACAAAGAGGCAGAACAAGTGAAAAGTCCATCTGACCACGATAAAAGCATCAATCTGGGTTACAAGACAGCCCATGACTGTAGTTGATCATTGCTCCTTAAGTCTCAGAGATACAAACGTTGTAACTTTGCCATCTGCTGCTTCCTCAAATGATTTATAGGGAAGCTCTGGCCTAGAGAAAACTGTGATGCAGCTGCAGGCTTCTTGCTTATTTTCAATTTAAGACTTTTCAAGAAAGGGTAGGGTTCAACCCAAATTCCAGAGGGAAAAGTAAATATTTCTATATCATATTGCACACAAATGCTAGAATATATGATTGTAAAAGTTCAGTCACAGCTTGTTTAGAATGTATTATATACTAGGCATTTTTCTGACCACCTGTAACTACATAAGGTAAATATCATGGAGCCTAGACCATGAACCTGAAGTAGCATATTTACAACTTCTCCCCATTTCCAATGGACACAAGCATCCTCCTTCCTGGTTATAAATACTGAACGCAATAAAGCAACTTCTTTCTAGCTAAGGAGACTGTGTTAGCTAGCTTTTAGTTGCTATGACCAAAACACCTGAGAGAAATGAGCTTAATGGAAGGAATGTTGGTTTTGGCTCGCAGTTTCTGAGGCTTCTGTCTTTAGACACTTGGTCCCAGTGACTGTAGCAAGGAAGAAAGTGTTTGTCACAGCAAAGGTGTTTGCTTTGTGATGGCCAGTAAGCCAAAAAGAGAGAAAATACTATTACAATGTCCCCTAAAGGCCCATATGTGGCAGACATGGTCCCAGTGAAAGTGTTTAGATGTAGTAGATGTAGTAGATGCTTCTGAGAAGTGGTTGGGTTACAGTGTCCCCAACTGCATCAGTGGATTACTCTTTTAACAAATGTATAATTTATTGTGATACGAAGGAGAGGGTCTAGGTAGAGGGAGTGGGTCACTGGGGGTGTGCTCTAGAGGATAGTTCCCATTCTAGATCTCAAATAATTGACATAAAGACCTATAAAGTTTATTAGCAAGCTTTAGGCACTATGACTGAGCAGCTACTATCTATCTATTCTAACCCTCGAAGCTGTCTATTTCCCTGCCACATGGTCCTTTACCTTCAATCTGCATCTCTCCCTGGCTTGCTCAGCTCCATAAGTGTCCACATGGAGAATCCCTTGGCTACCTGCTCATCGTGACTCCTCCTAGACCTTCTGACTCATGGCCACCTCTCTCCTCCTCATAGCCCTTCTCTTACTCCTCTCGCTACCTGAGACCCCTGGCTGGAATCAGAAGTCCATCCTTCCTATCTCCTCTGCCCAGTCATAGGCTGAATTGGTTCTGTATTGACCAGTCAGAGAAGATGAAAAACAATTTTATATAACAATGAGACCAGAGATGCTGGATAATTCATCCCCACTGTAGACAGATGTTTGAGCATAGAAATCAGCATTTGAATACACAGTGTGCAGGACCAGCCCCCAACAGGATATTTAACTTCAAACCATAATAAAGGCATTAGTAGAAGCAAGCAAAAAAGAGTTCTCTCTCCGCATCCTTGGCTCTCTTGAAGTCTCCTTTCTGAGTGTAATCCAAGCTAGACTCAGAGTAGAATCAGATGGATCTGTCCTAGATTCTACATAAGCAACTGATCCTCGACAGACAATGTAGTTTTCTTGAGTGGCTATGGTGGCTCCTGTTGATTGTCAACTTAAAGGAATTTAGAACCACTATGGGTGGTTCAAAAATGGGAACAAAACTCTAGACATTACTATGGGTTATTATCGAGATTGGATTAACTGAGGTAGGAAAGACCTACCTAGAAGTGGGAAGTACTATGCTATGGGCTGGGGTCCTGGGCTGAAGAATGCGGGGGTTGGGGAGGGAGCAGCTGGGTGAATGGCTCTGTTGATAAAGTGTCTGCTGCACAAATGCGAGGGCTTGAGTTCGGATCCTCAGAAGACACATAAAAAGCCAGGGATAGTGTGTGTGCCGAGGCCTAGCACTGGAGCATGCAGAGACAGCAGAATGCTCGTCCTTGATGAATTTGGAGCTTCCGGTTAAGTGAGGGAATTCATCTCAAAGAATAAATCTATCTAGGAAAGACACCCAAAGTTGGCCTTTGGCCTTCAAACACCACACACACACACACACACACACACACACACACACACACACACACACACACAAAGTAAATATACCTAACAAGTACATATGCCAGAGACACACACACTTTCTCACACTCCTACACTGGCACATGTACACACTCCAAAAAGCAATACTAAAAATAAAGCAAACCTAGCACCACACCACTCATTGCTCTCTGCTTTCTAACTGCTGTGGTCTGCCTTGGAGTGCTGTGGTAAAACACCAACCAAAAGCAGCTTAGGGAAGAAAGATTTTGTTTCATCTTACGCTTCCAGAAAACACTCCAGAAACTCAGGACAGGAATTCAAGGCAGGAACCTGGAAACAGGAACTGGACAACAGGCCATGGACGAGTGCTTTTTATTGGCCTGCTCCCCACAGCTTGCTCAGCTACTTTTCTTTCTTTCTTTTTTTAAATGTAAATAAAGAAAATATCTAATAAAAAATAAAATAAAATTTTAAGAAGTATTACAAAATACATTTTTTTAAAAAAGTGTCATAACTTTGCCAAATAATCACATGGTTAGTAAATATGATTGACTTCTGCGAGTTGTCATTTAAAGGTAACTTAGGATATGCCATTTTCTCGGGAATGTACCTCAGAGCCAACTCAATTATTAACAGCTTAATATGCCTACTTACGGTGGTTACAACTTCACATGACTACAAAGAGTGAAATGATATAAAATTGGCCCATCCAGATGTTTTCAAATATCTTGTTTCTGTTATGGAAAACATCTTTATTGATCATGGTTTTTTCCCCCGTTTCTAGCTATTGATGTTCACTTTTCTTCCAAGTATTTTGCCATTTTATCAATAGTACGTATCAATCATAGCAAATACAGAATGTAAAAAAAGTCATAATTTAACTGAACTTCTAGAACTCTAGAGTTTTATTCATACAAGTAAAAATCCGAAATAAACTTTTAGTGTATGCAACACTAGTGATAGAAATGTTACTACTAACTACTAATGTTACTTTATGTATCTCTTGCAGAAGAAAGAAAGCATAAAGTTTATTACCAGAACAACAGCAGAATATGCCTGTGACTGATGTATAAAATTTCGTCCATGCAAAATTGTTAAGAATTAGTCAAGTGGATGGTGTGAAGTACATTACAGGAAGAAATAAATGTAAACACATCTTGAAATGACATCAGAATACCATCTCTGTGTCCCAGGAGGTGCACAGTAGCTGAGTTGTGCACAGTGGCTGTCTCTCCCTCCACAGCAATTCCTCTTCCGGGCTTGCTCTCTTCAGCATGTTGGTCCAATTACAGAGGAAACAAGAGTTGGACTTGATTTGGGCTCTCCTTTCTGCATCGTTTTAAAACACATGTCCAGTAATTTTGCTTTCATAGTAGTTTAAAATCATGAAGACAGAAATTATAATGAAATACCTCTCAATTTTTCTATCCTTTAACCCACCTGGTGTTTCATATGCTTACAGAGTGTCTGGTAGAAAAGTATTACTTTTTTATTAGATATTTTCTTCATTTACATTTCAAATGCTATCCTCGAAGCCCACTATACCCTCCCCCCGCCCTGCTCCCCAACCCCACCCACTCTCACTTCCTGGCCCTGGCATTCCCCTGTACTGGGGCATATGATCGTCGCATACCAAAGGCCTCTCTTCCCATTTATGGCTGACTAGGCCATCCTCTGCTACATAGGCAACTAGAGACACAGCTCTGGGGGGTACTGGTTAGTTCATATCGTTGTTCCCCCTATAGGGTTGCAGACCCCTTTAGCTCCTTGGGTACTTTCTCTAGCTCCTCCATTAGGGGCCCAGTGTTCTATCCAGTAGATGACTGTGAGCATCCACTTCTGTATTTGCCAGGCATTGGCATAGACTCACAAGAGAGAGCTATGTCAGGGCCCTGTCAGCAAAATCTTTCTGGCATATGCAATAGTGTCTGGGTTTGGTGGCTGTATATGGGATGGATCCCCAGGTGGGACAGTCTTCGATCTATCCCTCTATAGATGGCACCTCCCACAGTGAGCTAAGCCTACATTGATTAGCAGTTTTAAAATTGTCCCTCAAATATGCCCACAGATCAGTCTGATGGAAACACATTCTCAGTTGAGGCTCCCTCTACCAAAGTGACTCTAGTTTGTCAAGTTGACGAAAACTGAGCAGCACACTGTGGATACGTTATAAGCAGCCATCTCCTGCTCCTGCTGAATGCATTCCCTGCCATGCTGGACTGTGTCCCCTAGTACTATAATCTAAAGCAAGCCTTCCTTCCTTCCTTCCTTCCTTCCTTCCTTCCTTCCTTCCTTCCTTCCTTCCTTCCTTCAATTGCCTGTATGGTACTTTATCCCAGCAACACATACATTGCAAATACAGAGGCTATTACTTCATGCTATCTGAATCTCTCAAATTGAAAGGAAAAGACAACTGACCACAGCTACAAACAACCCATTTTTAAAAGAGAGTCAGCGCTGGTTGGTGAATCCCCTTGAGAATCCGCACCTACTCCAGGAGACTTCTCTTAAGCATCTCTTTTCACCTCTCTTGGTGCCCACACCTAAGTTTATAATAAAACCTTTCATTAATAAACTCCAACTTCATTTCAGTGAATAATAATGATCTCAGCACTAAAGGGTGGAGGCAGGAGGATCATGAATGTAAAGGTGTTGTGGACTAGTTCTACATCAAATAAAAGAGCGGTCTGAGTCATGTACAAAGCTCTGAGTTCAATCCTCAGCAGAAAGGGGAGGGGGAGGTTAAAACCTTTTAGACAGTCTCTATTCACCCAAGAATTTCACAGCCTAGCCAGGGAGATGGACAGGTAAATTGCAGTAATTCTGAAACTACACATTATGCTTCACCGTGGAAGAGGCGGGTAGGAATGGTTCACCCAGGAGAAGTAAATGTTGTCTAATGGAAGCAGAGAAGTCTCTGTGAAAGAGGGTGATGACCAAATTGGCTGTTGAAGGATGAGCAGGAAATTCTTGAAGCATTAGGGGCTGAGAGCGTTCCAGACATCAGCCGTTGCACCTGGTTGACTTAGATCAAAGGACACTAGGTCACATCTTGTTTCTGACTGACTGGATCCGACCTGGACCCACAAATAAGAGTTTCTAACAAGTTTCCTGGTAATGTTGGTGCTAAGAACTGTGGGCTTACATGCAGCACAGTGAGCAAAAGTAGACAAAAATGTCCTGAGAAATAGAATTGGCCTGACATATGGGAACCCAGGGTCCACAGAGAGACCATTCACCTTCTGGAAAGTAAGACCCATTAAGAGATGCCAAGCCTTGGTGGCAGTAACGTTATTTGTCCTTTATGAGGGACATCACGAATGGGAGGGTAATGAGAAGGGAAATGATAGGCCAGTCCAGTCAGTCACTCAGGAAATGAACCAAACCCGTGGGAAGCCTAAGGAAAGGCAGAGGTGGAGCTGAAGTTCCCTGAGTGAGAACAAAACCAGCCTCTTAAGCTCTCAAAGGAGAGAAATAAGCCAGCTGTTGCCTGTGCCTTTGCAACTGTCATTTATTCTCTTCCCTTATTAAAATATCTATCTTCTGGAAAAAGATAGCAGATCTCAGCAATATTTACATAACAGCCATAATAATTTGTTAGTGCTTTTCTAAGAAAAAAGGAAGATACCTTTATTTGGTGAAGTCAGAGTATGAGGCCTCCTATTCTAGCCCATGTTACCTCAGAAGCAAAGCCTTAAACAAAACCCCACAACTCATAATGGATTTGAAGGGAGTAAGATGCAAGAAGCCAAGAGTGTGGGGCAGGGGGTTGTCTCTGGGAAGCAGGACATTGGAATGCCATATGGCTCTGATCTCTGATATGGTCCACTGCTCATTACATCCCCAGTCCTTCCTTTCAGAAAAGCTTCTCCAAGCTACCCAATCTACAAAGAAACCGGGCAGGGCTCATTCAGTGAGATATCCATGCACTGGTCACGTGCAGGACGTCTCAATGCCCTCACAGGGATATCAGGTAGCAGTTTCCAGAGGTGAAAGTCTTCCATCTTGGAGGATGTCTGTAACTTCCTATAACATAGGAGGAGGGGCATGTGAAACAACAGGATATTTTAAGACAGGGTGTTTACAGGGAAGTGAGACATTTCATCCTGCAGGGAAACTCCTTAAGACTGTAAACAACTCAAAACAACTTCAGGACATCCACGAAACCAACCAGATTCACTCCCTCCCCAAGCAAGTGTAAGCTGTAAGAACTGTTCAGCATCACTCTCAGAGGAGCCCCACCACCTGGAAGAAGCAGAGACCAGCGGAGCTGCCTGTAAGAGGCTCAGACCTACCGAACAGTTTGGAAAGGACAATCTCCAGCCTGCTGAGTTGCCTGCAGGCTGTGCAGAGTACTCCAAGTTTCCAACTTTTATGAGCTGTCGCCTTTGCTGGAGTAAGCTTTGGTCTGTGAGTTATTTTTGCTCTTGTAAGTAACCCCTCACCCATCTTCCCGCAACCCAAATAAAACTCATTGGTTCGCCAAGTTGGACTTTGATGGTCCGTAGTTTGGTTTGCTGTATTCCCTGTCTGGAGTGAGTAGGTGTTTGCTCGTGTCTCCCCAGGAATGCACACAACAGGGACCAAATCTCCCATGCTTCTACACTGCAGTCATAGAGTAGCCTCAGCAAGGAGTTAGAGAAGCCAGGGCAGGAAAAGACGATGTAAAGTAACTGTCTGATTGCACCTTTACCTAGGGATCTGGGTCTGCTTGCCATTCTAGCACCAGGGCAAAGGCCACTCTGACAACATGCTAAGGTAGATGAAGTATTCTGTATACTTGCTATGGGCCCAGCCATGGACTAAGCTTCCTCCGCGTTCTCCTACATAATCCATAGAGCAATCTTTCAAGGCAGTTGTAGTTACCCACCTTACAATTGAGTAAGCCCGGGTTAGAGGCTCGAAGTAAGGCAGGTAGGAAATGGCAGGGTAGGAATATAAATTCAGTTCTTTCTGTTTTCAAAGCTCATTCCTAGTCAGCTGGTAGAATGCTTGCCTGGCATGCACAAAGCCCTGGGTTCCGTCCCTCACATAGCATAAGCTGGACATAACAATCCTGTAACCCCAGCACTCAGGTCATGGAGACAGGAGAATCAAAAAGTTCAAATTCATCCTCAAATAGCATAAGTTGGAGGCCAGTCTGGGATGCACCACATTAAACCGAATGACAATTGAAGAAATCGGCTCAGGAAGGCATCTCGATAGTCTTTATAATGTTTTCTAATTTTATTTCTGCGGTGTGACTCTTACAGAAATAATAAAAACATACGCACTTAGGTTATCACGTTTACAAGGATTAGACAAAGAGATGGCAGATGTGTATATTATATATGCATGTTGTATAAGTTACTTGTATCACTGTCATAGGACTTAGGCCGCTCAAGGAAAAAAAGGGTTTATTTTGTAGCACAGCCTGACAGTACGTCCATCAAGGCAGGGCAGTCATGGATGCTGGCAGGAGCTCAAAGCAGCTGGTCACATTTTAACTACATCCAGAAAGTGGAGAGACAAATGTCACTGCTCAGCTTCCTCTCTGCTTGTTATTGGGTCCAAGCCCCAAGACTATAGAATGGTGTCACCCACATTTAGTTGAGGTAGGACAACCCACACTAAATTCTCAGAGGTATATTTTCATAGTAACTCTAAACCCTATCAAGTTGTCAGTCCAAGATATATATATGGCTACCATCATAATAGAATTTGTCATGAGATTATTTTAAATGATGATTAGAAATAATTTCTCGGGTCGCCATCTTGGTTCCGGGACTCAGCAGAACTTAGGAAATTAGTCTGAACAGGTTAGAGGGTGCGCCAGAGAACCGGACAGCTTCTGGGACGGGCAGAAGCACAGAGCCACTGAGGCAGCAGCCTGGGCGGGCCGCAGACAACCGGCCACCATCCGGACCAGAGGACAGGTGTCCGCCTGGCTCGGGAGACGGCCTCAGCCTCAGGAGCAGCGGTCACCATCTTGGTTCCAGGACTCCCTGGAACTTAGGATTTTAGTCTGCACAGGTGAGAGTCTGCACCACAGAAGCTGACAGCTTCTGGGAACTGCCAAAGCAACACAGCTTCTGAGAGAGGCCCTGTTTTGGGCCTTCTTCTTCGACCAGGAGGAGGTCCAAAAACAAGATATCTGCGCACCTTCCCTGTAAGAGAGCTTGCCAGCAGAGAGTGCTCTGAGCACTGAAACTCAGAGGAGAGAATCTGTCTCCCAGGTCTGCTGAAAGACGGTAACAGAATCACCAGAAGAACAATCTCTAAACAGAGTCAAATATAACTACTAACTCCAGAGAGTACCAGATGGCGAAAGGTAAACGTAGGAATCCTACTAACAGGAACCAAGACCACTCACCATCATCAGAACCCAGCACTCCCACTTCGCCCAGTCCAGGGCACCCCAACACACCCGAAAACCTAGACCTAGATTTAAAAGCATATCTCATGATGATGGTAGAGGACATCAAGAAGGACTTTAATAAATCACTTAAAGAAATACAGGAGAACACTGCTAAAGAGTTACAAGTCCTTAAAGAAAAACAGGAAAACACAATCAAACAGGTAGAAGTCCTTACAGAAAAAGAGGAAAAAACATACAAACAGGTTATGGAAATGAACAAACCATACTAGACCTAAAAAGGGAAGTAGAAACAATAAAGAAAACTCAAAGTGAGGCAACACTGGAGATAGAAACCCTAGGAAAGAAATCTGGAACCATAGATTTGAGCATCAGCAACAGAATACAAGAGATGGAAGAGAGAATCTCAGGTGCAGAAGATTCCATAGAGAACATCGGCACAACAATCAAAGAAAATGGAAAATGCAAAAAGATCCTAACTCAAAATATCCAGGAAATCCAGGATACAATGAGAAGACCAAACCTACGGATAATAGGAGTGGATGAGAATGAAGATTTTCAACTCAAAGGACCAGCAAACATCTTCAACAAAATTATTGAAGAAAACTTCCCAAATATAAAGAAAGAGATACCTATGAACATACAAGAAGCCTACAGAACTCCAAATAGACTGGACCAGAAAAGAAATTCCTCCCGACACATAATAATCAGAACAACAAATGCACTAAATAAAGATAGAATACTAAAAGCGGTAAGGGAAAAAGGTCAAGTAACATACAAAGGCAAGCCTATCAGAATTACACCAGATTTTTCACCAGAGACTATGAAAGTCAGAAGAGCCTGGACAGATGTTATACAGACACTAAGAGAACACAAATTCCAGCCCAGGCTACTATACCCAGCCAAACTCTCAATTGCCATAGATGGAGAAACCAAAGTATTCCACGACAAAACCAAATTCTCACATTATCTCTCCACGAATCCAGCCCTTCAAAGGTTAATAACAGAAAAAAACCAATACAAGAACGGGAACAATGCCCTAGAAAAAACAAGAAGGTAATCCCTCAACAAACCTAAAAGAAGACAGCCACAAGAACAGAATGCCAACTTTAACAACAAAAATAACAGGAAGCAACAATTACTTTTCCTTAATATCTCTTAACATCAATGGTCTCAACTCCCCAATAAAAAGACATAGACTAACAAACTGGCTACACAAACAAGACCCAACATTTTGCTGTTTACAGGAGACACATCTCAGAGAAAAAGATAGACACTACCTCAGAATAAAAGGCTGGAAAACAATTTTCCAAGCAAATGGTATGAAGAAACAAGCTGGAGTAGCCATCCTAATATCTGATAAGATTGACTTCCAACCCAAAGTCATCAAAAAAGACAAGGAGGGGCACTTTGTTCTCATCAAAGGTAAAATCCTCCAAGAGGAACTCTCAATTCTGAATATCTATGGGCCAAATACAAGGGCAGCCACATTCATTAAAGAAACTTTAGTAAAGCTCAAAGCACACATTGCACCTCACACAATAATAGTGGGAGACTTCAACACACCACTTTCACCAATGGACAGATCATGGAAACAGAAACTAAACAGGGACACACTGAAACTAACAGAAGTGATGAAACAAATGGATCTGACAGATATCTACAGAACATTTTCTCCTAAAACAAAAGGATATACCTTCTTCTCAGCACCTCATGGTACCTTCTCCAAAATTGACCACATAATAGGTCACAAAACAGGCCTCAACAGATTCAAAAATATTGAAATTGTCCCATGTATCCTATCAGATCACCATGCACTAAGGCTGATCTTCAATAACAAAAAAAATAACAGAAAGCCAACACTCACGTGGAAACTGAACAACACTCTTCTCAATGATACCTTGGTCAAGGAAGGAATAAAGAAAGAAATTAAAGACTTTTTAGAGTTTAATGAAAATGAAGCCACAACGTACCCAAACCTTTGGGACACAATGAAAGCATTTCTAAGAGGGAAACTCATAGCTCTGAGTGCCTCCATGAAGAAACGGGAGAGAGCACATACTAGCAGCTTGACAACACATCTAAAAGCTCTAGAAAAAAAGGAAGCAAATTCACCCAAGAGGAGTAGACGGCAGGAAATAATCAAACTCAGGGGTGAAATCAACCAAGTGGAAACAAGAAGAACTATTCAAAGAATTAACCAAACGAGGAGTTGGTTCTTTGAGAAAATCAACAAGATAGATAAACCCTTAGCTAGACTCACTAAAGGGCAAAGGGACAAAATCCTAATCAACAAAATCAGAAATGAAAAGGGAGATATAACAACAGGTCCTGAAGAAATCCAAAACACCATCAGATCCTTCTACAAAAGGCTATACTCAACAAAACTGGAAAACCTGGACGAAATGGACAAATTTCTGGACAGATACCAGGTACCAAAGTTGAATCAGGATCAAGTTGACCTTCTAAACAGTCCCATATCCCCTAAAGAAATAGAAGCAGTTATAAATAGTCTCCCAGCCAAAAAAAGCCCAGGACCAGACGGGTTTAGTGCAGAGTTCTATCAGACCTTCAAAGAAGATCTAATTCCAGTTCTGCACAAACTTTTTCACAAGATAGAAGTAGAAAGTACTCTACCCAACTCATTTTATGAAGCCACTATTACTCTGATACCTAAACCACAGAAAGATCCAACAAAGATAGAGAACTTCAGACCAATTTCTCTTATGAATATCGATGCAAAAATCCTCAATAAAATTCTCGCTAACCGAATCCAAGAACACATTAAAGCAATCATCCATCCTGACCAAGTAGGTTTTATTCCAGGAATGCAGGGATGGTTTAATATACGAAAATCCATCAATGTAATCCACTATATAAACAAACTCAAAGACAAAAACCACATGATCATCTCGTTGGATGCAGAAAAAGCATCTGACAAGATCCAACACCCATTCATGATAAAAGTTCTGTAAAGATCAGGAATTCAAGGCCCATACCTAAACATGATAAAAGCAATCTACAGCAAACCAGTAGCCAACATCAAAGTAAATGGAGAGAAGCTGGAAGCAATCCCACTAAAATCAGGGACTAGACAAGGCTGCCCACTTTCTCCCTACCTTTTCAACATAGTACTTGAAGTATTAGCCAGAGCAATTCGACAACAAAAGGAGATCAAGGGGATACAAATTGGAAAGGAGGAAGTCAAAATATCACTTTTTGCAGATGATATGATAGTATATATAAGTGACCCTAAAAATTCCACCAGAGAACTACCAAACCTGATAAACAGCTTCGGTGAAGTAGCTGGATATAAAATTAACTCAAACAAGTCAATGGCCTTTCTCTACACAAAGAATAAACAGGCTGAGAAAGAAATTAGGGAAACAACACCCTTCTCAATAGTCACAAATAATATAAAATATCTCGGCGTGACTCTAACTAAGGAAGTGAAAGATCTGTATGATAAAAACTTCAAGTCTCTGAAGAAAGAAATTAAAGAAGATCTCAGAAGATGGAAAGATCTCCCATGCTCATGGATTGGCAGGATCAATATTGTAAAAATGGCTATCTTGCCAAAAGCAATCTACAGATTCAATGCAATCCCCATCAAAATTCCAACTCAATTCTTCAACGAATTAGAAGGAGCAATTTGCAAATTCATCTGGAATAACAAAAAACCTAGGATAGCAAAAACTCTTCTCAAGGATAAAAGAACCTCTGGTGGAATCACCATGCCTGACCTAAAGCTTTACTACAGAGCAATTGTGGTAAAAACTGCATGGTACTGGTATAGAGACAGACAAGTAGACCAATGGAATAGAATTGAAGACCCAGAAATGAACCCACACACCTATGGTCACTTGATCTTCGACAAGGGAGCTAAAACCATCCAGTGGAAGAAAGACAGCATTTTCAACAAATGGTGCTGGCACAACTGGTTGTTATCATGTAGAAGAATGCGAATCGATCCATACTTATCTCCTTGTACTAAGGTCAAATCTAAATGGATCAAAGAACTTCACATAAAACCAGAGACACTGAAACTTATAGAGGAGAAAGTGGGGAAAAGCCTTGAAGATATGGGCACAGGGGAACAATTCCTGAACAGAACAGCAATGGCTTGTGCTGTAAGATCGAGAATTGACAAATGGGACCTAATGAAACTCCAAAGTTTCTGCAAGGCAAAAGACACCGTCAATAAGACAAAGAGACCACCAACAGATTGGGAAAGGATCTTTACCTATCCTAAATCAGATAGGGGACTAATATCCAACATATATAAAGAACTCAAGAAGGTGGACTTCAGAAAATCAAACAACCCCATTAAAAAATGGGGCTCAGAACTGAACAAAGAATTCTCACCTGAGGAATACCGAATGGCAGAGAAGCACCTGAAAAAATGTTCAACATCCTTAATCATCAGGGAAATGCAAATCAAAACAACCCTGAGATTCCACCTCACACCAGTCAGAATGTCTAAGATCAAAAATTCAGGTGACAGCAGATGCTGGCGAGGATGTGGAGAAAGAGGAACACTCCTCCATTGTTGGTGGGATTGCAGGCTTGTACAACCACTCTGGAAATCAGTCTGGCGGTTCCTCAGAAAATTGGACATAGTACTACCGGAGGATCCAGCAATACCTCTCCTGGGCATATATCCAGAAGATGCCCCAACTGGTAAGAAGGACACATGCTCCACTATGTTCATAGCAGCCTTATTTATAATAGCCAGAAGCTGGAAAGAACCCAGATGCCCCTCAACAGAGGAATGGATACAGAAAATGTGGTACATCTACACAATGGAGTACTACTCAGCTATTAAAAAGAATGAATTTATGAAATTCCTAGCCAAATGGATGGACCTGGAGGGCATCATCCTGAGTGAGGTAACACATTCACAAAGGAACTCACACAATATGTACTCACTGATAAGTGGATATTAGCCCAAAACCTAGGATACCCAAGATATAAGATACAATTTCCTAAACACATGAAACTCAAGAAAAATGAAGACTGAAGTGTGGACACTATGCCCCTCCTTAGAAGTGGGAACAAAACACCCTTGGAAGGAGTTACAGAGACAAAGTTTGGAGCTGAGATGAAAGGATGGACCATGTAGAGTCTGCCTTATCCAGGGATCCACCCCATAATCAGCATCCAAACGCTGACACCATTGCATACACTAGCAAGATTTTATCGAAAGGACCCAGATGTAGCTGTCTCTTGTGAGACTATGCCGGGGCCTAGCAAACACAGAAGTGGATGCCCACAGTCAGCTAATGGATGGATCACAGGGCTCCCAATGGAGGAGCTAGAGAAAGTACCCAAGGAGCTAAAGGGATCTGCAACCCTATAGGTGGATCAACATTATGAACTAACCAGTACCCCGGAGCTCTTGACTCTAGCTGCATATGTATCAAAAGATGGCCTAGTCGGCCATCACTGGAAAGAGAGGCCCATTGGACACACAAACTTTATATGCCCCAGAACAGGGGAACGCCAGGGCCAAAAAGGGGGAGTGGGCGGGTAGGGGAGTGGGGGTGGGTGGGTATGGGGGACTTTTGGTATAGCATTGGAAATGTAAATGAGCTAAATACCTAATAAATAATGGAAAGAAAAGAAAAAAAAAAGAAATAATTTCTCTAAGATTAAGAAGAATATAGTCCACAGAATATACAGTAGGATTTTAACAACATATAAGATGTGAATACAAACACAAAATGACTAAAGGAAAAATAAAAACAAAATTAAGATGAATGACAAAGTAAATTTCACACACATACACACACGTACACACACACACACACACACACACACACGAGTACACACACACACACACACATTCAGGATCTGCACTCTCTTCCTCTCCAATATCTTTAGAGACAGTTCTGTCTCCCCACCAGAGCATGCGCACTTTCTTTCCCAGGGGAGAGGTTAACATCAAAACCATTTCTCTAAAACCTGTCCGTTAAATCCCTCATTTTAAATCTCTCTCACACCCCTCTCTTCTTCCTCTAACAACTCCTCCCCCTCCCCCTCCCCCTCCCCCTCCCCCTCCCCATCCTGTCCTTTTTCTTCTCTGACTCCAGAATCTCTCAGATTTCTTAGGTGACCGTTTCTGCCACAGTTGTTTTGTCCTTGGAGTCTATTCTCTTAATGTCCCTCCTGGGAATCAGTTCCTGGGGACCTTCTACTGAAAGAATAGTACACTTGGCCAGGGTGCCTGTGGCCCCTTCCTTCAGTGGCATTTCAAAGGCAACATGATTCCCTTTCATCTTTTAATAAACAGTCCTTTAGGAAAGATAGAGCTGCTTGAGAGGATGCCCAATCAAAGGGATCAGGGCTGTAAATCCTGGCTTAAAGTTAGGCAAGCTTGAGCTCCTGGCTCCCTCTGTATTATTAGGTACCAAAAGATACTTTGACAAAGGCGGTAAATGTTGCTACAAATGACTTTTATTTTTGTCAGTGTAAAACCTGTTTAAACAATAGTCCTATGTTTAGAGACTTAATCTCCCTTTAAAGCCCACTTTCTTAGGAGGGTCATGAGACCAAAGTAACCAGCATTCTTCGCAGTGAAATATTTCACAATTGATTTTCTGCACTGTTAGGAAGAACCAATTTCCATGGTGTAAGTTCTCTTCCTATAGTCTGTTTTAAGTTAGCAGTTAAAGAACTGGCTTTTAAAATCCCTGGAACCTAATAAGTATCCCTTAGGCACCATTTGCACCAGTTTCAACGTATCACTGAACAGCTTGTGACAGATTCCCTGTGCAGATGCTCTGGTTGGAACGTTAGCTTTCAAGAACAGAGATCTGTATAGCAGTGGGCTCCACATGAGCTCGATCTTTTAAATGGCAGAGAAAGTGTTATGCAGAAGACATTAGGGTCCTTGTATCCAGACCCAGCACTATCGCACAAACTGTAGGTCTATGCCTACAACAACGTAGTAGAGTCAACCTGGAACAGACTCCTGGCCATCAGAGCTTTGCATTTCAACCTCAGAGCATCGTGGCCCACCTAGGGCTCCTCTGAACACTTTTACGTTCTTTAATATTTTCTTTCTCCTCTTCAATAAATCCCTTCTGTGTTTTGACTGAGCAGAGTGAATTATCTTAATTGCAAATAAGAATGTCTGCTGGTTATAGAAAGGACCCTTCTGTTTCGGACAGATAGATACCGGCAAGCATAATTAAATATGACTGCCAAAGACTCTGCCTTTGAGCATAAGCTTTTCTACATGAGAGTGAATTGGGGCTTCCTTCATTCCTCTGTGCTTCCCACCAGTGGTAGTACACGGTAGTCAGGCTCCTGGGGAATCATGTGGCCCCAGATGTAGGGAAATCCCTTGTGCAAGCGACAAGGCATCTCCCTGGAGTCCTGAAAACCCTCTGAGGATGCCAGTCAGGGCCTTTTGATAACTTCTCCCTGATAATTAGTTCCTTAAATTGAGTTCTCTATTTATTTGTTTAGTCCACTTTCTTCCAGGGTCTCTGAATTGCTTGTGAAAAATTATTTCTGCCTTTCCAAACCTGAATCAGAAACTCTAGAGTACATTCCAGAAATATAATTTCCAACCTGTACTTGTTTGTAGTTGTTGTTGTTGGTGGTGGTGGTGGTTGTTTTGTCTTTTTTATTTTTTTATTTTTTATTTTTTTGCTTTGGGACCGTTTTCCTGTGCCACCTGGAATTCAAGATTATCTCACCTTGGCCTCCTGAATAATGGGATCACAGGCACGCACCCCCACCACAGCTTAGAATTCCAAGAATCAGACTTTCTTCTTATTATCATCAAGGTAAAGTATTTTCTTCTCCTTCCAACTCTGTGTGTGTGTGTATGTCTGTGTGTGTGTCTGTGTATATGTGGAGTGTGTGTGTGTGTGTGTGTGTGTGTGTGTGTGTGTGTGTGTGTCTGTGTATATGTGGAGATGTGTGTGTGCCCATATGTGTGTGTGTATGTGTGTATGCCCATGTATGTGCCTGTATATGCATATGTGTGTGTATGTGTACATGTGGAATGTGTGTGTGCCCATATATATGCCTGTGTGTGCATATGTGTATATGGGTGTGTGGACATGTGTGTTTGCCCATATATGTGCCTGTGTGTGCATATGTGTGTATGGGTGTGTGTGGACATGTATGTGTGCCCATATATGTGCCTGTGTGTGCATATATGTATGTGTGGGTATATATGTGTTTGTGTAATTTGTAGAAATGCCTAAGTTTTTAACACTAATTACATGTTTAGATATAGCAGCCATAACATTCATGAGAAATTCAACAAAATTTTCAGACTATCATTTTGAATTCACAAATCCCTTCAAAAATGCCTAGAGAATGTGAGCAAGAGTTGAATTCCAATTGATTTTTCTGAAAGTCACCATCTCTTTCCCTTTTTTCTGTCTATCATCAGAAATCCCCTGTCTTCCACAGGAGCCTATCCTCAGAGGAGGTATTCCATCACCACCATGTGATTCTGTTGATGGCAACTTCCCCATCTCTAAATGCTGTCATGAGTGCTGCTTTCAGGGCCCAGACACAGAAGCCTGCTACCTGATCTAAAATTACCTTGAGAGCCTGGCGGAAACAAAAGTCTCCCAGGAGCCAAACCTCAAGCAAGAGAGCAGGGCCTCAAGGGTCTATGTTAGGAGAGAAGTATGCTCACGGTGTTGCTTTGTTAAATGTCCATGCTGTCAAGCTGCACTCTGAGTATTTATGTTTATACCTACGCATTAGTGCTTCCCTCGGCCTTGGCCAGAGAATGAGTTTCTGTGGTTGGAAGCAGTTGGTTACTACAAAGGCTCATCCTGGTCAAAGTGCTGATAAGTTACTGTTGGGGATGAGTGGTCATCTGTAAATGAGATATGTGTATCACATACAGATGCACACACACACACTCACATACACACACACACAAAAGGGGGGTAAGGGGGGACGGGCAGGCAGGCTGGCTCGGGTAACATCGCAGAAGAAGTGACATAAAAAAAGTAAGAGCCATTGGATGGGGAAGAGCACTGTAAAGCGCTGGGTTCTGGGCTTGACCCGGCCATTGTGCTTATGAAAACTCTGCATCCAAGGTAACCTGTACATGATCAAGCCAACCAGATCAGTACACACTCCAGTAGACAGCATTAACTGGATTCAAGTAAGTTACAAAAGAAGCAAAAGGAGAAGATGGGGGGAAATGAGGAGGACATGTTGAGGAATTGCCACGGGAAGTAGGAAGGGAGAGTTAAGGATATATATTATCAATGTGTCCACCTGTGAAACTGTCAGATAGCTGAAACATTAGTTTTAAAGGGAAGGACACCATCAACAGCTACAAGAAACAGGAACTAGACAGTGAGATGCCTTAGTACGACCTGTCAGATCCTATGTCCCCATAACTCCCCACACCCTTCTCCTAGATAGTCTAAGGTAAAATTCTTACTACCAAACCTGGTGCTTAGTATTGGGTCTGAGTATCATCAGGATTATCACTTACTTACTGGATATCACTGCTGGCTTTATCCAAGCCAGGAAACCCAGTTTGCACTTTTCCTATCACCTCTCTACCCTCTACATGTCTGTCTGCATGGTGCTGTCTTGAGAATCTACCTATAACAGAGTATAACAAATCAGGTCCACACCCCAAAACTACTCCGAGGGCTGGCTGATGGAAGGCCATGCCTGCTCTGATGGAGGAGGGATGCTGACTCCTTGAAGAGAAGGACGGAGGGCAACTTTCTGTAGAGATGTTTTATGGATTTCATTTTCTGACTGGCCTGCAGTGCCTCTCAGCTTGGCTTTATACATGTACTTTTGACAGTTATTCTTATGAATAAATGGATTGTTTGATTGCTCCTGGATTTCCTTCCCAGTGACCAACCAAGAAAAGAAAAAATTTAAATGAAAACGTTAAGCCCTCAGACTGCTAATTTGCAAATGGTCTTAAGAAATAAGCACACACGTCTCACTCTGTTCCTTGGTATGTTTACATGTATTGTATTTTACATATGCAGCTACAAGATCTCTACTCTCACATCTGATATCTGCAGCCATTTCCCAGCAGCACGGTGGACATTTGTAAAGGGATAGTCATTCGGTGTGGATAGCAGTTCTGTATGTGGACAGATGTTTCGTGGCTTCTATCAGCTTTATGCTGCAGGTGCCCACACTGCTCCCCACCCCAGCATACCAACCAAAACTCCAGTTGATCTACACATGGTAAGCCTGCCCCTTACCATCTGACCGTAGAGAACCACTGAAATACTGGGTAGACGTAATGGATAGCTAGAATGCAGTGAGGAGTGGAGGGTTGGGACATGAATGCTGGAGGCACAGACAGCACAAATCTCACTCTGGTGGGGAAACAGGAAATGTCAGAGATCGGAATGACTTAGATGTAGACTAAGAACCTCCGTGGTCAGAAATGACTGCGTGTTTGTAATTCACCCTAGCTGCCCTCAGTGACCCTCAGGCCAGAGTTCCTCAATTGAGCATTTAGAAGTTAAAAATGCAAAATCCAGTCTTCTGCTGTTCTTTGGGGTGGGGGTGGGGGGATGCCCGGGAACACTTTAGCCACTGTCAGTGAGGAGGCCTAAGAGGAGAGGTGGTGCTGAGAGAAAACATGAAGTGCAGGGGTCTTCCCTACCCCTGAGCAAGTTTGCATAAAATGCAAATCTGCACAAGAACTTTGCAAATCTGATGTACTCTCTACTATGAAATAAATCAAAGTGAGTTGCAAGATCTGATTGTTGTTTTGTTTTGTGGGGGGGCTCCGAGACAGGGTTTCTCTGTGTAGCCCTGGCTGTCCTGGAGCTCACTCTGTAGACCAGGCTGGCCTCGAACTCAGAGATCCTCTTGCTTCCGCCTCCCAAGTGCTGGGATTAAAGGCGTGCGCCACCACCACTACCCGGCTATGTTGGGGAGTTTTTGTTTGTTTTTCTGAAATTTCATGGACTTAAGATAACACATCCCTACTTATCCAGAACTCCTGTGCACTGAACCACAGCTGTAGACTGTAGCTGTAGGACTCACTCTTTTCCTCCAGGTTCTAACTGGTTGCCCACTTCCAGGTAAGAAGATCCAGCTGGGACTACAGGAGCCCAGAAACTCACTGTGTAGACTGTTCATGTCAGGCATCCACAACTACACCATTGTCCTCTGTCTTCCAGACCTCTGGGTTCATAACCCATCTCTCCCCATAACCCTCTCCCTCCCCCTCCCTCTCTCTGTCTCTTCTTTGGTTGGTACTGGACTGGGGATAGAGAGGGAGCAACACAGCGTCTTGCACATGCTAGAAAAGCCAGAGTTCTTCCCCCAGCTGTTCTTTTTTTCTATGTTGCTGTGATAAAATGCTCAGTCAAAAGGTCTTATTTGGATTACAATTCCAGGGAAGTCAATGTGGGAACCCCAGCCACAGTCAGGAGTGGAGATACATATAGGTTCTCTCTGCCTCCTCTGCTTGTGCTTGGCTAGCTGTCTTCTCCCTTAAATAGCTCAAGAGCCAACCCACAAGATGGTGGGTCTTCCCACACAATTAACAACTAAGACAATTCTCTCACGAACATATCTAGAGGCCAAACTGACAAAAGTGATTCCTCAGTTAAAACTCTGTTCCCAGATCATTCTAGCTTGTAGCATAATGAATATTTTTTTCTTTTGAACATCACATAACTTTGTAATTACTTTTATTACATTTATTTATGTGTATATGTGTGTATGTCCATATGAATGAATGTTACATGTGTGTAGATACCCAAGGCAACCAAAACAGAGTGCCAAAACCCTTGGAGCTGGGGTTACAGAGGGCCATGAGTTTCCCTGACTCCTAACCTCTGAGCCATTTCTCTTGCCCTTCAAGTTAACATTTGAAACTAACCATCAGCCTTCTTATTGACGTTTTACCCTTTCCATTAGCTGGGTCCCTAGAATCAAACCCAGGTAAAGCTGCTTGGACCATCTTGCAAACACTCATAGACTTTCGTTACTGATAAATGTATGGACTGAAAATGAAATAGAGAGGGATACTTCCAGAACAGATATATATATATACACACACACACACACACACACACACACACAGAGAGAGAGAGAGAGAGAGAGAGAGAGAGAGATCTGTAGAAGAGTGCTTTTCTACAGAGCATTATATACATCATATATATAGAGAGAGTTTGAGCAGAGGTACCCTACATGGGTAGACAATGCTGCTCTCAGAATAAATAGGTTATTAATGAAAAAACTAATGAACAGACATGGGATCCCTCCCTACCAGTTATAGAACAGGCCCTAGAGGCTCCCCAAAACAACATGGGCTGCTGCCATTTCTCTTGGGTTCCCACTGTAACTGGATGGTAAGACTCTGTTGCTGAAGATAACACATATTTTGGTTACAGAACATAGAAAAATCAATCTGGAGCTGACCTGAAAACTTCCTCTTTGCTGGATAGCTTTCAGAATGCCAGAAGGTGACGTGCAGGCTGCTGGGAGAGGCGAGCAATTAGTGGGATTACACAGTGCTAGCCTCTGCATGCTACAACAGCAGCCTGCCAAGCAAGATGTGCCCACCATGCTATGAAGGTTACAGGGATAACCTGACACTTTCAGATTGTATCTGAGACCTCCACAGAGGGAACTCATTGTTGCTACTGTAAACCTGGTCAAAAGCCCATGGTGTGGGAGATCCCAGGCTCTAGCCAGAACCTGTTATGGTTGTTTTGATAAGTGGTCATCTTGAGAAACTGACTCCTAAATATATTTAAGTTTATATCCACAGGATTCTTGCTCCCAGCCTTGGTCATAGACTTTGTTTCTGCAGTGGACAGCAGTTAATACAGAGACTCGTCACTGATCAAAATACTTAAGAGTTGGTGATGATTTCATGCCTATCCTTAAGTGGGACATCTATAACAGCCCCCACCCGAGACTCTGGGAACTTTATAGATAAGGAGGCAAAAAGAATGTAAAAGCCAAAGGATGGCTATGGGTGCTGTGAAGTGCTGGCTTCTGACCTCAAAGTGGCCATTGACTCATGGACCTACAGCTGTCATGGTTCTCTACAGAAGTCCTTCCTAAGACCAAGCTAGTCAGGATGCCAGCATGACAGGAAAGGGTCTCCTGAGACCTCACCTCTCACTAAGGAGCTGTTACTGAGGGAGGAGAGTCATTTTTATTTGGGGGTACACCCACTGGAAGGTTGCCCCCAGTTTGCATGCAGAGGCAGCAATAAAAGTTACAGGGAAGAAAAAAAGGAGATGGTGGAGGAGCTGGAAGGAGAAGGAGTTGAAGAAGGATGGCGTGAAGTTGGAAGGATGTATTGAGAATGTATAGAATTCTCAAGGAATCCTATAAATAGAATAGAACACAATATTATATTTTTAAAGAGTTAGGAATTTAAATTTTTCAGAACCATTCTAAAGACTTATTAAGATCCAAGAAGTCTTTATTCAAGAAGAGTAGCTGGATCTGTGTAAAAAAATCAATGACCTCGGTGGATTTGAGTGTGTGTTGTCAGTTCTCTCCATTGCTGAGGTACACTAGATAAGAAGGCCCAGGCACTGTGAACTGCAGCATCGTGGCAGCCACTGGAGACCATAGAACAGGCTTGAAACTCCATGGAGTTCCCACTACTTGGTGTCAGAAGCTCACAGAGCTTCTTTGTATTTGGCCTAACTCAGAGGTAACTCATTGGGGAAAAACCCAATTCTCAGGGCATTTATTTTTTAAAAAAATTAAAGATATAATAAAAAAATAAAAACTTAACACAGAAATCTGAGAATACATTTCCATAGGGAGCTTTCAAAGGCTACAAGGTGTTCCTGGAAATTGCTAGGGCTGCAACCAGGTGCCAGTGTGTGGGCATCTCTAAGAGATGCTTAAGAGGATCTTCATCTCTCCCTTCTGGTGGTCCATGAGACTCTGAGCAAGCAGGCAGAGAAAGCTGTGGCAGAGCCACACAGCATCTGGTACTGAGAGTATGCCCTGATGCATACACAAAACGCCTTGACAAAGGATGGAGGGCTTACTGCCCAATAAAGTTAAGGCAGCCTTTGTCCAGCAGGACCACTGACATGGACACTTTGAAACTGCTTTTTCCAAAAGCATTAACTCTTCATGTGGGTCCCCAAGGTAACGGAAAGCAGGAGGAGAAGCCAGTATCTCTTCCTTCAGGCTGACTCTGTCTCCTTTGCTTTGGCTGAAGGCACAGAGACAGCACGTTGTTCTTAACTTTTCCCAGGCATCTTGGATTCCCAGAACTGCAGAACCTTGTAGGGAAGACCACGCCCATTGATGAGCATCCATGAGGGTGAAGCCACGCCCTGGAAAGGAGCTAGTCATTATCTAAGAACCACCTTCTCCCCTCCAGTGGTCAGGACTTCTTCTGACTACCCTGCAAAAATTGAGTAGAGGTGAAAAATCAGAGCTTAGTCAGGACAGCCTTATTATGAATTTCTCTTGCTCCCTGCTCCATTCATCCTCTATTTAAACCAAAAGCTAATGTCATTACCCCAAAGATGGACTTGGGGTCACTGGGCCCCTTTGTCTGCTCCTCTTTCCAAGATGACTGCATCGAATTCATCTCCTCCCTCTGCTTTTCTCCAGTGCTCACCTCTTTAATTTAACATAATAGCAACAGAGGGTCAAGTCTAGCCTGGATCAGGGAGATACCAGAGCCCAAGCTTTTGCCCTAAAATTTCAATAATAAAGTTGGCCATTGAGATAGCTCAATGAAAATGTCAGTGTCACACAGAAAAGAATATAGAAAGTATGCCAAATTAATCCTATGTGTTATTCTTCACAAGACAGTATTCGCAACATATAGTGCAAAGACAATGTAAGAGCCACAAGAAATAAAAGGATGAATCTGGGGCCTATCTCAAACCATATACAAAACTTTGCTCACAATAGATCACACCCCCTCTGCCTAGCTACTCTCCCTCTACCCAGCAACGTGTCCATTACATTAGCAAATGTTCGTGTGTTCTCCTTGACTACAGATACTGTCCTAGATTATATCATGCTGATTTCAAATATCCCCTAAGACCTCTTGTCCAGAGATGTCCCTCTGGGTCATAAGTGACTGTTCTCTAAGCCAAGGAACCATCATCTTGGTTCTGGGCTTGTTGGTGCTTTACAACCCCTTGCATAGAGACACAGAGTATGGCACAAGATTCTCTCTGAGTATTCAGCTGCCCAGTACCATCCAGCAACCTTGCATGTGGCCTGGGGGAGGAGCTAGTATAGAGTGAGGACTCCATCCATGGGGCTCTGTAAGGAAACCCAAAAAGCTCATCGTTATCACAGAGTCAACTCTGGTGGATTCCGTACCTCCATTTGTCATTAGGACTTCAGAATGAAGAATAGACATTGCTTTATGTCTTCCCCAGAGGAGGAATTTTAGCAACACCCTAGTACTCTGTAAAGGAGACAGAGAAAAACAGAACAGAAAAGAGCTTTGTTGGTTAGTATTTGCCCAGTTGACACAAACTAGAGTGACCTGTGAAAGAGAAACCTCAATTGAGCAATTGTTTCTTTCTGAGTGGACCAAGAGCATATTTGTTAAGGTAAGTAGTAGTAGTAGTAGTGGTAGTGGTAGTAGTAGTAATGATAGATATGAATGGATCCATCTCACTGTGGGTGGCACCACCCTTGTGCTGCTGGTCAGTGGGGGCTGAGCAAGCCATGAGGAGCAAGCCAGTAAGAAGCATTCCCTCACCTGCCTGTGCTCTTGATTAAATTCCTACCCTGACTTGCCTCAATGTTTCACAAAACCTTTACTTACTAAGTTGCTTTTGCTGGTGGTTATCAAAACAAAAGAAAGCAAACTAAGGCACAGCCCAAGAGTAAAAAAAAAAAACAAACAAAAAAAAAAAAAAAACATTGTATCCTTCAGAATAGCTAAAAGATGAACTATTTCCAATCAAGGTTACTATTGTTTTTTCCTTAATATAAAAACTTATAGGGTGGGAAAGAGAAGGCAGAGCTCATCTGTAATGAGAATGCTCTGTTCTGCCAGCAGAAACTTCAGCATGAGGGTTTCAAGGCTTCCCCAGGCATTTCTGCTGGATGACTGTACATTCCCAATTTGATGATGTTACCTCTTTTGCTTGTAGCTGTTCTTTTCCCTGGGAACCTCACCAGAGGGAAAGCTGCTGCACCTGAGAGTCTTAATCAGAAACTCCAGCTGGCTGCTTCAGTGGGACGTCCCCAGTCAATTTCTGCTGAAGAGTTTCTATCAGACCGGTGGCTGACGTTACCTTTTGTTAGCTCTCCCTGTTGGGATATTATAGTTGTCTCTGCTAGATGCTGTGAGCACCCTAGTTGATGATGTTTAACTGTCTGTCTGCTGCTTCTGTTATTACTATTTGTCCTTTTACATCTGCTTGCAAATATGCTTAATAAACTCACTAATTCAAAACTGAAAGTGCAGCATTCTCTGGAAGGTATAGAACACTCTCTCTCCATCCCTACTGCCACAGACCACCTTTCTCTCTTGGCTTCCTAGATCAAGATACTTTTATTCTTCTACTATTAAACATTGAAACCCCAGGCTCTTTAGCCTTTTGACTGGAAACTTGGGTGAAAAGCTCTCTGGGTCCTAAAGCCTTTGCCTCAGACTTGAAGTAACTTGATGTAACTCAGAGTTACATCACACACACACACACACACACACACACACACACACACACACGCACGCACATGCACACGCACATACCTAATTCTGAGATCTTTTGGACTTGGACTGAGACATGATGCCAACATCCCAAGTTCTCTATCTGCCAGACAGGCTGAGAAAAAACATCTGAGTAAAAATAGAAACAACAGATAATATATACTTGATGACACCATTCATATATAACTCTAAAAGATGCAAACTAGTCTAGAAAACAGTTTGAGAATTTTCTTAACAGGTAAGCATGAGCCTATCATGCAGCCTGATATCCCTCTCCAAAAATAAAAACATACACAAATACTTTTATAGCATTTTTCATAGCACCTTATTTATAATAACCCAAGGCCTATCAAGGGGCAAAAAGATTAAAAAAAAAAAGTAGGATCTATCAATGTAATGGTAAGCTATTCAGCAGTAAAAAGGATGGACATTCAATACACACAGCAATATGAAGATAATTGTATTATATGAAAAGATCCAGGCATAAGCAGTAATGACTATAGGATTCCCTTTATATTGGATTCGAGAAAGTGCAAACTAATCTATAATGGCAGTAAGTCAGTATTTGCATGAGTGAATACAGGGCTCCTCATGCCCTACTTAACCTGTCGATCCATATGCAAAATAAGTCTTGTCACTATTTTAAGCCAATGAATTTTGGGATAATTTTTTGCTCAACTATATAAACTGGAACCATTCTGCCCCTCTGTGGAGCCTAGAAATCAAGTGCTATAGCAGGGTTAGTCTTCCATACAGCCATGGAGACTAATGCCTTCACCCTTCCCACTCCATCACAGAGCTCCAATGCTCCCTGGAACAGTCCTCCTATCACAATGTACTGCCAAATATCCTTGGGGTCCGCTGAGAACTG
The DNA here is from genome assembly GCF_000001635.26 of Mus musculus. Classification (NCBI taxonomy): domain Eukaryota; kingdom Metazoa; phylum Chordata; class Mammalia; order Rodentia; family Muridae; genus Mus; species Mus musculus. The sequence goes on from NC_000070.6 coordinate 40,101,242, forward strand.
ACCTCATGCTCACCCTGCTCCCAAGGAAGTTCATTATCTAAAGAATTAGTTTGCTTTCATTGAAGAATTTGGCCATATTTTAAATGAGACTTTCTGAAGACACACACCTTATCCCAGAAGTGAATTAAACCTGACAAATTAGGAGGAGGCGGGCCAGCCCCTCCCCTTGCTTTGAGAGGACTACTTTTGATCTGGTCCAACAGCAGTAAGCAGAAAGCAAGCTAATTCCATAGAGTACATTTTTATTTCTTAGTTGTCATTATTTGTTGGACGGATGGATGGATGGATGCAGGTTGCTCTGCTTGATTAAGCATCCACTGGGTTTTAATATGACTACAAATCAACAGTGCAGTAGACATTCTGACATCCACACACTCAGCTTTAACAGGGAGGATTCTGTGAATAAGTGAACTGACATAGTAATTTTTCCTGTGACTAAATAGCATGCCTAGTTTCTGAGGTAACCTTTTCTTCGAATTGTGTGAAGGTGTGTCTCTGTATTTTCAGTTGTTGATTCTGTGCCACAGAGAATGAATGCTGACAGGATTCTGGTATTGTTATTTCTATGGCCCATCATTAGTTTTTCTATTTTGTAAATATTCTTCCTCCTCCACTTGCCTAAAGGCAGTCTAGAATGAATCAAAGGTGATCTTACTGCTGATCGGTTATAATAAAGAAGCGATAGACAATAGCTGGTCAGGAAGTAGGGGGCAGAACTTCCAGGCAGAGAAAATGATGCCAGGGAAGAAAGCAGAAGTGGGAGATTCAGAGGATAGAAGTGGAAAGGAACAGACACAGACCACAGCAGAGATCAAGGTATAGAACTAGCTGTGGTTGAGTTATAGGCAAGATAAGTTAAATGAGCTAGCTGGGAGACTGCCCTAGCAAAAGGCCTAAGCTTTAAACTATATTAGAAGTCGCTGTGTCATTATTTATACTGCTGGCCAGTCTGAGAAAGTCCTGCTATATATAGTAATCTTTCCCGTGACCAAATAGCATCCATGTAGATCTCAAGAGATGACTTTCTCAAGGAGAGAATTGGGATTGAGGATATATAGTACACACTGAGTTCTCTGAATATACATTATACCCACTGAGTTCTTTGTAGGTTCTTGAAATATTATTGTTAACACCACCTTCACAATAAAACATGTCTTTGGTCATGTATACCTGGATGGTAACATATATGTCTATGTACAAGTCTGTGTGTGTGTGTGTTTGTGTTATATGTATGTATATGTTGGGTATATGATGCTTCTCTTAGTTGTGTTTCTATTGCCATGACAAAACTCCATGATGAAGACAATTTATAAATCAAAGCATTTCATTGGAATTATGATTTCAGATAATGTCCATGATAGAAGGAATGGCAACAAGAACAGCTGAGAGTTCACATAATGATTCATAAGCACAAGTCATAGAGAGAGCACTGAGAATTCAGTGAGACTGTTGAAATCTCAAAGCCCACCCTCCAATGACACACCTCCTCCAACAAGAACACACCTCCTAATCTTTCCCAAACAGTTCCACCAAATGGGAACTAAGCACTCAAACATATGAACCCAGGAGAGCCATTCTTATTCAAAGCACAATAGTGTGTATACATGTGCATGTTGGCGTGTGTGCTGTATATGTGTGTATCTGTTGATGGAGTGCTCATGCATGTGCACATGAGTACAAAGGTTGATATTAGATACCTTACTTAATCATCTCTGTCTTATTTTTTAAAACTGAACCTGTAGCTGGCCATTTGGCTAGACTAGCTGAGGAGCAAGCCCCAGGGATCTACCTGTCTCTACCTCCTCAGTTCTGGATTTCAGACATACAACACAACATTTGCATCTTTACATGGCACTAGGACTTGAACTCAGGCCATAATTCTTATGCAGCAAGCAGTTTATCGAGTGACTCAACTCCCTAGCCCCATCACTGGGCTTTTTGAGCAGGCACCTACCACTGAACTTAGAAGTCTAAAATAGAGGTGTTATTGAAAATCACAAATACTCCTCCACATGCATGAAAAAGGAAAGTTAAATTGCCTAGAACTGTTAGGGAATGTTTCAGTATTTTTCACACTTTTTTAAAAACACATTTTTGCCAAGAGTATAAGTCACTTTCACATATCTCTGACTACATTAGTTGCCATGGTTTTTTAGCTTTCGCTGCTTCTGAAATAAACAACCCATTAGATTTATGTCATTGTTAATTTGTCTCTTTGTACAATACGGATGGGTGGTTTGTAGCTTGAAAACCAGCATGAGTTATCCTAAGAGTCCCATAGAGAAGAGCTAGCTCAGTAAGGTCTTAACTGTATGTATAACAAGGTCAGTTCTATTTGGAAGGCAGGGCTTCATAAGAGGGTTAAATATTCTTTTTAATTAATATACCAATCTTATGATGTGCTTCCATGCTTGTTAAAGACAATTGATTCTATTAATTGTTTATAAAATTTAGTATTCTTATGTACAGGTCCCTTTTCTTTCACAGATAATATAAAAATAAAAAATAACCAAGTGGTGCCCTTCCCAAATCCCACAAATTCTATATCAAAATCATTTTCCCTTTCAGTGTCATGGAAAACAGCACCCAAAAATCTTCCTGTAGCGATCTTCCCACCCACACCCACCACCTCCATTTCTAACACAGACTTGCCGTGTAATTCTTGCCAGAACCTGAAGGCAAAGGTTCCATTTATCCATCTTTGTAATGATAGCACCTACCATAAGGTAAGTAGACAGACAAGCATTCTCTCTGAATAGTATGTAACGGGTTAATACAAACTTCCTACACCTGAGCATATAATGCTTTTAAATATGTTGAAGTAAGTGGAACTAAAATATTTGTCAAATTAATAATAATTATACCATTGTTATTTTCCCTGTGTGCAGTGATTATAAAGAGAAATTTAAAAGGTATGAAAAGGGAAGAAGCAAAAGAGATATTCTCTATTCAATTTTATATGCGGAAGAAGAATGTGCAAGACGTATTAATAACTATCATACTTCCAAATCATACTTATAGGGCAAAAATCTCATCTGTGGCTTTTTAACTCTTCACTCACAGTAGGAGTGAATTCCTAAGTGTTGCTCAAGTGGTCCTGTGCTCTGAACACTCATCTCACCCCACCTTTCGTCCTTGTTACCACACTCTTCAGATGATATGAGCATTAGTTACTTTCCTCAACGCTCTGACAGATTACCTGACAAGAAGCAGCTTAAGGGAAGAAGGGTTTTTATTTTGGCTCACAGTTTTAGGAGGTCCAGTCGATAACAATGAGGAAAGCTATTGGCAGGTGAAGGAGGCTGGCTGCTGGTCACACTGGGTCTACAGTCAGGATGAAGAGACTGTGGATGCCACTACTCAGTTGATGACCCCAGCCCATGGAATGGTGCTGCCCACACTTGGAGTAGGCCTTCCCATCTTGATCATCCTAATCTAGAAATTCCTTCATAGGTGGACCCAGAGATTTGTTTCCATAGTGCTTCTAGATTCAAGTTGACAATCGAGATTAACCGTAACAATTTGCAAATGTTACCTCCAGAATATGGTCCTTATTCCTCTCAAGGATGGTACTCCATGCTACAAGACACCAGAGACTTCCTTAACAGAGCACTTACTATATTATACACTAATTGTTTGCTTAATTTTTATACCTCTTATTAAATTAAATTCCATGAAGGCAGAGATGCACTTGGCCAGGTCAGGTCAACTGCTGCTCCAGGTTTGGCTCACAGGAGGCACACCATGAGTGTTCTATACAGACGTACATGTCCACCAGTCCTCCCAGAGCACATTTGAAGAACCTAAGCAGAAAACAAAGCAAAGTAACCTTGAGTGCTAAACTGTTGGCCAAAAAAATAGATGAACACAAAATCTCCATACTAAATATTTAACTCCAACACCCTGTCCATTGTGTGTGGAAGGGGAGTTACCAGGACTCAGTAGTAAGTCACAGAGAAAACAAAAGTTTGGGGAGATGATACAATGTTTTCTTCCTACCATTAGTTTCCACCCCTCTGAAACATTTTAATAGAGTTGCTAACAGAAGAAGCAGCTGCCTGACTTTCCTCCCCTTCTCCTGCCTTCTGCTTTGTATGTTCCTGGAGAGGAGCTGACAATAGCCAGGAGAGTGATGAAGAAAGGGCATGGCTAATGCCTGCTTCAGCTTTCAGTTGTCAGTTTCTGACACAGGATCAGAGTCATGCCCCAGGCTGGAACAACCCAGGGAGCCTGTACTCAGGCTCTGTAGCTCCAGTCCCAGGCCCTCTGCTTGCATCTCCACCTAAGAACAGGGTTGTTATGGGACATGAGGTCCACCTCCATGAGCATCGCTGTGTGTCAACATACCTGGACAGCTGCTGAGTGTGACTCTGAGCTGCCAAGTTACTGCTGGGATGCAGAAATATAACCAGTGTTGCGCTTTTCAATGGAAATACGCCTGTTTGATCTGTATTAGCCAAGACTGCTTTTTCTATAGGCTTGTCACTGCATGTGATACCTCTATTACACTCACAGCCTCTGGCAACATGGGCAAGGCTGAACCTCTGCCCAAAATCAAGAGGATGCCAAAACAGATCAAAATATGAAGCAGTGTTTAAGTTGATGTAGAAGGGGTTATACAAATGTCTAACTTGATAGTTCTATCAGCAATTTCCACCTGGACAGAAGACCTAAATGGATACCAATGCCATCATCTTCTATCCCTGATTGCCAAAAGCATTGTCTCCAACAAAACCCACCCTGATCCCACTCCATCACAGTACTAATGAGTATGGATTCTGGCAGAGAGGTGGTGCAAGCATCCTACAACACCTTCCATTTCCAAGCTGAAGCCACTCTGCTGACAAAAAAATGCTCGCATTTGGGTACTCCCAGCTACCCCCAGGTGCTTCATATGCACACTCAGTTGGAGAGTGACACTTTCCGATCCAAAACAGCTGCTCCACTGAGCGCCCCTCAGAAGAGTGTCTCTGCTAAAAGCCAACCTTTTATGGTGATGCCTACAGACTGTAAAAGCACACTCTAAAGAGACAGCCATCCAAACAACGGGGCTTCCAATTGCAGATCTTGGGAAATCGTGAAGAGGCCAGGGTTGCCGGCAATTCTTAGGTTCTTTATTCAGCACAGTTGGAGAGAAAGTCTTTTGTTACAAACAATCAGGCCCCTTTCTTAAAGCAGAGGTGAGAAACTTAGGAGAAAGTAACTTGCTTAGCTCTTGCCAAGAGTGTAAGTGTGCTTCTCTCTATGAGCAGAAAGATACCAGTGGGTAGCCACCAATGCTCCCGCCTGACGTGAATTTACATTTGGGGACAGATGGGGAAAAGAATAATGTTAAATCCTATTGAATTCACACTTGGGAAGGTATGAAAAGTAGGGCTCATAATGGACCTTGTTAGGACTAATTCAGCCTCATGAAGAGTAATGTGTCTTATTTTAAAAGATAATTCAGGTTCTCTGTAGAAATACAGACAGGCATAGGAAAAAGGAAACTCTATTCTCCCAAAGCAGGGCCTCTCTCTCTCTCTCCCTCTCTCTCTCTCTGTCTCTCTCCCTCCTTCTCTCGCTCTCTCTCTTTCTCTCTGTATGTGTGTCTGTCTGTCTGTCTGTGTCTCTCTCTGAGTATGAATGTGTGTGTGTGTGTTTCAAGTTCTGAGTACTATGTTTTAACTGGCATTTTAATTATTAAAGCTACCCTGAGTTGATACTGTGTACATTTTTTAAATAAAAAACTAGCATTTTTTGAGGTGACCCGTGCTATATTATCCCCTTAATCATCACAATGATTGATTGATTGATTGATTGATATTGTTTGTGTAGTGTGTATGGATGTATGTATGGATTTCAGGACTCAGTTCTCTCCTTTCACATTGTGGGATCCAAGGTCAAACTCAGGTCACCAGGGTCGGCATCAAATACCCACTGAGTCATCTCACTAGCTCCCGGTGAGGAATCTCTGGGTTATTCGATTTATTACTAAGAGATCCACTGTTAGGTTTTACCGCTTTATAAATGGAGAGACAGAGATGTAGGGAGATGGATGTTCATCTGTGCCTCTCCCTTCCCTATCGTCACCTTCACTGCCCTCCCTCCAAGCAAACAGAATCATTCTTTAGTCATTTAGTCATGCCTTGTCAGATTTCCACAAACAAGCCCAGATTGGACACTGTGAGAACAGTCCTCAGGGGCACTTGTAGGGCTCCCTAGGCCAGGGCAGAGCAGGTATGCCTAACCACAGCCTCAGGTTCCTGGCACACCATCTGCTGCCCTGCTGCCCTGCTGTGCCTCTGACCTGCTGCACTGCCTGTACCAATGTTGGACCTGCGTCAGGTTCATGGGACCATTGGTCATACGAGGAACAGAGTGCAGCCACTCTCTGAGTTTTACAAGGACCAGAAATTGCATCGACTACAATTTCTCTTTTACTTGGGCGTGTTTGTTCTTCTTTCCTGAGTTTGGCTCTTACAGAGTTCTTCCTCCCATTTTTTGTCTTTCCTGGTCTATTTTCCATTTCTGCTTGTCTTTATAATGGACTGTTCTCATTCTTCAATTCCCTTTGTCCACTCTACCTCTGTCCCTGTCTCTTCCCAGTGTCCTCCAGCAATGAACCATTTCTCGGCTTCATTTCAGTAGATACCACCTGGATTCAATAGGCCCTCCTTTTCTCTTGGTCTAACATGCTCATTAAATGTATTCCTAGCACATGGAAAGGCCAGTGGTACCTAAACTGACAAACAAATTCTCAATTGCACAATAAGGAGTGGAGAAAAATCATCCCATCTGCTAGGCATCTTCCTGACTACCAATCTGTCCGAATTCTTCCACCATGACTTCTAGCTCTCGGTTATCCCCAGTGTAACAGAAACCAATATGTTGTTGTGCTAAAAGGTCTTTCATAGGCCTCCAAGACAGTGTTTAGCTTCACCGCATGGGTTATACTCCACAAATGCAAATGTGTGCAATGTGTTTGAAGACAACACAATGCACCCTGCAGGTACCATCTGGCATCAGCCCTGCTTAGATGGGGTGGTGGTGGTGGTGGTATTGTTTTATTCACTTTACATCCCAATCTCTGCCACCCCTCCTGATCATCCCCTCCACACTCCCTTCTTTCACACCCCCTCCCCTTCTCCTTGGACCAGGTTCCTGCCTCCCCGGGTATTCCCCTACCCTAGCACATCAAGTCTCTGCAAGGCTAAGTGCTTCCTCTCCCACTGAGGTCAGACAAGGCATCCCAGCTAGTAAAACATATCTCAAATGCAGGCAACAGCTTTTGGGATCGCTCCCGTTCCAGTTGTTCGGGACCCACATGAAGGCCAAGCTGCACAACTGCTACTGCTATGTGGCAAGGCCTAAGTCCAGCCCTTGTATGCTCTTTGGTTGATAGTTCAGTCTCTCAGAGCCCCCAGGGTCCAGGTACAGACTCTATTGGTCTTCCTGTAGAGTTCCTATCTCTACAGTTGGCTGTGGGTCTCTACATCTGTCTGCGTCAGCTGCTGGGTGGAGCCTCTCAGAGGACAGGTTTGCTAGACTCCTGTGTGTAAACATAACAGAGTATCATTACTAGTGTTGGGGATTGGTGCATGGAATGGGTCTGAAATTGGGCCAGTCATTAGTTGGCCATTCCCTCTGCTCCACCCCTCCCCCCATCCCTGCATTTCTTACAGACAGGATAAAATTTGACTCTAAAGTTTTATGGGTGGGTTGGGGTCTCTATCGATCCACTGGAGTTCCTACTTGGCTACAGGAGGTGGTCTCTTCAGGTTCCATATCTCCCCAATGCTGTGAGTCACAGCTAAGATCACCCCTAAGCTTCAACTGTAACAAGTTGAAAAAAGACAGTGAGAGATGTTGGGGACCACAATGCAGATGATTCTTAGGGGCCTCTCCATTCCAGGTCTCTGTCACATATTTGAGATGCCCCCACCTCCCACCTTCATCAGTTGCAGATTTCCATTCATTCTCAACCTAGAAGTCCCTCAACTGAAGAGTGGATAAAGAAAAGGTGGTACATCTGCACAATGAAATACTATTCAGCCATTAAAACAAAGACATCATGAATTTTGCAGGCAAATGGATGGAACTTGAGACTATCATCCTGAGTGAGCTCATGCATGGTATACACTCACTTATAAGTGGATAATAGCTATAAAACACAGGAAACCCACGTTATACTCCACAGATCCAAAGAAGCTAAACAAGAAGAAAGGCTCAAGCAAGGATGCTTAAATCTCACTTAGAAGTGGGGATAAAATAGTCATAAGAGGCAGATAGAGGGAGGGAACTGAATGGGAGAGTGTATAGAGAGAGGAATTGGGGTGGGGGGTAAGGATTAGGTGTGTGGAGGGACAGAAGAGATAGCCAGATGGCCATGAAAATGAATGGAAATCTGCCCTGTTAGTTTTTAACAAAGGTTCAGGTATTCCAAAATGACTCCATGACAGTCCAACACTGCCTTCCTTTCACTTGTTACAGTTGAAGCTTGGGAGTCAGGACACTGCCAAGAGTTTACAGAGTGAGAGATGTTGGAGACCACAATGCAATTCCTTTTGTCTTCTGGAGTGACTCACCAGCAAGGCTTTGTGGGGGGAAGGGGGTTCCTTTTCAGTTGATTGCGTCCCCAATGCCTCCTCCTGTTTCTCTGCCCCCTTTCTGATCCCTAATTTTAGACACACACAGAGATGTAAGTCCAATGTTCCAATGATTTTCAAACAGTGGTCACTAATGCTGATTGCTAAGTCTAGCAGACAACTGGACTGGAATTAAGGAAAGCCTAAAAACACGGGAAAGCAGGATTTGAGTGTGCGAGGGTATTTTCAAAGAAAGTTAGCATTTGAGTCTGTGCTAGGGAGGAATGGAAGACCTGTCTTTAGTGTGGGGGAAGCAGCCACAAGGCTGTGCTCTTCCTACCCCTGCTGAGAGGCAGACTCCTGCCTTGAACTTCAGAGCTACAGATCTCAGGACTGGGACCTCTCACTAGGGTGCGACCTTTTGGCCTCACACTGAATTATATCAGCCTCCCTAGTTCTACGTTCTGAGCAATACTACCTACCACACCAGAGTCTCTAGCATGCAGATGGCCTGTGGTGGGACTTAACAACTGTCAAACTGTGTGAGCCTCTTCTCATCTCTCCTTCCACACATCTGCATGCCTGTTCTATTGTTTCTGCAGAATACACTAATAAGAACAGAGAGAGCTTTTGAAAAAAAATTAATCATTATTTTTTATCACAGCAGAAACTAGCATGAGAGCCAGATAGTCCCTGTGAGTCTGGACCAGGCTTGGAGCTTCCCAGCCCTGAGTGGTTAACAAGATTACCTGAGCATGGTGGATGAGCTAAGGCTACCTGCTGCTGGCTGCCCACAAGGTTTGGTCTCCAAATGTTATCTTCAATTCAGACCTGTGCACCGCTAGCAACACAAACATCAGTATTATGGTGAAACAGAGCATCAAGCTTACATTATGGCTTTGCATCTACTCAGTGGCTGTAACACGAGACAATGGTGACATCTCTGCTTTGCCCTGAGCTAGGGAAGAATTTCAGATAATTTTCTCAAGGATGACAGGAATGGGCAAACTATTTCAGGATGCAAATACCTCACATAAGTCTGAGTGCACAGGGGAAGGCAAAGCCTACAGAGAAATCAGAAGAGCCACTGATTTGGGAAGGTCTCAAGCAGGTGGGAGGAAGAGGCAACGTGTTAAAGAGCCAGCACCAGATGTAAAAACAGGCAAAAAGTAGAGTCTTCCAAAAACGAGTCTACCAAAACAGCAGAGATAGAAATCTTCCTAAAATCCTCATACATTAAAAGTCGCTCAAATAAATACTTCTTAGGGGGCTGGATGAATAGAGGGGAAAGCATTTGCAGGCTAAAAGCCCACAACACACAGAGGTTGCCTCCTGACAGAATACTTGTTAAAAGAATCCATTTGCAGCTCCAAAATTCAGGGTCAGTAATTTCTCAGAGTAAGGTTAATGGAAACAAAACAGAATTCGGGCCACTTTTTTTTTTCAACCAGTATGCAGAAATATAGGCCAAAATACACCCTGTTGGCATATCCTCAGGTGATAAGACTACACAGTTTTTGAGATAGTCTTTCTTGGTAGTGTTGCAATGGACACAGTGGAGAGGAGAGAAAGTCCAGTGGTGCAGGGACATTTGTGTGTAAGGTTGAGCAAACGGACTCTGAGGCTTCTAGTGGCTTCTTGACTGTGTTGCAATGGTTCTGCGTTTGAAAGCAGAAAACTTGGACACAAATAAATCAAGTGGCTGGAAAAACTTTCTCAGATCAGCTTCCAGCCCCAAACACTGTTCAGGAAAAAAAAAAAAATGTATGCTTGTCACAGACTGACAGACTTTGGGGAAATCTGACTAAGGGTGGAACCATTAAAGTTGATGGTTGTCTTCTGATTCTTCCTTACTTGGAAAGGAAAACTGATCTGGGCAGCAGTAAAGGCTTGGGACAGTAGGATCTGACTTGTGGTTCACAGTCCGGAGAAGCCATTTTCTCCAGGAACATGGGAGACAATAGAGGACCAAGCAAGATGGCAAGAGAGAGGCTTGTAAGAAGCACAAGACATGGAAGCTCTGGAGGTATGGAACAAACAAGGGGCTGGGGTGAGTCTTTCCAGAAGGAAATGACAAGGAAAGCCATTTAAATTATTTAAAAAATATATATATATACCAGAGCCCTTCATACATTCTCTACAGATGTCAGCTTGGATCAACCACACAGCAGCTACCTATGTCATTTGACTGCAGGTGCTGACACTTCAGGTGGAACACGGATTTTCTTGTTCCAGGTTCAGGGCTACAGGTTGTGCAGATAACGTGTTCTTCAGTCATTACAGCATCTCTCCGTCTGTATCAAACCCTCAGCTAAAGAAATAATATCCAAAAACGATGGAGCCGGTTTAGTTGGTTTAAAAAATAAAGCTTGCCGCACAACCGTGAGGACCTGAAATTAGATTCCTATCGCCCATACAAAAATGTTGGTGTGGCACATGCTTATAATCTCAGCAGTGAGGAGGTAGAAACCGGAGAGTCCTTGGTCTTGCTGGCCATATAGTCTAGCCAATCAGAAAGCTCCAAGCTCAGTAGGAGAGCCTATCTTTTTAAACTAATAAGTGGAGAAATGATTAAGAAAGATATACAAAGTCAAACTCTACCCTCCATACATATACATACACATGTATGTACACAAAACACACCAATGTGGGGGTGGCTGGAGAATGTTGATGGAGAGTTGGTGGGTTCCAAATTGTGTCTGCTAATTAAACCAGAGAATGTGTGTGTGTATACACACACACACACACACACACACACACACACACACACACACAAGCCAAGGTGCTGCTCAGATCACTATGACTCCCTCTTACCCCTCTTACCCTTTTCTCAAAGAGAGTGTTTGGGGTGCATGGTGTTCATCTGCCCCCTTTAATGAGCAAGACGGTGGGGTTAGTATCAGCTAATACTGTAGGAATCAGCAGCACTGTGAGAAGCACATGCACGTTTACTGTAAGGGCATTGTTTGTTATGTTACACACAGCACCTTCTTCATGGATTTTTAGGGGGTATAATTTCTGGTCTTGTTGTTCATCTCCTTGCATTTATGTCACAGCAATGGGACTGCACAAATGGTGCTGATTCCCTATCGACTTCCAGAAAGCTCCAGAACATATTTGCTGCCCAACTTCACTTCATTCTTTCTTGTTAAACTTAATTATTTGTTTTACTTTATTTTTATCATAGTATACAATTTTGTACATTACTTTAAATCCTTTTTGTATAAGGCCAGGTACATACATACATACATACATACATACACGCAGGTATGCATACATACATACATACATACATACATACATACTTGCATACATACTTATAAGTAGAAAATGCCAAATTTCAAGAACAATATTAACTGTAAGAGTTTCATGTACACTTAATTGAAATTAGTGAAATCCTTGTTCCTAGTTAATACTACTTCTTGTTAAAATTTATAAGTAACCCAGTTTTTCTACTTCTCATTTTTATTAAGAAAATCCATTTCCACATGCCAGAAACCTAAATTTCTTTATTTCTCAAAGGAGGAACCAAGCCTTCTGCTTTCTATGGAACAACTTCTCCATCTATTGGCCCGATTTAATATAGCAAATATTATCTTGGAATGAGATGATCCCTTGTAACTCTGGAGATATGTTCTTCATTGTGTCTCTCAAAAAAAAAAAAAACAAAACAAAACAAAACAAAACAAAACAAAAAAAAAAAAAACTCCACTGTCTATAATTAAATGCATTTCCCAGCCATAAGCTTTTCTGCTTTTGGGAGTTTTTAAATCTCTGATTCAAAGCCAAGGAGATGCTTAGATCGCGTCTCTAACTCTTAAAGGAAGCCAAGCCACATTTCCCCCAAACAAGATAGCAAAAGCATGAAACAGAATTGTGCATAGATTTAATGCAGAACAACTTAAAATGTGAGAATCATTTTAAATCATGTTCTGAAGACTTAATGGAATGCTAAAAATGTCAACATGCCAATACTCACTTTTGGAGCAGGTTATGAGTAACAAATCAAATGGGGAGCCAAAAGGGACAGTGGGTTTCATGATTATGCACCAGAGACTAATGCCACACACTGAACCTGAACCAGTCTCACCATTCCACACCCAACAAGAAAGCTTCCCTTGAGGAATTTATTCCCTTCTGACAAAGAAAGCCTATCTTGGCTTAAACAAAATGTTCTTGAAATTCCTGTGGTGTTCAATCTCTGTGTGACTCTCTCTCTATCTCTGTAGTGTAATATAGGATACATATACTCTTCAGACCTGAGATTGAAATCCAGCTCTTCAGGGCTAATGAGATGGCTCAGTGATCAGAAAAGCTTGCTGCTGTTGCAGAGAAGTTGTGTTCCCAGCACGGATATTGGGTAGCTCACTGGAGATCCAATGCTCTATTCTGGTACCCACATGCACACACACCTGCCCTCCCATCACACACACACACACACACACACACACACACACACACACACACACACACAAATAAAAACAAATCTCTTTAAAACAAACGAACAAGACAAAGCCAGCCAGGTGGGGGTGGCACACACCTTCATACCCACCACTCAGGAGGCAGCGGCAGGGGATCTCAAGGCCAACTGGTCCACCACACAAGTTTCAGGGATACACAAAGAGACCCTCCTCCAGATATACAAAGTGTGTGAACCTTGAGCTAGTCACTTTTCTCTCCTCATGAGTAATTGTCTCTCTGTGTTAAGTAAAATGCTATTTAAAAAAATAAATACCACTAATCAGGCACTTGACCAAGGGTAGCTTTTTACTGGAGGTTACTCTTATTGTAAGAAGAGTTTTGCTGTTTTCCCATAATCCACTTCTTCACTAAATATCTGACCTAAAAAAAAAAAAAGTCTATGAGGACCCAAACACTGGGATGTTCACAAGCAGCAAGAAATAATAAGACTCCCATGAAGACTCTGAAGGACAGAAGCAAAAACAAATGAAAATAAGTCCCTTCCTTCTCCAGTCTTTCCAACTCTTCCTAAGCCTCACATTCTATTGGCAGAAACTCACAAAAAGCATCCAACACAGCATACAGGAGAGCAATAGGTTCGGGACACAGCAAGAGAGAAGGCAGAAGGTAATCTTGCTGGGAAAGATGAGATGACAAATCAATTCTCCTAGAAAGACCAATAAGATATTCCTGGAGACTAGGTTGGCCATATGAAGGGCTTGGGAGTCACCATGTTATCCTAAGAAGAAGCTAAGAGTATCAGAAGAGAAAACATCAATAACTTTTCTTTGATAATCAGAGAAATGAAGTCTCCAAGCAAACCATTCCGCTGAAAAACTAGAGAGATGGATAGGAAGATTTGGAGACTTGCAGCTATGGAAGCAGAAATCAGAAACTGGCTAAACTACCAGGGGAAGCAGCCAAGTGGGAAACCTGAACTTTCCATGTCAGTGGCTGGAGACTTGTGGGGCTTGGAGCTGAATTGCAGGCTAGTGGGAATCAACTGTAGTGTGGAGTTTGGCCTCAAAGAGTGGCCAGATCTTCACTGTGCTTGTCAGTGAATATACCCAATGCACTTCCAGCAAGGGGAAGAAAAAGATAACCATTTAGAAATATGCCAAGATCTGCCCTCAAAGAAAAAGATGTTACCAGACTCTAGACTTCTAGTAGGTTATCACAGTCTAACCTTTATAGAAGAGTGAAAAAATACCCAAGGTTAGCTCTATCCAACCATCCAGCCCCAGTTAATACAGAAAAATCCTAAGAAGCCCTGGTCAGATCCCCAGTTCAAAGGCACAAGTTTTCCATGATACCAAAGCCTGATTATGAGACTAAAGAATGCTTCCCTCCACCCACACACTACCAAAGTTCTACTTGCTGCAGGCTTTTAACCTGAACATCATACCAGCCATTCAACCAAAATGAACAGGGTGTGTTAAAACTCAAACAAAATAAGATAAGATGAAATACAACTTGAAGACACAAAACATGTAAGAGAAATAGATATGGCAAGAATGTCAGAACTAATAGACCAAAACATTTTTAACTGTAGCATAGACTAAAGGGTCTATAGGAAAATTAAATAATTTGCAAGAACAGATAGGCAAGCATCAAGATACAAATTCTTTGGAATACATGTTTATTAATTCTTTGAGAATTCCATATACCTATACAATGAATTCTGATTATATTCACACACACACACACACACACACACATACATACACACACATACACACACACACACACACACACACACACTCATACACTTTCCCTTCTACTCCTCCTGATTCCTGCTCCACATATTATTCACACTTTCATGTCCTTTTCCTTTTTTCCTGTATAACCTACTGTAGTAGTTTGTATGAAAGTGGTCTCCATAGACTCATAGGGAGTGGCATTATTGGAGGTGTGGCCTTATTGGAATATGTGTGGCCTCATTGGAGACAATGTCTCAGTCTTCCTCCTGCTCCCTGCAGATGAAGCCATGGAACTCTCAGCAACTTCTCCAGCACCATGTCTACCTGCATGCTGCCATGCTTCCTGCCATGACAATAATGGACTAGACCTCTGAAACTGTATGCCAGCCCCAGTTAAGTTTATAAGAGTTCCTGTGATCAAGGTATCTTCTCACAGCAATAAAACCATAACTAAGACACCCATTGAGTCCAATTAGAGTTACCCATATCACATGGGTATAAGTGCTATCCACTGGGGGACAGACACACCCCTGAAGATAAAATGACTCTTCTTCCTCTACAGCTATCAACTGTCAATAATTCCTCATGAGTCTCTTCCCCATCCATAATGGAATGTTGACTGGCTTGTTCTTGTGTAGGCAAACATATCCTTATCACCAGCTTCTCCTACAGGACCCATGAGAAGTGACAGATGCTCCACACTTACAAACAGGGATGCCAGGACAGTAAGTCCACACGCTCAAAAGATGAAAATAGAAACCTGGGATTATATCAAAGAAGCTTTTTTTTTTCAGAGTCTCAATAGAGTCGTTTGACTATTCTTTATTATGTACGTCGGCTCAGACCCTAAGTCTACCAGGTGAAGCCGAAGCTGGCGTTGTTCATATACTTCTTGGTGCGCAACCCATACATCTCGTCAAGGAGGGGTGGTAATTATCGTGTACTGTGGAACACAGACTCGCCCACCTTCGAGTTGGGCACATCTTTCATAATGATGGCCTCCTCTGGATTCTCCCGAAGAATCTGCAAGGTCCTCTGGTCTTTCTCTGCCTGGAAGAGCGGCATGAGGGCGATCCTGGCCTCCAAGTCCTCGATCAGCAGGCTCCTGCGCTCCTGGTTCCACCTCATCATTCTCCAGTAGCCAAAGATCAAGGCCCCGATGCCCACAGAAAACACGCTCCACCCCGACACTCCCCAGCCAGGGCTTGTAGTTGATGGGGCCATAGCCCCCTAGTGAGGGCATGTCCTGCTTCACCTTCGACGCCATACTTTGAGGCACAAAGAAGCTTCTATGCAGCAAAGGATGCCAGTAGTAAGTAAAGTTTGAATTGACAACCACATTATTTAGCATCCCTCCCACAAGAAATAATTATATATCAACCCAACAAAGTATATAGGTAAGATGCAAGGAAAACTGTAAAACTCCAACGGAGGAAATCAAAGGATCAAATAAACGATGAGAGATGGATGCTGGAGTATAGACTGATGACAGTGTCAAGATGTCAGCTCTTCCCAACGTGCTCTACAAATTCAGTGCAATTCCAGTTAAAGTCCAAGAAAGTTATTTCGTGTGTGGACTGGTTGAGGATTTATTATTAATAAAGTGGCTCTACAGTTTGTGTTGCATGGCAAAAGATCCAGAAGCACCAGTTACTCAAGGAAGAACAAAGTAGGAACCCTGGCTCAAACTCAAAGGAGCTCGATCAAGACAGTGTGAATTAGTGGGCAAACCGAACAGCATGAAGAGACCACAAGCACACCAGGTACACACATTCAAGTGATCTACACAAAGAAGAGTATGCAAATCATGAAACAAAGGTAGCCTTTTGAAGACAGTGCTGAAAAAAAAACTGGACATCCAGATGCAAAAAGAGACCTAAGACACACCTTCGAGCTTCAGTAAAGATTAACTCAAAATGGTTCATAAACAAGAAAATCAAATAATCTTAGGTACGGCGATGACCTTTTAAATACACCAAAGCCATTGTCCATGAAATAAATAATGCATAACTGGACTTCATTAAAATTAAAAAGGATGTCTCTGTGAGAGATAATGTCATGATAATGAGGAGCCACAGACTGGAAGGAAATAGTTACAAAAGACACTTTGATAAGGGCCATTAACAAAAATATAATCAAAATGTCATGATAAAATAACTCAGCCAACTAATAGCTACTCTAACTTGAAACCCACATCAGGAGAGGGAGCCATATCTGCCATTGTCTGGATGACCTGGAAACAGAAGCTGAATGGCCTAGAGTGCTAAGTGAAATGATTCCTAGTGATATTCTGCTACTATATATATATTCAAGATCTGGGTCACAGGTGTCTCCTCCATTTCTGGATGGTAGGTTTTTCTGAACGGTAGTTTAGTCAAGTTGACAAGTGAGAATAGCCATCACAGGTGCCTAGCCCAACTACCACCAGAGAGACTTCCTCCATCAACAGATGAGAGCAGATGTAGACACTCGCAGCCAAACATAAGCAGAGCTCAGGGGACTCCTCAGAAGAGAAGGTAGAAGGATTATAGGAGCCAGAGGGGTTGAGGACACCACAACACTACCCACAGAATGAACTAAACTCACAGAGACTGAAATGGCAATCATGGAGCCTGTATGGGTCTGTGCTAGCTAGGTCTTCTACACATATGTTGTTGTTGGTTAGCTTGGGTTTTCCTGGGACTCATAATAGTTGGAGTGGAGCTATCTCTGACTCTTTTGCTTGCTCTTAGGACCTTTTCTTCCTACTGGGTTGCCTGGCCCAGACTTAATATGCAGGTATGTGCCTAGTCTTATTGTAGCATGTTATGCTGTGTTTGGGTGATATCCCTGGGGTGCCTGCTCTTTTCTGATGAGAAATGGAGGAGGAATGAGTCTGGGGAAGAGGGAAGGTAGGGAGGGACTGGGACGAATAGAGGAAAGAGAAGTTGCATTCAGGATTAATATATGAGAGAAGAATAAGTAAAAAGAAACGAAAATAGGAAAATTACTCATTTTTTTAAAAGGAAAAAAACCCAAATACCCAGGTGTGAGTATAAGCCAAGTACAATGGTACTCATGAATGGAAACAGAAAAACAAAACTAGTTGTTTTGTATACTAATTATAAAAAGGAAAAAGACTCAAACATCAAAGAAGATACACAAATGGAAAGTATGCAGGGATATTTAATATCATATACCATTAGGGAATTACAAGTTAAAACAAAAATCAAACTCTGCAACACAAAGATAAAATGGCCCAAAGTCAAATCACAGCCAACAACAAATGCTTGCAAGGATGTGGTTATCTACTTTTTTTTTCCATTCTAATTAGAATGTAAAATGATGAAATCACCTTGGGAAAAATTTGTCAGTTATTCATAAAACTAAATATACTCTAAATATTCAGTTACAATCTTTGGTACTCATTCAAATTAGTCAAAATCTCACATCAACACCAACACACAGAGATATTTACAGAAGGTTTGTCAAGACTTGGAAGCAACCAAAAGTAGACACAGACACTGTGATATACCCAAGCATTGGAACATTACCCATTACTAAAAAGAAATGAAATACTAAAAAGTCATGAAAAGGCATGGATGAACAGAAATGCATACTACTAAATGAAAAAGATAGCCAATTTAAAGAGGTGGATAGAGTGTGGCCCCACCTATTTTATACTTTATAAAGAGAAAAAGTAAAGGCCCGTGGTTCCCAGAATCTGGGGAGAAGACACATAGGCAAAGTTTGGAGGGTATTTAGAGGAACGAGAAAGTGTGTGACTCGTAACAATGGATGTATGTCAGTCTACACTTATTCAAATCCATAGAGTGAGCCCTGCTGCAAAGTGTGAGAACTGTGGGTGATACTAAATGTGTCCAAGTGAGGTCATCAAAGCAACAAAGACAGCATTTGTGGTGCTAAATGTCAGTCGTGACATATGACAGGTTTCTGTATTTTATTGTGAACCTAAAATTACCTTTAAAAGTTCATTAATTTTTTTAAGTTTCTGTTTGTTTATTCTGAAAGGTTAATAATGAATCAAGAGGAGTGGGACCATGAGGGAAATGACAAAAAGGTCATATAATCTACTATACCCAGGGTCACAGTGGAGGCGATCAGAAAGGTGAGCAGAGCATGCCATGTGGAGAAGAGCAGAAGCCTCAGGGTAGGCCGTGAACCTGGCAAGTGTGAGCATCAATAAGATGGGCAAAGTGAACATGACATATATCAGAGGCAGAATTTAAATGTTGTAAGAGCTCATTGAAGATGAAGCATTTGGATCCTATCAAACACCATGTGAAGCCATAGGGGAGACTTAATGGTAGAGCAATGCAGTCTGATTTATATTTTAAAAGGAAAACTCAGCACTCTGTGGATGGTAGTGGAAAATGACTGGAAGCAGACAGCCCTGGCAGAATGCTATCAAAGGAGTAGAAGGAAATTATGGGTAGGCTGAGGGACGGAGGTGGTTGTAATGGTAGGACAAACGAAAAGAGATGGAGAGAAGTTTTGGAGGGGAAATTGACTGTCCTTGGACAGATGGGATGTAGGACTCTAGGAATAGATGAGCCAAGAGTGATTCCTAGAGCTTCAGCTCAAGCAAGGGAGGGTCATGTTGTTCCCTGAGACGTGAAGGGGGTTGTGGGGAGAAGTAGACCAGGCTGCTGAGGGAGAAGAGGTGAGGTTCTCCTCTGGATCTGGCATTTGGAACTGATCACATGGTTGGAAGGTATCACATGAGTTTGGACAATAGGAGAGTCTAAATTAAAGAGCTGATTTTGACAGTGTTCAATAAATATTCTGGATAAGATCACCAGGAAAAGAGAAGGGGGGAGGGGTAAAGAAATCCCATAGCAGAATCCTAAGGCTTCTCAACATTAGGTCAAGCAGCTGTCAATCTAAGTAACAAACCAGGGAGCGTCTCCAAGCGCAGTTCCTTTATTTGGGAGTGAATCTCAGAAGGAAAAAGTCTGTAGGAATATCCAAGGAGGCAAACTATTCACTATTTGTTTTAAAGATAAAACAAAGGGTGTTATCTAGGTTCCTGTATAATGATTATTCTTGACTAAAAAAATATCAATAACAATGATATCTCCAATCCATGAGGGACATGCAGCTGCAGGGCAGCTGTTCTTATAGGAATATTTGTCCTGTGGCTTAGTGCAAGGTCAAGGTTACAGCATTCTTCTGATATTTCTTGTTATCAGCTTTATCAGCTATGGGATAACCTGCCTTTATTTGTAATCTTTTCCTAGATTAGTACAGATGACTCCATTATAATTCAAACAGCATTCAGAGTATATGAAAAGAGAAAAGGGAGCAAATAAAGTGCAGCCAATGGAGTAAACAGAATATCCAGAAGTTATGCCGCTGATGCAAACAGGAGAGAGCACAATTAGGAGGCAAACTAGGCCACTGCTGTCAGGAGGCCAGGAGAGATGACTGTTAGCTTGGCAACATGAAGTAAGGCAGCCTTGACAACTGGAGTTTTCAAGGACTGTTGACAATAGAAGCCAAGAGGAATGCTGTGTGTAATGAGAGTCAGAATGGCGGGGTGGGAAGCCTTGAATTCTCACACTGTAAATGCCTAGGTACACGGTAGGGGTTGGGAGGAGCAGGGACATTCTTTCAAGTTTGAAGATCTCCAGGAAGCCCAAGTGAAGAGTTTTGCATCATCTGAGCATCGAAATCAAATTATCAGCAGCCTCCGGTGAGAGTGAAATGTCTTGGGCAATTGCACTCAGAGTGTGCAAGCTCAGAGCATAGGGGATACAAGTCTGAGAAAGTAGCTCCTACCTTCAGGATGCTGGTGATAATTCTATGGTCTCTATCATATGCAAGTACACGTTTATCAATACTTGAAGGAGTTGAGTCACATGGACAATAAGTGGGAAAGAAGTCCACTCAAGGCACACAGTGAAAAAATACAAAGAAAATGAAAGAAATATTGTCTTAGCCAGGGTTTCTATTCCTGCACAAAACATCATGACCAAGAAGCAAGTGGGGGAGGAAAGGATTTTATTCGGCTTACACTTTCACATTGGTGTTCATCGCCAAAGAAAGTCGGGACTGGAACTCAAGCAGGTCAGGAAGCAGGAACTGATGCAGAGGCTATGGAGGGATATTACTTACTGGCTTGCTTCCCCCTGGCTTGCTCAGCTTGCTTTCTTATAGAACCAAGACTACCAGCCCAGAGATGGTGCCACCCACAATGAGCTAGGCCCTCCCCCACCCTTGATCACTAATTGAGAAAATGCCTTAATAAAACTCATGGAGGAGTCTTCCATGCCTGCGCCACGACAGCCTGGATGCTGCCATGCTCCCACCTTGATGATAATGGATTGAACCTCTGAACCTGTAAGCTAGCCCCAATTAAATGTTGGTTTTTATAAGACTTGCCTTCCTTGGTCACGGTGTCTGTTCATAGCAGTAAAACCCTAACTAAGATAGAATTTGGTACCAGGGACTGGGGTATTGCTGTGATAGGCCTGACCATGCTTTTAATTAAAAGAATGTGGATTTTTGGACTTTGGATTTGGAACTCAGTGGAATGCTTTAAATGAGGCTTAATGGGTCATCCTAGTAGGAATATGGAAGACTTTGTTGCTGGGAGTAATTTGAACTGTGTTGACCTGGCCCAAGAGATTTCAAAGGAGAAGAATTTCAGTATGTGGCATAAAGACTGTTTTTGTGGTATTTTGGTGAAGAATGTGGTTATTTTTTGCCCTTGTCTGAAAAGTCTGCCTGAGGCTAAGGTGAAGAGACTTGGATTATATATGGTTCGAGTATTAAAGGCATACCAGGAAGTGAAATGGAGCAAAATCCTGTGTTCTAGGAAATATCACGTTAAGGGAGTGGGACCTTGGGGCAAGATCCTACCCAGCTGAATTTAGATCCAGGCATGGTGGTACACATCTTTAATCCCATGAGACAGGCATGCTGATCTCTGTATTCAAGGTCAATCTACAGAGCAAGAGTCAGGATAGCCAAGCTTAGGCAGTGAAGGATTTGGAAAACATAAAGCCAGTGATAATGTAATAGTACAACGGGGTCATGTTCTAGTAGTTCCTGTAAGCAGCAGAACTCTGCAGCTTCAGCCATGTGGCTCTGGCTCTAGAGTTAAGAATGGAAGGTACTACTGGGACAATTGATGCTGGTTAGCTGGAGCTAAGAAATTAGCAATGATTAAGAAGAGACCAGTATCACTGAGTTGAAATCTGGAAATTGTTTTCTGGGAAAACAAAGAAGCTGTGTTCCAGAGATAGCCAAGGTTGTACCCCGTGCTGCAACTGGACTTGGTAATGTGTAAGAGTCACCCAAGTGGTACTGGTTTTGAAGGCATGAAGGTGTCATGAAGAACAGCTGAGGCTTGGCACTGTGAGAGGTCATGGAAGGCCATTGGAGAAGGTGTAGCCTCAGCTGTAGTTGATGGCCCAGGACTGAAGATGTCATGCAAAGGATTTGAGGCTTGACACCATGAAGAAAGCCTATGAGAGGCTATTGGTGAAGCCTAGTTGGAGTGGAACACCCCTGTGTATTGGAGATGTCAGTACCATGGGATGATCACCAAGAACAGCAGCCAGAGTGAAGTGGATCAACCTGAGCTTAGAGTGCTACAGAGGGCAGAGCTGGAGAAGTGATGCCAGCCCTTAGGAGGAGCCCAAAAGATCAAGTGGAATCCCAGACAATGAAACAAGAAGCTGTATCATTGAAATTATCTTGGAGACTCAAAGATGTTAAAGATGCCAGAGCCATGGGATACATGCTGAGGAAAGCTGCTAACAGGGAGTGGAACCAGTCCAGGAGAAAGCAATTTGTTGCATTCAACAAAGATGAAAAAGGAGTGAAGACTACTTGACATCAGCCATGGAGATGCAGAGTTTGGAGTTTGCCCAGCTGGTTTCCTGTCTTTCTTCGAGGATTACAGTTAAGTGATTAGATGGATCTCAGAAGAGACCTTGAACTTTGGACTTTTAACACATTGTTGAGACTGCTATAGACTATGAGGACTTTGAAAGTTGGACTAAATGCATTTGCATTATGTCATGTTTAAGTATGGCCCCACATAGACTCAGGTGTTTGAACAAGTCTCTATGGGGGCCAGGGAGTGGAATGTGATGGTTTGTATATTCTTGGGCCAGTGAGTGGCACCATTTGGAGGTGTGGCCTTGTTGGAATAGGTGTGACCTGGTGGGAGTAGGTGTGTCACTGTGAGTGCGGGCATAAGATCCTCACCCTAGTTACCTGGAAGTCAGTCTTCCACTAGCAGCCTTTGGATGAAGACATAGAACTCTCAGCTCTGCCTGCGCCATGACAGCCTGGGTGCTGCCATGCTCCCACCTTGATGATAATGGATTGAACCTCTGAACCTGTAAGCTAGCCCCAGTTAAATGTTGTTTATATATATATATACATATATATATATATATATATACTCATGGAGGCATTTCCTCAAGGGAGGTTCCTGTCTCTATGCTTGCGTCAAGTTGACACACAAAACCAGCCAGTACAAATATCTAGTGAGGACTTGTCACGTGAGATAGGATTAAAACGTTATTGAAAAAAATGTTCACACAATATGTTTTGATAATGGTTTTTCCTCCCTCAGTTCCATCAGATTCTTGCCACTTCCTCACCCACTTAACTCCATGCCCTTTGTTTATCTCTCTCTTTCTTTAGAAAAAAAAAAGCAGGCAAACACACACACACACATGCACACACAAAACCATAAAAACAAAGTCAGAAACCATAAAAGACCAGTGAGACAAAAAAGTGCCATATAGAGCAATAGGAAACAAAAGACCTACAAAGATACCACTGAGCTGATTTTGTGTTAGCCATCTACTGCTGGGCATAGCGCCCACCCTGAAGTGTGATTTGTATGCACAGTGAGACTTCACTGGAGAAAGCTATGTTTTTCTTTGTAAATGGTTGTCAATTAGAGATAGCTTTTTGGTTAAGGATGGGAGCCTGTGTCCACTTCCCCATCTTAGTGCTGGGATCCTGTCTGGCTTGAACCTGTGTAGGTTCTGTTCATGCTGCCACAATCTATGTCTGCATGTCTCCCACTCTGCACATTTTTCAGCTGTGGGTCCCTGTATTTGTTCCCATCTCCTGCAAAAGGAATCTTCTCTGATGATGGCTGAACAAGACACTTTTCTATGGGTATAGCAGAATGGCATTAAGAGATCTTTCATTGCTACGTTCCTTTAGAAGAACAATAGTATTTGCTGTTCCCCTAAGAACATAACCTATCTCGTTTTGGGTTCTTGGCTACCCAAGCAGTGTGAGGCATGGGTTCCACATCATGGCGTGTGCCTTAAATCCAAACAGAGTTGTTGGTTACTCCTATGTTTGTGCTGCTACTGCAACAGCATGTCATGCAAACAGGTCGTTGTTATAGGTCACAGGGTTTGTTGCTGGGTTGATGACTACCTTTCTCCTCTGGGAGTCTGGTAGTCTGTAGCTCAAGTTAGGCACTACCTCAACTTAGCCGTGTTCAAAAAGATATATGAGCGTCATCTTCAGCAATAGAGCCAGGATTATAATTTAATGGAAATTAAAATAAACAAGCTAAATGTATTAGAGATTATAATAAAGTAATAACCCTCTGTGTTAGCCTTTTCTGACTGTGCCACTTAGGTTGTCAATAGGACACGAGCTAGAGTCACTGGGAAGAAGGACCCAAGATCGAGAAAGTGCCTCTATCAGATTGGTTTGTGGGCGTGTTTGAAGAAGCATTTTCTTAATTAGTGATTGATGTGGCAAGACCCAGCCCACTGTGGGAAGTACCATCCCATTAAAGGTGGTCCTAGATTGCATAAGAAAGGAAGGTGAGCAAGTCAGGGGGCAACAAGCCAGTAAACAGCATTCTTCCACGGCCTCTGCTTTATTCAATTCCTGCTTTGAGTTCCTGAATAGGTTTCTTTCAATGATGACTATCATGTACAAGCCAAGTAAAAACCCCTTCCAAGTTCCTTTTGGTCAGAGTGTTTTTACAACTGCAGTGGAAATTAAACCAGGATGGAAGCTGGTACCAGGGATGTGGGGTGTGGTTGTGACAGACTCGACCATGTAGTTTTGGGGAGGATTGTAGAAACATTTGGAACTTTAGGCTGGAAACACTGTTTTCTATTAGCTTTTAAGAAAACTCCGTGGTGTTATGTGTGGTGACTTAAATAAGAATGATCCCCCAGAGGCTCATATATTTAAATGCTTGTCATTAGGGAGTGGCAATGTTTGGGAAGGATTGAGGGGTGTGGCCTTGTTGGAGGAAGTGTATCACTGAGGGTGAGCTTTAAAGTTTCAAAAGCCCATGCCAGGCCCAGGTTTTCTCTCTTTCTGCCTAAAGATCCATCATGTAGTGTTCAGCTACTGCTCCACCACCCACCTGTGTACTGCTATGCTCCCCACCATGATAACAATGAACTAAACCTCTGAAACTGTAAACAAGGCTCCAATTAAATGCTTTCTTGCATAAGAGTTGCCTTGGTCATAATGACTCTTCACAGAAATGGAACTGTGACTAAGACACTATGTTTATTTAAAGCAATCTTACTAAGTGCTCCTCATAGAGATAAGTAGAACAAGACATTTCGGCAGTCATAGGCCATCGATGAAATATAGGCTGGTGAGTAGTTTTGAACAGTGTATATGTATGCATGTGTGTGTGTATATGTGTGCGTGTTTTCAAGTATTTTTCAGTAAGCGTGTTTTACTCTTATAAAAACCAGAGTGCTATACAGAGCTGCTCCTTATTTCTGTTTTGTTGGAACCCACATTTACTTACTATGTAACGACAAATGTCTCCTTCAAGAGTACTTTGGTTTTTGCTCTCTAGAAGTTTCAAAAACAACTAAGATGCTGAGCAGTTTAATTGCAGTGATAATGTATTGGCTCTGCTTAGGGAATTAGCTCACAGAACTTTTCCCTGAGGCAAAATAAAAATGTCATGCACAAAGGTATCACAGTGCTTATGCTAACTCTGGCATTTTACACACTTGAGCTCATTATTAATCTCATTAATTTTGTGATTGTTAATAACACTGCTATTTATATGTAACTTAGCCTTTGCAGATTTCCATCAAACACAGCAAAACCCAGTGGATAATGGATCTAAAATGTTAGGCATGTGTCTGAATAATTTTCTGCAGCAGGAAATAGTCTTTGAGATTCCATACAGATGAGCATACTGTGACAACTGAGAAGTGTTTTTACTTATGTTTTGATACATAGGGAAAAGTCAGGCAAAATGCATTCATTTGTTCAACTGAGAATAAGAAAAGATATATTTTCTAAAAGAATGTCAGGTTAAAAACAAGATACCATGTGAGTTAATTCTCCAATTGTAATATTTTTTAAGCCCTAACAAAAGCAATTTAAGATGGGAAGGTTTGTTTTTGTTCAAAGGAACTCGCACAATATGTACTCACTGATAAGTAGATATTAGCCTAGAAACTTAGGATACCCAAGATATAAGATACAACTTGCCAAACGCATGAAATTCAAGAAGAACGAAGACCAAAGTGTGGACACTTTACCCTTTCTTAGAAATGGGAACAAAACACCCATAGAAGGAGTTACAGAGACAAAATTTGGAGCTGTGACGAAAGGATGGACCATCTAGTGATTGCCACATGCAGGGATCCATCCCATAATCAGCTTCCAAATGCTGACACCATTGCATACACTAGCAAGATTTCGCTGAAAGGACCCAGATATAGCTCTCTCTTGTGAGACTATGCAGGGGCCTAGCAAACACAGAAGTGGATGATCACAGTCAGCTATTGGATGGGTCACTCGGCCCCTAATGGAGGAGCTAGAGAAATTACCCAAGGAGCTAAAGGGAACTGCAACCCTATAGGTGGAACAACAATATGAACTAACCAGTACCCGGGAGCTCTTGTCTTTAGCTGCATATGAATCAAAAGATGGCCTAGTCGGCCATCACTGCAAAGAGAGGCCCATTGGATTTGCAAACTTTATATGCCCCAGTACAGGGGAACGCCAGGGCCAAAAAGGGGGAGTGGGTGGGTAGGGGATTGGGGGGGTGGGTATGGGGGACCTTTGGAATAGCATTGAAAATGTAAACGAGGAAAATACCTAATTAAAAAAAAAAAAAGAAAATGAGGAGCAGAGCTAAATAAAAGATTAGAGGAATCTAAAATGTCTGAGAAATTCTTACAGAAATAAAATAAATAAATAAATAAACAAATAAATAAATAAAAAGTTACAGTTCATCAGGTAGCCATGAACTGCCCAATATGGGTTTGGGGAAATCAGATTTTATAGAGATAAAAAAAAAAAACAAAAGTTAAACAAAAAAGTTGCTGTGCTGTTATGTTGAAACAAAGCCTGGCTCCCCAGAAAGCACATCTGCCCTTCTGCAATAAATGGAGTAGCCGCCCATCTTGCTCATAATTACCTATCTCTGTCCGCTGTGTCCCTATATAGTTGTAAAGTTATGAACAATAAGCATTTATTCCATTATAAATGACTATATAAGAACAGTGAAACTATTATAATTTTTGTATTACTCTATATTGTCCAACTATGTGTAAAAGTGTGATAATTGCCCGTTAATGGTGAAAAATCTAATAGCTAACAAACCATTTATTGGTGACAGAAATACCTCTATAGCATTACTGAGGATGGTTTTGTTTTGCTTTGGAGAGACTGTTTTGTTTTCAGTACTGGGAATTGAACTCCACATCTCATCCATACTGACTGAGCATTCTATCATTGAACCACATCTCCGATTCCTTTGGTGGAAATATACATCAATTACAGAAAACACTATGGATATTTCCCCCAACAAACATAGAGCTATCTATGCTATAGAGATCCCAATCCTAGATACATTACTAATAAACATGAGATAATTATGTCAAAGACATAACTATATTTTCACAGTAAGTAATTTGGTTTCAGCCCAAGTGTCCATGAAGTGATGAGTAAATAAAGAAAACATAGTGTCCCTATGCATAATTACGAGCTGTAAAGAAGGAGATCCTTGTCAGCTGTGAGAATATAGATGACCTTGGAAAACAGTATTTTAAGTAAATTAAGCAGGCACAGAAAGACAAATGATGTCACTAATGTATGTAATCTAAAACACCTGAAGTCTTAGGAAGAGTGCGCGTAGGCTGGTGATTAGCCGGAAGCTGGGGGGTAGAGGTAGGAGTCAGGGAGAAGCTTGAGCAAAAGTTCAAATTTCTAGTTTAAAAGGAGGACTAAATTCAAGAGTCTATTTACACCTCGGTGACTACAGATCATAACAATACACTGCATGTTTGAAATTGCTCAAAGAGTAATTGTGGTTTTACCACTAAAATATGCATAAAGAATTTATGTTAAGTGACTTAATTTTTTATGCATTGTACATAATATATTTGTACATCAAAACACAAGGCAATAACTTTATAGACAAATACATACTATTTTGTTTATAAATTAAAAAATACTACGTCATATGGAGACTTAATGCTGATGGAGATTAAATTGTTGCCTCTCAGATACCATTCTATTCTTTTTATACCCTGACTTTAGTGTTGGACCACATTTCTATTTTGCCATTTATCTCTGGGTTAGACTCTGTTTAAGCAAAGAAACAAACAAAAACTGAAGGAATTGTTTCTATAGATATCAGTCTGACAGCAGTGAGTTCCACAGTGCTCAGACTACAGTCTGTAAGGACTATTTTCTACTAAACGAAATGGGGCTTTTTGGAGAATTGGCAGATTCTGGGTCTAGGGAATGCATCGGCAAAGCAAGTATGTTATGTCAGAGTGAAAGGACAATATCAAGGATGTCTGAGTTACATCAAAAGGACTCGGGAGCCAACCTGAAAGCAGTCCCACTGAGTAAAGCTAGATTAATTTAAGCATCAGTCAAAACAATGCTGCAGATATTGAAACCAACATGTCTAGATTCATGAGTTCATAAATCCAAGAAAAGCACAATTGGTCTCTTTAGAAAATAATAGGAATCCAGTTTATTATGCTGAAACCTAGAAGTAAATAAGTAAATATGATTGATGAGAGTAAAATAAAATGTTTGTCTTTCCTAGAAGAATTAGACCTAAAGGAAACCAAGTAGTTAATAAAGAAAGATGTTCACGTATTGATGAGGGGTGGTCTCCACTTGCAATTGATAAAGCATGTTATTATTTCATGGATCTTGAAGAAGATGCAAGATGCCTGGGTCATAAGAGTCTCTGTACTCAGGATACAGAAGGCATCGTGAGCATCCTATAACACTGTCCTTCTGCCCAGTGGAAGGATCTATAAAAGTACAATGCATACAATGGGTTTGCGTCATAGCAGAGAACACTAAACTGGTGATGCTTAATGTTGAAGGAACCTTGCAGCTGTGATTAAATTAAACCAGGTCTGAAGAATAAGGATAATCTCACCAGAGTGGGCCCAGTATAATCCCAGAGAGCCTGATAGAGGGAAGAAGAAGGGTGCGGGAGATAAAGAACATGGAGAGTCACAGAAGTGATGATGATCACTGCTGGCTTTGATGGTGAAGGGGCCACAGCAAGGCAAGCATGTGGTCACTAGCCCCTGGAAAAGAAAGGAGAATGGATTCCTCCTGCACACTCTAGATGGAGTACAGTTCTGCCAACTATTTGGCATCTGCCCACAAGAGGCCATTTCATATTTCTGGTTTACAAAACATAAGACAAAGATTAGTATTGTTCTGAACTTCCAGACGCCTAGTAACTTGTTACAGCTATGATTTTTAAAAAAATTATTATAAGGAGAGAAAAGGGAACTTTCTTAAAAATTTTTTGAAGGATCATTTTGCCTCTTTTCTTAACCTGGGCAATGTAAAGGAGCTTAAACCATTGCTGAGAACTCAGTAAGTTCTGTATCCAACCACATGTCTACTGTCTTCAGGCCACATGTGGATGATTTTGTCAACCCTACGAATATTGTCATAGTTAGCTTTTGTCAACTTGACAT
This sequence comes from Mus musculus, assembly GCF_000001635.26. Taxonomy (NCBI): domain Eukaryota; kingdom Metazoa; phylum Chordata; class Mammalia; order Rodentia; family Muridae; genus Mus; species Mus musculus. The sequence continues at coordinate 40,130,924 of NC_000070.6, forward strand.
AACTTAGACATACCTGGGAAGAAGTCATCTCAGTTGAAAACATGTTTCTATCAGCTAGGGTGTGGACATGTATGTGGGTCATTTTCATGATTGCTGATTGATGTGGTGGCAGATGCCATGCACAAGTAGCTGCAGTGGGCAAGTGAGCTTCCTGGAAACTGCCCACCATTTTTTAAGTGCTTCGATGGGTGTGCCCTGGAGAGGCACAGCCCCAGGGCCTTCATCTCAGATTGCTTCTTGCCACTGATGTGCCTTCTCATGTTTGCCATTGCTACATTCCTCATGTATTTGGCACAGTGTGGTTGGGTGTGAGGAGACCCTCACTGCCTACAGCCTGGCGTGATTCCTTCCTGGGTGGTAGAGCACCCACTCTATTGGGTAATTTTCCTGCAGATCAACATGAAGATGAGTTTTGATAAAATATTATTTAGATGAATTATTTTCCAGGATTCCTGATTTTACTTAAATAGTTTTAGAAAGTTAGAGTAATTGGTAGGAAATTTAAGGAAATGGTTTAAATTGTTTTGCCAGAAAGATATAATGCAGTTAGAATCAAGGATAGAATGTGGCCCCTCCTAGTAGAATAGCAAGCAAAGGCTGCATAAGTTAGAAAAGGAACACAGTGGGCTGGAGAGATGGCTCAGCAGTTAAGAGCACTGAGTGCTCTTCCAGAGGTCCTGAGTTCAAATCCCAGCAACCACATGGTGGCTCACAACCATCTGTAATGGGATCCGATGCCTCTTCTAGTATGTCTGAAGACAGTGTACTCATATAAACAAAAAATAAATAAATCTTTTTTTTAAAAAAAAGGAAAGGAACACAGTGAGCTTTCATGCATTACAAGCACGTAATTGTACTAGAGAGAAAAATCGGCTTGGGACAAGTCAACGATCAAAGAAAAAGTTTCTTCTAGGTTGGGTCTGAGTTCCTGGAGGTTGAGATGTAGGGATGTAGTCACAGGCACAGGTTTCGGTATGCACCAGAAAAAGTCAGAGTTATGAGTAAAGAGTAAATAATTCTATTATAAAAATAGAGGAGAGACGATTAGCCAACTTAGCTGAACAAGAGTTCATAAATAAGATGTAAGATAGGTGATGGTCTGTTTCTTGGCAAATACAAATTGTTGTCAGCAAAGCCTAGGGAAAGACTTGCTACTGTAGACTGGCTTACTTAAACGTTGTTAATCAATAACAAAAAATAATTGCTTTTGGGTTGCAATGAACTTGTGGAGAGAAAGATGGTGGGAAATGTTTAGTTTGGTATGAGTTTCAAACGAAAAATTCATAGTCAATATCCTGTTGTAATTTCCTTCTGGGTAATGATTTTAATTTGTTTTGGAAGAATATGTTTTTGTGGTGACTGTTTTTAGAGAATATGTAACTTGTGGTGATGAGGTAATCTTTTTCTTACATAGACAATTACTCTATATTAGGTGGTATAAAAAGGCTAAAAGAAAAAATAAAGTTGTTTGAGTCAACTCATTGGAGTTTGCTTCATCCACCAAATGTGTGTGTGTGTGTGTGTGTGTGTGTGTGTGTGTGTGTGTGTGTGTGTAAAATGGTTGAAGCCTGATTATTTAAGCTTTGTTCCATCCACCAATTATGTGTGTATGTAAAGTAGTTAGAGCCTGTTTGTTGGAGTTTACTCCAAAATGTGTATATATACACATACATATTTTATATACATATATAAAGTGTCTGGAGCTTTGTTCAATTCACTCAATGTGTGAATGTGTCTATCTGTCCATTGTCTGTCTGTCCATATGTATGTATGTATGTATGTATGTATGCATGCATGTATGTATGTATGTATGTTTGTATGTATCAAGTTGTTGAAACTTGCTCATTGGTGCTTGCTTCATTCACCTAGTGTGTGTGAGTGTGTGCTTGCTGTATACGGTCACCAACCCCACATTCCCTCCTTGGATCACTGAACATATTGTTGAGCTCGTCTTAGACAATGTGGTAGGACCCAGCCCACTATGGACAGCGCTGTTTCTGGGCACTTGGGCCTGGACTGTAAAAGGAAGGTAGGTGAGCAAGCCAGAGGAGGTAGGAGGTAGTCTGTAAGCAGATTTCTCCCTGGTTTCTGCTTCAAGCTCTTACCTGACCTCTCTCAAGGATAGACTATGTCCTGGAAGTGTAAGCCAAATAAACCCTTTGCTCTCTCACAGCAACAGAAAGAAAACTAGAACAGAACTCCAGCAGAAAAACTGGTGAATTCTTAGAAAAATCAAACTAAACAGGAAAAAACACAACAGATTGTTAAAAAAGAAAAATCGCCATTAAAAAAAAAACAACAAACCAAACAATAGCTAAGCTTCAGAGAATGGAGATTTAGACTAACAGAGGGTTTCTCAACAAACACCATGGAAACCAGAGGTCTGGACATTTTTAAGAGCTGGAAAAAAATAATTGGGGGCTGGAGTTGTAGGAGTGCTTGCCTAGCAGGCATGAAGCCCTGAGTGTGATGCCCAGCATCACCTAAACTGGGCACAGTGGTGAATGTCTGTGATTCCAGCACCCGGGGAGTCAATGCAGGCCAGTGAGCACAAAGTCTTTCTCAGGTATACACTGAGCACAAGCCCAGCCTGAGCTAACCCTGTGGAAGTAGAAAAAGGGAATTGGGGGTGAGAGGGAGGAGAACAGAGAAGAGCAGAGGGAAAGAGGAAGAAGGACATTTCTCCCCCAAAGGAAACTTGGGCAGAATTGCGACCAGTGGGCAGATGTTAGAGAAAATATTAAGGAATCTTACTAACTGACTAGGTGCCCAGAACCTCTGAAGAAAGCTAGACATGAATGAAGAACAACAAAACTAGAATGTGTCTACATAAATCCAAATTCATACTGAACGGTAATGATGCTTTAAAGAGTTATTATCTAAGAGCATAACACACAAGACAATAATGGCCCAGAAAGGGAAAGGTAGTGAAATGGTCAGAGTTGTAAGAGCCTGGAATAACTGGGAAAAGAAAGCAATCGCCATAATCAACTTTAGATCTTGACATCACAAAGATGAGCACTGTCCAAGCTTGGGTAAGCATTAACATGGTAACCAAAGGGCTCTGGGAAAATAATAACAGCAATAATTCCCAGGTGCTTCAAAGCACTAATTTATGTAATCTCAATCATTCTGCGACCCAAATACCAAGCTCTTAACAAAGCCAATTTGCTGACCCAATATTTTTATTTCTACTATGACCTTTGGGACAGACTTAAGGGACAGAACAATCATTAATTTGTTAGTGTTTCTTCTTTTAAAAACATTTTGTTTTACTAAATTATTATATTTATTAATATACATTATATATATTACATTATATATATTGTGTGTGTGCACGCCCACACATGCGGAGGTCAAATGTCTGTGGAGGCAGAGATGTTAGATCCCCCCAGGAGCTGGGGTTGCAGGGTGCTTGTGAGCCACTTGATGTAGGTGCTGGGAACTGGATTCAGATGTGCAAGAGAAGAGCACACTCTTAACCATCTCTCTGGCTCCATTAATGTTTCTTCTCCTTCTTCTCTTTCTTCTTTTTATTTTATCTTCATTTACACTCCAGATTTTATCCCCCTCCCAGTCTACCCTCTGACTGTCCCACATCCCATACCTCCCCTCCACCACCACCCTCCCCACCCCCTCCCCCATCTCTACGAGGATGTCCCCACCCTCCCACTCCACCAGACTTCCCCACTCCCTGGGGCCTTCAGTCTCTTGAGGGTAAGGTGCATTTTCCCTGATTGAGTCCAAATCCGGCAGTCCTCTGCTGTATGTGTTGCTGGCCTCATATCAGCTGGTGTATGCTGCCTGGTTGGTGGCCGGGTGCCTGAGAGATCTCAGGGGTCTAGGTTAAATTGAGGTTTCTGGTCCTCCTACAGGGTCGCCCTCCTCCTCAGCCTCTTCCAGCTTTTCCCTAATTCAAGCACAGGGGTCAGCAGCTTCTGTCCAATCTTGCTTATTACTCTACTGCTGTTCCCTGTCTGCTTATCACGCGTTCACATTCTGCCAACAGAGGGCAGCAGCTGACCGCGATCTTGTTCACTTCCTCTTGGCACTTTCATAGCCGAACTTGGAATAGGCAAGATATTTTATTCTGTAGTTTGTAGGAAATGAACATGATGAGAAAAGTTCTTCCATGTTAAAAACCACTCTACCAACTGAACTACACTACCAGCCCCCAGCTTCCCCTCCCCCCCACCTCCCCTCTCCCCCGCAGGCAAGCAACACATTTGCTGTTCTTTTCTCCTTTCATCTGTCAAGGCTACTCAACCATTTCATTGGAAATATAAGTCAACAACAGCTGCTTTGGGTCACAGCATTGTATTTCAGTGCCCAGATAGATATGATGGGCCAGCCCTGACAGTTTCCTATCCAAAAAAAAAAAAAAAAAAAAAAAAAAAAAAAGCAATGCATTTAAAAGAAACCTAGAAAATTAACATACTTGAACTTGAAGGATACTAGACACTTGGTGTACTGGCTAGTTTTGTGTCAACTTGACACAGCTGGAGTTATCACAGAGAAAGGAGCTTCAGTTGAGGAAATGCCTCCATGAGATCCAACTGTAAGGCATTTTCTCAATTAGTGATCAAGGGGGAAAGGCCCCTTGTGGGTGGGACCATCTCTGGGCTGGTAGTCCTGGGTTCTATAAGAGAGCAGGCTGAGCAAGCCAGGGGAAGCAAGCCAGTAAAGAACATCCCTCCATGGCCTCTGCATCAGCTCCTGCTTCCTGACCTGTTTGAGTTCCAGTCCTGACTTTCTTGGTGATGAACAGCAGTATGGAATTGTAAGCTGAATAAACCCTTTCCTCCTCAACTTGCTTCTTGGTCATGATGTTTGTGCAGGAATAGAAACCCTGACTAAAACACTCGGTAATTACACAACAATCCTGAGATTCACAATTGTGCTGCCCTTGGTTTCTAACACCCCACCACCTAGGAAGACTCCACTTACTTACCTAAGTGACCTGACCCTACATTACCGCACTACAGCACGGATCTCTGTACTGCAATCAGAGAGAACAAGCGTGAAAACAGGTTAATACGGTATTGTAGACAACATGGTGACTAAAGTTAGTTCCCAGGATATCTAATTCCCTCCTTTTTCTGTAACTAACAGTAGTCATGATGACAGGGTGTCTGGCTGCTTTGTTGGGTAAAGGTCGAAAGAATGAGCTCTGGAGTAAGATGTGTCTACATGGAAACCAAGACAGCCATTTGCTCTGTGACCTGAGGCGACTAACACGACCACTCTGAACGCCGGTTTTCTCATCTTTCTAGTGAAACAGTACTGGTAACTTTACAGACCACAAACAGTTTAAATGGGCATTTGAGAATACTTTCTATTAGCTATCTTGAGGGAAATGTTGCTTTAGTATCAGTGGCTGGCCAGAGCATTCTGGGAAGGCCTCTAAGGATTCGAATACCTAGGCAGTAAGAAAGAGCAGGAAATTAAGTATGTGGCAGATTGAGGGAGGGGCGGGGCTGAATATTACATGGCACAAAGATGCTGCTGCCTTTCCTAATGATGATAGCTTTTTTGGGATTTAGAAGAAAAATAGGTATTAATTTCAAATTTTTCCTGTCATGGAAAAAGATATACATTGAATGAAGAAAAAAGTAGATATTTTAGTCTTCTCAAATAAGAAATTCAGGAGGAACCCTTTATACTTCATTCACTGACAAACAAATTGCATTCCTCTGTGTTACGCAAGAGAAACCTGAACAGTATGGAGGCCAACAGGAACCAATGAGCAAGCAGTGGTGAGGTGGTGACAGCAGGCCAGAGTCAGCAGCCCTGTGCTGGCATCCGTGATGCGATGTGGCTCCATATGCCAGATAAGGGACAAACTGGCATGCTTCCCCATCCTCATGAAGTCTATCTAGGCAGCAGGTCCCTGGTGCCAATGGATGAGCACGCTAGAACAGAACTGTGTGTGGCAAAATCTTAACTTCCTCAGAATCTGGAAACAGATCCCATCCAGAAGATAATAAAGCAGACACTTTAGGACAGGGTACGTGGGAAACTATATTTTTAATGTGTCCTCTGGTGATTCTGAGAAATATCACTGGTGTTTCTCAAAAGGTGAACTTCTAGCCACGTTTTGTGTCAAACCAGCCTCTTTATGAGTGTAGTGCTTATGCTTTCAGGGTACCCTGAGGCTTGAGAGCAGTATAATAAAGCTTTCTCTGGTACCCCTTCCCTCCTAAGAAATTATGCACATATGAAAGAACATTATAAGCTGTACAGTCAGTTAGACAGTGTTCATAGAATCTTTCACCAAATTGAAGGTCCAGCGTATTAATGCACCTGGTAACCACATTTTAATTCACAAGAGGCCGCTATACAACTCTGGCCACATATGATTCTAGCACCTACTGATCAAGAAATCTTAGGGTTGCATTTCTCAGAATGTGTTCCCAAGCCACATATCACTGCAATGGAGTCAGTGTGGAATAGAAAGAGGCAGTCCTGAGAGCTTAACAGGCCTCCAAATAGGCTGGTTAGTTTTCTGTCAACTTGACACAAGCTAGGGTCATTTGGGAAGAGGGAATCTCAAGAGAGAAAAAGCCTCTATCACATTGACCTTTAGGCAAGTCTATGGGACATTTTCTTGATTAAGTATTGATGGGGGTGGGGTGGGAAGACCACTGTGGCCACCCCTGGGCAGGTGGTCTTGAGTTGTATAAGAAATCAAGTATGGGGGCTGGAGAGATGGCTCAGTGGTTAAGAGCACAGGTTGCTCTTCCAGAGGTCCTGTATTCAATTCCCAGCAACAATATAGTAGCTCACGACCGTCTGTAATGGGACCTGATGCTTTCTTCTAGTGTGTCTGAAGACAGCTACACTGTACTCATATAAATAAAATAGATAAATCTTTTTTTAAAAAAGACAAGAAAAGGAAGGAAGGAAGGAAGGAAGGAAGGAAGGAAGGAAGGAAGGAAGGAAGGAAATGCAGCAAGCCATGGGGAACAAGAAAATGAGCTGCATTCCTCCATGGCTTCTGCCTTACTTCCTATCTCCAGGTTCCTGCCTTGACTCCGTTCCCTCAGTGATGGACTTCCACCTTGAAGTGGAAGATGAAATAAACCTTAGCCTGCCCAACTTGCTTTTGGTCAGTGTTTTATCACAGTAACAAAAACCACACTAAGGCACTAATGAAATCATTACTCTTCTCATGGTAAAGGCTCTGGAAGATAACGTTGCCAGCTGAGTATGGTAACTTTTCATTAAGGCTCTTCTGCCTCTGGCCAGTAAAGTAGAACCGAGTACCCGCCATACTTGAGTAGTTTCATCTCAGAAAGTCACAAAACAGACACTCTGCTAGTGACTACAACTTTTTGTACCATGACAGAAATATTTAGTAGGCAGATTCTGTGTAAGCATGGCCCCACGGTTCTCAAGACCCTGAATGTTCATCTTTCACAACCAATCAAAATTCAAATTCAAGATTCAAGAGTCAGGACAACATAGAAACTGGGTAGGTGGACAGAGAGTTAAGAGACAATACTAAACTCCCACTTGAGATATGATGACTGAAAAGTGACTTGAGAACATCAGGTGATGATGCACCACACGACTAGAAATAAAGAATGTGAAGATGAGTAAGGGTTTTTACCCTGTATGGGGACTGAAGTTAATTTTGATAATACATTTAAAATGAGGGAGACATAGCAGGCTTCAGCTCAGAGTGGCAGGAATTTTGCATAGTAACAGACTGTCTTAGTTAGGGTTTTACTGCTGTGAACAGACACCATGACCAAGGCAACACTTATAAAAACAACATTTAATTGGGGCTGGCTTACAGGTTCAGAGGTTCGGTCCATTATCATCAAGGCGAGAACATGGCAGCATCTAGGCAGGCATGGTGCAGAAGGAGCTGAGATTTCTATATCTTCATCTGAAGGCTGCTAGCAGAATACTGGCTTCCAGACATCTAGAATAAGGTTCTTAAAGCCCACATCCACAGTGACACACCTACTCCAACAAGGCCACACCTACTTCAACAGGGTCACAACTCCAAATAGTGCTACTCTCTGGGCCAAGCATATATAAACCATCACACAGATCAAGGAAAACTTATCAGCTTATAGAGTTACATCTGACACAAGATGAACAAGAGTATAGTGGATGGGCCTCAAACAGAGGATCCAAAAATGAAGACCTGAATCATAAAAGTACAGAGTTGGAAAAGCCTATAGGAAATTAAAATGTCTAAAATTCAACACCACAGTTAAATATCACAGAGAGGCAGCAAGGACAGTAGTGGAAGAGAGGCCACTATGTTCCCAAATACCATGCCACTGATGGCATGGCAAAGAGCAGCCAAGAAGAAGGGTATAGGAACCTCCCATATGTTGCTAAGCATGTTAGCTGTCGCCTTTCTGTTCACATCTATGATTGAATTGTTTTCTTCACTAGTTATCAGTTATATTCACGTTGTCACTGAACCTTAAGATAGGCCTACCTCAGGACAAGTTCAAATCAGCTTGACTACTCCCAGCCTTCCACTCTCACCTTAATGCCCAGGGCATCCAAGAAAAAAAAATTGTGAATGGAATTTGGGAGGTGGGTGGAAAGCCTCCTGTTAGAATACAGAAATTATACCTCCTCTTCAAAATTAAGAATAGTCCAGGGTAACATTGTGTAGCATGATGGGAGAAGCATACATGGAAACGCAAGAGTCAGATATACAGTGGCACATTTCATACCTGGCAACTCTTCAGTGGTGGTTGGAGGAGCTGAATTGAGTGACATGTAAAAGTTCAACCACGGGTCTCTACTTCTAGTGGGAGCAGTGCATGGTAACAGCATTAACTGTACAGACTATTTAGACAGATGAGAAGGACCAACTCTTCCCCCACTGACATCTGGCTAGAGATTAAGCATAATTACGTACAGATGATAAGACTTTATTTCAAGCACATTTCAAATGATCACGTTCCCTCCTAATAAGTTAAGCTATTGGGTGCCAGAGATCAACAACTGCCAAACATGTTTTTTTGTACCCTATGTCCTTGGGTGGGGCTCTCTCTACAAAGCAGCTTCTCTTGGCAACTGGCAGACTCATCAGAGCATTGTGGTTGCTTTAAATGCACCATAGATGCCCTGGGGAAATGCTGAGACACCATTCCTAGAGAGATATGAAGAAATGTCTACTCATCCCAGACAGGAAACTGATCAGAGACCAAAGTACAGACACTGTCAAAGTCCAACTATCAAACCAGTGAGTTTTATTTGTGTTACTTATAGAAATATGTGTGAGGGGTTACTTATAGGAGCAGAAATTACTCAAAGACATCTGTATCACCAAGCCCACCCTATCATGGATGACAGTTCACACAAACTAGAAACGTGGGACACAATGCACATCCCACAAGCAATTCAGTGTTTTGGAGTGTTTTTTCTAAGTTGCATAGTTGGTACGGATCTCTTCCAGGCAGCTCTGCTGGTCTTTGCTTCTTCCAGGCAGCTTGGCTTGTCTGAGAGTGACTCTGAACAATTCTTACTGTTTATAGGTGCTTGAAGCAGGGAGTGATTCTGGTCAGTTCTAGGGACTTCCTGGAGCTATTTTGAGTCATTTATTTACCGTTTTAAGAAGATTCCCTGCAGGATGGCGTGTTTCATCTCCCTTTAAATATCCCGTCTTGAAACATCCCGTTGATTCACCTCCCCTTATAGCTTAAGAAGTTTATAGCTTAAGAAGTTTCCTTCCAAAGTGCAAGGCTAGGAGGATACTGCTACTCAACAGTTAGCTATTTCACAGAAACAAGCAGCACTGCACCTACTGGCTGCTGTTGAAGCTAAAACTTTTGATCCAGGAGCTGCTGTTCCAATCACGACCTCTTCAGCAAACTGCACTGGCTTTGGAAGACTCTGTTCTCCATAAAACAGAGATAGTAAATTCTAGATGAGTCTGCTCATTGGGAAGTTAGTTCTTCCTCCAGACTGGAGAAGAGAGTAACTCTCTACTGACTCGGGAAGAAAAACAAACTGTGATTGGTGCAATGTGGGGCTTGCTGTGATTGGTTCTTAAGTAAAGCTTGTCAGTTTGTTTATGCAGCACTTGTGATTGGTAAGGTAGAACTATGCACATGCAGGGGCTGTGGTTGGTGGAATTACAGTCCATACACAAGTATGTCATAGTCCCCTTCCGGCTATGTGAGAAGACTGTTTCCCCTAATTGTTTTTTTAATCTTCGAGACTTCTTCTGGGATTGCAATATTAGGCCTAGCACAACACCTAACAAATAATCTCTTTGTCTACAGTCTTAATCAAGCTAGGCAGGTTGTATGGAGGAAAATGCGACTTCCATATCTGATGGCACAGACAGCAGCACTGGCATTGGCAATGATGAGGTAGCTGAAGCATTCCAGAGTCATCAAGATCTAAGAGACCCCAACGGCCAAAGCTCAGAGCAACAACACAGAAGGCAGCTAAGAGTTCCCGAGCCCTTCAAGAGCTCTGAACTATAACACTAGGGAGTGGTTAAAGGGTTTCCAAAGAAAATGCAAGAAACTATGACTATATAGGAATAGCAAAAGTGTAAAGACAGGCAGGGGCTCTGAAGAACAAAAAGCAGAGACTGTAAAGCTTGGTCTCAGCCAAAGATCAGGAGTTATAACTCTACCTGCTGCAGAGCAGAAGGAAGCAAGAGCAATACACCTCTGCCCTGAGTACCTGGAATAACCAGCCTTAGGCTTGGACAGCTTGGAACTCAAATCCACCCTGTGATGAGTTCCTGGAACTCAGGGCCTTCAACACTAAGGGAGCAACCTAGAGCAGCAAAACCCATCGCTAGCCAAGTGCTTGACATACTAGTTACTAGTCATTCTCCCTATATGATGCTCGTTCGTGTTAACTCAATGTAGAAGCCTACACTGAATTTCCAAATGATCTGGGCAGCAAAACCTTACATCCTTTCATCTAGAGCTAATCAATCATGTTTCCAAATTCACATTGACTTGAGAGGCTAAACTGCTAAGCATGGACGGAACCCCCACTCAGTCTCACAGCTCAGACTTTAGATCGGTGGACAGCATGTGCTGTAATTAATGGGTTGCTGTAGGCTAAAACCAAGTTTTATATATAGAAAGTTTGCATTCTGTGTAAGCTACAGACATGTTGAAGTGTGCTCCTGATGTATACTTCCTGTGCTTTGAGCTAGTAATAACGGAGAAACTGCCTTTTATAAGAGCTGGGTGTGGTGGGACAGAACCTGCAGTCCCGGCACTTTAAAGGTAGATGTAGGGAGTCCAAGGTCTGGGGAGTTCCACCAAACAATGAGCTCTAAGCCTGCCTGGGGCCCATGAGTATCTGACTCAAAAATCAAACCAAAAACCCCAAACAACTAAACCCTCGGGAAGAAATCTAAAACAAAACAGTAGTTGGGGTAGGAATAGGAAGTGAAGGGCAAGGTGGAGGAGGTGGGGGACACTGGAAGAGGCACTCAGAAAACGTACTTACCACCCAGCATTTAAAAGAAAGGTGGCGTTTTGTGTGCCAACTTGACACAAATTAGTCATCAGAGAGGAAGGAGTCTCAGTTGAGAAAATGCCTCCATGAGATCCAGCTGTAAGGCATTTTCTCACCATTTTCTCAATGGGAGAGGGCCCAGCCCATGGTGAGTGGTCTCACCTAGGCTGGTAGTCCTGAGTTCTATGATAAAGCAGGCTGAGCAAGGCATGGAAGCAAGGCATTAAGCATCACCCCCACGGCCTCTGCATCAGTGCTTGCTTCCAGGTTCTAGCCCTGCTTGTGTTCCTGTCCTGACTTCCTCCAGTGAATTGGAAGTGTAAGCCAAATAAACCCCTTTCTCCTCAGCTTGCTTTTTGGTCATGGCGTTTCATCGCAGCAACAGAAATCCTAAGGCTCCCTACGTTAGTCAGGCAGTTACATGTCACACTCTGCCCCTCGTGAGGGACAGTCAGCCTTCTCCACGCTCCAAAAGAGGAAAAGCCTAGAAATCGGCTCTACACTTCCTGGGACTGAGCCACTAGCAAAGCTAGATGCAGCCTCGGGGCCCAGTTTCTCCCGCCTATGGGGAGGAGCCACGAAGATCAATAGCCTTCAGCTTCGGGCCTTCGGGCCTAGGAGGTACAGAGGGGTGGAGCAGGTCCTAGGCTCCGCCCCCGTCCGTGGCCACGAGTCTCTTGTTCTAGGGGTGGGACGGTGCCCAGCCCCTAAACCTGGCCATGTAGGGGCCTGGGACTCGTCCCTCGGTATGGTCTGCCTTCAGGCTCTGGAAAGAAGAGGTGTTCCCAAGCTCTGCCCCTTGGCCGCAACCTCAAGTCAGATCTGGGCCTTGGGGCGGAATAGGCCCTAGACTCCGCCCATCTGCCAAGATCGGAAGGTTCCGAAGGGAGGGCGCACCCGGACTAGACTGCAAGCTTCAGCCATCGCTTGCAGCTTCTAGAGGGAGGAGGTGCCCAGGCTCCGCCCCTCGGGGGGCGGAGTGAGGCCCGGGCCCCGCCCCTCTCCCGCAGCAGCTGGTTCCGGCCCGCTCTCCACCGGTCCCGCCTCGCTGCCGGAGCGTCCGGAGGACCGCTCAGTGGGAGGAGCGCGGAGTCGGCCTGGGACATTGCTAGCACCCGCCTGTGTGCTCCGGGAACTGCACTGTGAGCGGTGAGTACCACGCGGCCCCGGGGCGTCCGTGCAGGCCTTTCCCACGGGTGCAGACCCGAGGACACGGGGAGAGCTGCGGGGAGGCGGTGGAGCTGGCTCCTGGGGTGACCTCTCTACTCGCTCCCCAGCCTGCGTCGCTCTGGACTGGGAGTGGCTCTACTCGGCGCCCCGGGAGTTCTCGCCTTGGTGTGAGGGCCGCACCGCCGGGGTGTCATTGTGCCAGGCCCAGCCCACGGGATAGAAAGGAACGATTGTGCCCGGCAGATTGGAGTCCCCAGCACGGGGCGAAGGCAGGCGGGGTGAGGGTAAGAGCCCCCTCAGTGGAAGGGCATAGAGTCCAAGGTGATTGATTGAGAAACCCAAGGAGAACGGGACTGTACCACTCTGGCCAGCCCAGTGCACTAGAACCGCAGATCTCCCTGCAGCACGCATGACAGCCTCCCAGCAGAAGTTGCCGAACTTTTGCATTTAGGACCGGCAGCGCGCCTAAAGAACCTTTGTTATATAGATTGTACCTATTGATTTTTGCAGTGTATAAATACAGCGTATAGACACTTAATATACTTAATTCAGATAGACCGATTCTGTAGTTTCCAAAACACTGTTATTAAGAATGGCATTCTTTAACCTTCCTGCAAATCTCTGCTTAGAAGACACTCAGCCTGTTGCAGTATGACAGGTCATGTAGCTTCTGAAGACTTTTAAGTATATTGGTGAAAATGTAACATTGTATTGCTTAAAGAGTGGTTTTGACCGTCCAAACACCTGCGCCTGTGTTTCTCTGCAGCATACTTTAGAACCACCGAAGTAGCCAGTGCTTAGGAGGCATAGTTCACTGGGTTTGCCACTTTATTTATGGTTCTTCCATTCCGCACCGTGGAGGAGTTAACCTCTGATACCCAGGAGCACTCTGGACCTCACTTTCCAACGGAATACGAGATCCCCACAGTTGGTGGTGGCTTTGGGTGATGTTCATGTGTGCCTTGGTTGTTTCTGTGCCTGCTGAGTTGATGTGTGTAAACCTGATGTAGCACACCAGACCTGTGAGTTCAGGGAGGTGGGTGTGACTAGACCATGCCAAATGTGTAGGGGTTGCTGTAAGATTACCAAGCAGTTGAGAGGTCATGTCTAAAACACCAGGTGGCATGTTTTTGCCTCCTTATCCCTGTGTTCAGTTCTGTTGGGGGTTTCTAGCCTTGGGTCTGTTGAAGTATGGTGTCCCAGTCTCCGAATTCTGCCACTTCCACATTCCTGGTGAGCTCTGTGTGTGGTCCTGCCTCTGCCACTGGAAAGCAGTTGCCCATTGTGTCTGTGTGTGATAGATGGAACCCTGCATTAGAGTCTTTCCTTTGTTTCATGCTGTCTACAGGAATTTGAGATAGAAGTTATATACATATTATCAAAAAATGTATACCTCAAAGCAAACAAGTTTCTTAATCCTCTACCCAAAGAGGCTATTGTGTTCTGATTGAGCAGCTTCAGCACTTTAAGTAATACATTAGAAATGATTGTCCTCATGCTGTTGCTCCCACAGTCGGGAGAAGGGGGCTGGGATCTGAGCCCTTGTGTTCTTGTTATACACATTGTTGATACTGGAGCCTCTCTTATTCATCCTTGAGTAGATGTTTATCTCAGCTCCAACTCTTCTGGACCTTGGGAAATGAATGATTTTAGAAGGTGAAGGGCCTGTCTGGAATTTACAGTCAAGAGCATAGGTAAGTACCGTCCAGTTGAGATCATTTCCTGCCTGTATGTGTACATGAAACACGGTCATGTAAGAAAGCAATACCTGCTAGGAAGGTGTGCATCAAAAAAAGCACATGCAAAGGAAACCAGAGGCCTACATGTAAAGATGACAATTAAAATAAATGGTATTTATTACCTTTTCCCCGACAAACAACATTGTTTGTCTTGTTTGCTCCAATCTCCTGTCTTTTAGGAGCAGATACCTCCTCATGCGACCACTAGAGTCTGCATAGGAAAGTCCCTCCCAACCTGTGTCCGTTCTTGGCCTCGCATTGTGAAGGTTACTTCATCTCTCAGAACTTTCGTGTCTCTGACTTTCCAACTAGACTGTGGTTAGTAGGTGTCCCAAACACCCATGGTTTCCTGAGAGAGATTTATGCTAGTGTTTGTGCACGTGTCTTCTCAACTCTGTGTTCAGCAGTGTTACATTTCTGTAGCTTGAAATGGACCATAATGAGAATATTTATTTACAACATGGAAATCATCCAGCACTCCATGTATGAGTTTTTTTCTACCTGGGAACAAATTGCTAAACATTTACCAGCACACTGCTGCTGTTGGAGCCAAGGTGCATTTAATTTGGTTTCTTTTCTCTTTCTTTTCTCTCTTTCCTTCTTTCTTTCTTTCTTTCTTTCTTTCTTTCTTCCTTCTTTCCTTCCTTCCTTCCTTCCTTTCTTTTCTTTTTGTTTTTTTTGGCAAAGTCAGACTCCTTTGCCTGAACAAAGATATTAGGTATGAGGTGTTTTATTCAAGTCTTCCAAATTTTTGGTAGATGGGGACAGGGAAGGCTGTATTTAAAATATACTAATATTGATCAACATGTGTGTGTGTGTGTGTGTGTGTGTGTGTGTGTGTGTGTGAAAAGCCAGACAGCAAAAACCACAACCATTCAGTTCTTATGCTGCTACTGTAAGAAAGCAGCCATGGCAATATAAGCAAAGGAGCATATCTGTGTTCAAATAAAACTTTATTTACAAAACAGGTACTGGGCCATAGTTTACAAACTCTTACACTAGAATGCTTCAAAAATATCTTCTGTGCAGAAAAGGACGTTCTTCAGGAATTCTGGGACTGGAATCTCCAAGGTGGATGTGTGTGGAAGTTGAAGCTACGGAGGTCTTAGAATCAATCATAGAAGAATGCAGAGTAGGTTGTTAACAGAAGGACTCCATGGTATGCACAGTGAGGGGAATCCTATTCCAGGCTCTCTAGAGCCATCTCAGATTTACACTGGGGTAGATGGACCCGCCTTCTAATACAGTGTAGACTTTAACTGTAGGCACAAACCCAGCAGCATCTCTTTCTTTTTTCCTTCAACTTTGTCTTTTATTTAGTGCATACTTATTGGCAACATGTTTGAGGTCTTTTTTCATTCCTTCTTGTTAATCAAGGACAATATCTCCTTATCCCATTTATCAGCTGTCTGTGAAAAGCCAATAGGGCTTGGCTCGCACTCTGTGGAAAGGAGGGTTCAGTGGGCTGTATCTTCATCCAGGCACCTTCCTCCCAGGCATTTCAGGTGCCACACTTGTTGATAGTAGGATTTACAGGGGAAAAGAAACACCTCAGAAACTATATATCCAGTTAGAAAAGAGTGTGTCAGGGTTAAAATATTGGGTTAAGCTGAAAGTCTGTCTATACAAAAGAAGGAGCAAGTCCGTGAGGGTGAGTGACTAATTGTACTATTGGGCTCAGAAAATGACACCTGAACTTAGAGAGTTTTGACTTGTTGAATTCTGTGAACTAAAGACCCAAAGCATCTCTATCAGCTATCCTAACTTCAGGGGCAGGGACAAACCTTCCTCGTACACATGTATATTATAATATTTATCATATGTGTTATATAGACATGTTTTACACATACTGTAGCTAATGTGCATATTTGTTACCTATATACATACATAAGTTGTATTCCCATGTGATCTCACACCCAGGAATGTCAAGTAGCCTCAGAAATGGAAAACAAACACTAAACTATTAACAGTTGCTATTTCTGAGAAGGAGGGTAAGATGAAACCAACAAGTCAGGAGCCTTTTCTCTCTTAGTGTTTGTGATATAAGAGCCTCATCTCTCCTGTCAGATTCATAGGTTCGTTTTACAACTTAAAGCAAAAAAAAAAGTAAATTAGAACAGCCTATGCCTTTAAAGGGAGATGGGGTGATTTCTTTGGTAAGAATACTCCTACACCACACTCCCCAAATCAGGCCAGTGTCTTAGTGTTCTGTTGCTGCGAAGAGACATCATGAATGGCAACTCTTAGAAAAGAAAGCATTTACTTGAGACTTGCTTAGTTTCAGAGGTTTAGTCCATTATCATCATAACTGGGAACACGGTGGCAGGTGGCAGGAAGGCAGACGTCATGCTGGATCCACATGCAGATCCTCAGGCAGCGAGGAGAAACTCAGAGCCCACCCACAGTGACGTACATCCTCCAACATGCCAGTACTTCCTAATCCTTCTCAAGTAGTGTGACTCCCAGATGACCAAGCATTCAAATATATGAGACCACAGGGGCCATTCCTATTCAAACCACCACAGCAAGTGATATTGTCATGGCACATTTCTGAATGAGTATGTGTAATACTAGTACATATTAACTTAAAATATTCAGAGCAAACCCTCTCAAGTCAAAATATTTCAATTTATATTCCTAGTGTTTGACTTAAATTCTTACCAGAGGTTAAAAGTGCTAAAAGCAAAATGTTTGTTGATGGGCCCTTATGGAAACCCTTGCACTGGAGTTACAAAGATCTAGTACGGTGTTTTTAACATAAGAAGTCTAAAATGAGTATTTTCCTATGATCTCTATTTGTGTGTGTGTGCTCATGGGTACGTACGTACATACATGTGTGTGTGTGTGTGTGTGTGTGTGTGTGTGTGTGTGTGTCCCTGTGTGATTACCTGGGTAAAGAAACTGGTTTGCCACAGTAATGAGTGGATTTCTCTTGGTGATGGGGTTAATGTGGGTTTTAGATTTTCCTCAACCTTGCTTCTTAGAGCTTTGCAGTATAAATACATTCTGCATTTGCTTGTGATAAAAGCTAATCTCTGCACACGGAGGAGACGGTTGCTCCGTTCCTACGATGAGTTACCCACAGGCTGCCTGGCAGCAGAGATTTGCAGGTCATTTTTCCAGTGGAGAGAGGAGAGGAGGGCAAGGCATGGGGAACTGAAAACAGGCACACTGACCACTGGAGTCATTCTGGGCAGTGCTGGGCTAGGCTGTGCTGACTTCCCCCTGGAGTCTGCTGTGACCCTTTGTCCACTTGACTGGGAGTTTAGAAGTTCCTTATAGGTTTAGTGCCATCAGCTGACCATCTTCTTGGATCCTTTGGGTGCCTCCACCCCGTCCCCCCATCAGTCTCTGCCTTTCTGTCTTCTCTTTCACTCACTCACTTGATGTCTCATTTTGAACTATTTTAATAAGAAATTTGGGGCACAAAAGTACATGGAAAAGAGGGTGATCTGGCTTCTACATTCTGAACATTACCTAGTGACCAGTCCCGTTTCCATCCATACCATTCTTCCTCCGTCCTCCCTGTACCAGGAGTTGTCATCTTCATATTCAGCTACTTAAATGAAAAACAAGAACAAACACCTTTCTTCGTGGTTCTTTTGTAGTCTGTCTGTCTGTCTGTCTGTCTGCCTGTCTGCCTGCTTTTCAGTTGCCTCATGTGGGCCAGGTGGAGCCTCTGCAAGCCTTGAACCCTCTCGGCCTTTGCTCTTCCTTTTGCCCCGGCCAACCCTGGCTTTCCTAAAGCCTTTTTCAGATCCCAGTTGTGGCTGTTTATATGGGCTACTCTTTTTTCTGACCCTTCTCATACTGTAATTAAATGTGTGTCTATGCCAGTCTTTTCTGTTAGGTTGTAATCTTTGTATAAAAGGTGTGTCTTTTTATCTTCTTTTCACCTGTGGAACCTAGTAATTACTTCTAAGAAGATGCTCAAGAAATGCATGCCAAGTGAGTTGATAAGACTCGCTGGAGGGGGCCTGGATAGATGGCTCACTAGTTTAAGAATATTAGCTGATCTTCCAAAGAGCCTGGAAGCTTTTTTCCCAGCACCCACATGATAGCTCACAACCGTCTGTAACTCCAGTGTCAGGGGATCCAGTGCCACCTTCTGGCCTCTCCACCTGTACCAGGCACCCAAACAGTGCACATGCACACATGTAGGCAAAACCACTCACATGCAGTAAATAAAAATATATTAAAAAGAATTAATGGAGGAATAAAATGAATGTAAAAGAGATGTTTTCAAACATTACCTGCGGCCAAGTAAAGTTTCTCTCATTTGCATAGATTTTTGAAAGTCTTAAAGAGTTGTGATGGGCCAGTTGTTTGTTTTTCTCGTCTCAAACAAAATTAGCATCTGTATCTGGAGCCTTTAAATCTGTCAGCTCTTACCATGCTTCTTCCTACTCCAGGAAAAAGACTTAGACATCCATATCTTATCGGGTCCCTTTTATTGGGTGAGAGTGTTTCTTGGCTCTGTTTAAAGTATAGATTTAAATCTTTAGCAAGAGGAATAGGCTACTTTTCTAGCCTGCCAAGCTTCGTGCAGTAATTTGGTAACAATCTCATCAGTTACTGTAACTTGTATCATAGAGCTCCCAGAACGTACAGTGCTTAGTATATTAACTCATTCAGTTATCCCAGTATTCCTTGTAATGAGGGGCAGAGATGTACAGACAGGTGCTGTGACTTTAAATCTGCAAAGAAAACAAAGTGATGTTTCTTTAATCTTCCTTAAGAAGACAGAAAAAGTTCTTGTCTACCACCTTAAGGGGCAGTCAAACTCAAGTGCAGATTAGAAACCAAAGAATTGGGGATTAAATGTTACTTTGTAAACTTGCAAGGGCATGAAACCACCTTGCTAAGCACTGTATGTCAGAGCAACTCAGCACGATTCTTACCGCATTAACTACCTTACGACATCTCATTCTCTGAGCCAGCAGTTCCTTAGACTTGGCTGTCAAGAGTTTTCCCAAGCACTCTGACGACTTGGCAGATGAGTCTCCCTACTTTTCTCTCTCATTCACTCCTAACCTTAGGGCAGTTTGGGAACACTTGTCTTTGTATGACTTGCCTTGTGCCGTCACTCCAAATGACTTGTGTGGACCACTGATTATTCGTAGTCCTCCTCGTCCTTTGTATGTTAGCATTACAGGACAGGTTATGACATGGTTCCTGAACATGCACCATTCTAAGTTGGCCTCCTATGTGATTCACTAGTTTGAATCTTTGATTGAGAAGAAGAGCACTCAATAGACTTGCTCAAGAACTGCCAAGAATCTGCCATGTTGGAGAGCTGTACCAGGGAGATGTAAAGACGATGAGCCTTGGGACTCAGGATGTTGTTTCCTGCATTAGCAAAGATAAGGGCTCAGTTGCCTTCATGCTGCTGTTGCCTTTATTATTCACATCAACCCAACCTTTCAGAGTTGTCCAAAGTCAAGGACATTTTAGGGAGCTTGAGGCTATCTGGTCCTCACATAGATGCCTTAGAGTTTGAAGATTATTTGAGTTTAATTTTTTCAAACACTATTTAATTTGGATGTTCATATGTGAAATGACTCTGCCTGTAGCTGAGAGGTTGCATCCTAGGTACAAGAGAGTTGTCTGTGGCAAGGGAGGCCTGAGATTGACTTCTAGCTAGGTTACCACCCAGAGGCCTCAACAGGTGACCTAACCCTTCTGACTGTCTTGTCACCTACAAAATAAAATAGTGGCACCTTGTGGATGAGTTGCTTAAAGATATTATCAGCGCTTTGAGGTGCCTGGCACTGCAGTGACAATCCACATGTCCTTGTGCAGTAGCTGCTTCTGGTCTGTAATGCTGTTAATTACTGTGCTTCCCAGCTTTGGTCCTAACCCCACCCACCTCCGGGACTCAGCAAATGCTTGAGTGAATCCCATCAGTTCCTTCTCTCGTATCAGGAGACCTTGTAGTAAGGTGATGTTATCTCCAAACATATTAGGTCACATTATCCTAAGATACACATGACCCACAGGCCGAATGAAGTTTTGATATTCCTTCCTTGCACTGTCCAAGGAATCCCAGATACCAAGACTCAATGTCACCGGGAGTCACATGTGTAAGCTACGCCACATGTATTCACTGAGCTGGAACTAGAGCGTGGTTGCCAAAGAGTTTGAGGGACTACATTTTGCACTGCTGTTCCTATCTCAACACGTCTGCCTGTGGCTTCAAAAGGATCCAACTGCCTGGCTATGATGATGCCCTGCTGTGGGGCAGGAATATGCTGGTCAGAGACAGGAGCCTCAGGTCCTGCAGACTTTGCTGTTCTTGTGGGAAATCATTGAGACCGGTTCGTGTACATGGGCTTCTGGGAACTTCATTAGCATGGTCATTTTCTCTGCATCCTGACAGTTCTGAGATCCTGACTAGACCACCTTGGACCTCCCAAACCCGATGAATGCCAAGGTAAAAGTGGGCCCGGGAGGTCCCTGGAGGCTACACATACAGCCTTTTGTGGTGACGTCCTAAAATTTAAGTCAAAAGCTCATCCCCACAAAAATTCAAGGGCTTGAGGAAGTCATTCAGGTTCCTTTTTTCTTTTTTTAAATGAGTCTCACCTGCTCTGCAATGTAACTCACCCCTCTGCTCTTCCTCCAAACTTACATACAAGCCAGGAATGGTGGCACATCCGACTCAAATTCTAGCATTGGGAAACTGAGATAAGAGGATTGAGAGTAAAAGGCCAGACTAGGCTATGCATGAAGACCCAGTCTCAAAACAACAACAACAACACACACACACACACACACACAAATACAGGGATTTTAATCCAGCAACAGGACTTCTTTAGCAAGTGATCCCATCCTTAGACTTTCTAGGTCTGTGTAATCTGGCTGGATTTCTGACACACTTTAGATTACAGTATGCTCTGTCTGGGCTACAGACACACCCTTAGCGCACAACTCTAATCCCTAACAGTGAAGGTAAGAATTAGTTTGTAGAAGGAAGCAGGCAAGTTTGAAAGTGATGTCTAATTGAGTGCCAGGAGAAGGTACTCAGGAGTAGCACAAAGAGAAAGTGTAGCAGCTTTTGCCAGAGCATTTTACAAAGGCAGGTGGCAGGGAGAGCAGGCTAGACACAGATGAAGACAGAATGAACCGGAGAATAAGGAGGAGCCAGAAGATTAGAACAGATTGCCAAAGTTAGTGTGAGGCCAAGCAGAGAAATTCACTGAGAGCCAAGAGAAGCCAGATCAAATCAGTCTACTTGGAAGATTAGATTGTATAGAGACTTGAAGCATCCAGGCCTAGACCTTAGAGATAGTTAGAACAGAGAAAGAAATGCTCTGAGCTCAACCCAAGCCATGCATTCATACAGATTGGGCACGGCTCTTGTCTCATTGCATCATCTGAGGAAATAAAGTAACATTTATAACACACACATTCACACACTCACACATACGCAGTCACACACACACACAGTCACACACACTTATTCACACACACATACTCTCACATATACACTTTCACATTCACGCACATTCACAACTTAGATGCAGAGAGCGTAATTGGGGTCTCTGCAGGCAAAACTTACTAAGCCCACTAATGACTGTTAGGAACTACAGAGTGAAGAGCACAGACCCAGAGGAATTGAGGGTTACCTTCCCAAGCAGAGAACAAGGCCAGCTGGCCTAGAGCCTGACCTCTGCCTCAGCAGCTCTGCTTTCTGGATTGGTGTTCTGTGCCTTGTGGCTGTTTTTCCTAGATGTCTCCAGAATCTATAAATGCTGAAATTCAGCAACATTTTGTGAAACTGTTTCAATTAACTACCCAATGATACTAAAAATAGAAATGAGTCTTCTGTTGTTTTGATTTGCTTCAGCTAACTTAAAATGAGTTAATTGGGTCGATTCTTTGTCTTTGAGATACAGGTAAGGACAGAGCCCTCTTCAGGACTGTGAAGTCCCCCAAAAGAACTTACTTATCAGGCATTGCTATGGCCTGCCCCTTTTCCCAGATCATGACCGTATTTACAGAGCCTGTGTGCACGTGCTCGGTATGACATGATCATTTCTGTGCTGCATACCCAGAATTCTCAGTATTGTTTAGTAATGAACTAAAAAGAAACAAAGGTTATGTCAGACTCAGGAAGGAACCACATCTTAATTATCATCTAATATTTTCCTACTGAGTTCATGCCTCATCATAGTTTAACAAACTTTTTTTGTTGAAAGCTTATCATTTAAACCAGGTGAACAGCCAGGAATGTATAACTGTCTCTACAAAGCCCCACCCAGTGGCTGAAAAGCCCCAAGTAGCCTGTTACAGTCCCAGCTTGGTGTTTTCCCTCTGGTCCTCGCTCACCTCCATTCTGGCCTCTACCACAGGGCCTTTGCATGAGATCTCACCCTCTTGCAGATTACTCATACCTTAACTGAGAATTGCGTGGAGGAGCTGTGCCTTCAGTTCTCTGCTTGGGTGGCTTCAATGCGGGACCGTTGGTCACCTGACCCTCCTTCCCATTGCCCCTGAGCTGCCTGTTGGCCTTGCCTCTACTTTACAAAGAGCAGACTCCCCACCCCACATTCTACATGGACACTCACTTGTCTAGTCTCTGTGTACTGGCCTATAATGGTGGGAGCTCTGTCTCTGTGTCTTTGCTGGTGTCTCCCTCAGACCTACCACAATTTCTAAGTCAATTCGTAGAAGTATCTATTGAATGCACAAGTCAGAAATTGTTTTTAGAAGACTTTCTAGACCATTGTCCAAACTTACTTTAGATCCGAGATCTACCTTATTTTGTACATTTGGAAAGCAGAGCACGGAAATGTCGGATGCCTACATGAAAACTAATTGTTTCACATCCATTTAAAACTCTAGAAATATATGGCCTGCTCTCTGGTCAGTCACCTAGGATAGGACAGAAAACTGAAAGAAAATAGACCAATAAGTAACGTCCAAATGTACCAAGAAGAAGACAGCCTGGCACAGGCTTCTGAGAAGGGACGCTTAGCACAATGGCAGCTCTGTGTGTAGTATATAGTCGGTGTTCCATGTAGTCGGTGCTCTATGTAATCGGTACTCCAGAAAAAGGTGCTGCCAGTGCTGCCAGAGCCGGCAACTGCTTCATTGTGTGTGTGTGTGTGTGTGTGTGTGTGTGTGTGTGTGTGTGTGTGTGTGTGTTTGGGGGAGTTTTGGTTTGGTTTGGTTCTTTTGTGACGGGGCCTCATTATGTAGCTCTGGCTGTCCGGGAACTCACTATTTAGATTAGACTAGTGTTGAACTCATATAGATCCACCTGCCTCTGGCCCCCC
Source organism: Mus musculus (assembly GCF_000001635.26). Classification (NCBI taxonomy): domain Eukaryota; kingdom Metazoa; phylum Chordata; class Mammalia; order Rodentia; family Muridae; genus Mus; species Mus musculus. The sequence goes on from NC_000070.6 coordinate 40,154,583, forward strand.
AATTCTGGGATTAAAGGTGTATACCACCTTTAACTTCTTCCTTTCTCTTTCTTTCTTTCTTTCTTTCTTTCTTTCTTTCTTTCTTTCTTTCTTTCCTTCCTTCCTTCCTTCCTTCCTTCCTTTCTCTCTCTCTCTCTCTCTCTCTCTCTCTCTCTCTCTCTCTCTTTCTCTCTCTCTTTTTTTGAGGTGTGTGTGTGTGTGTGTGTGTGTGAATTCAGTGCCTGCAGGGGCCAGCAGCAGGCATCAGATTATCTGGTGCTGGAGTTGGGTGTGGTTTGGAGACATGGGTGCTGGGAATCAAAGTCAGGTACTCTGGAAGAGCAGTCAGCACTCCTACCTAATCTCTGGGCTGTCCTGCCCCAGGGCCGACCGCCCCAGGGCCATTGCTTTTGCCAATGCCTTTGTCTGTGCCACTGTGGTCTTCTAGTCTCTTCCCAATGTAGATCATCGTACTGGCTTCTCCAGTGAGTCATTTGGTTACAAATGCCACACACGTGACTCTAGCTTCTAGTTATAAGCTAAGAGATTTTCATTGGGTTGAAATAGCTTTTACAAATATCTGGAAGGATCAGAGCTACCCCGTTTCTGAGAAAATCCATTTCCCACGTGCACCCACAACACGCAGACAGCACAGCCTTCCTAGAGCTGGGGACAAGCCATGGTGAGTCTGCCTTTCTGGGGACATCTGACCTCAGTATTTATGCTTATATAGACATCCTTGCTTTTTTTTTTTTTAAACAAAATAAGTTGTTTATAAGTAGCATAATGTTTACACACCAGTCAGTTTGGGAATAGGACCAATTAATTTCTCTTTAAATAGAGAGAAGAAAATGGAGCATAGCATAGCTGTGAACTGAAGTAAACTCTAAACGTGAGGACTGACTTTCGAGTTGAGAGCTGTGAACGTTCAGGCTGTATACGTTCAGAACGGACCATGGGGAAAGGAGGCCACCCGGCAAGAAACGCCGAGGGAACCTCTCCCTGCCGGCACCTAGACTGTAATCTGTAATTTGCTCACCCAAGTGAGCAGTCCTCAGAGTGTGCTCTCTGTGATGTGGTTCCTGCCCTATCAGGCGTGTACAGAGCGTGCAGTTCCCAAGAAACTGATGTACTGCCCCCACACAAAAACTAACAGCCCCAAACTCCGCACTCACCCACCACCAATGGGGTTCTGCTATTCAGGATCACTCCTCTGCTTCCTCCTCTGAGGGTGCAAAGGTAGGTAGTGTTGACTGTAGGGCCTCTTTCACATCAGGCAGCGTGACAGGATTCAACTCTGAGAGTGAGGGTAGCATAGGCCTAGTGAAGCTGTAGGCTGGAGTCCGATGGGGAAGATGCAGTCTCATTTGTCTGGTTTTGTTTGTTTTGTTTTGTTTTGTTTTGTTTTGTTACCCTGATCAGTGGCAGTTTGCTCTAAACTAGTATGTCTTTGGTGGACAGAACTGGCATGCACCCTTTGGTCCTGATGCTGCTTAGTTAGAATATGGCTCAACATACCGTTCAAGCAAGGGTGGTGAGTTGGCATCCATTCCTAAGCGGTTCTCAGTCTTCCTCTTACAATACTCTTGTAATTGCTGCTTGGATATGGAGGTTTAATCTAGGGCCACACATACATAGCAAAGCACCTTGGCCTAGATGGGAATTTTGCTCACAGTTAAACCAATGAGCCTCTTTGCTTGCTGCTGTAGGCAGTGAGGCTCTCAATTGTGCAAGCTCTGGGCCAGTTGTGCAACATATTTTAGAGCTTTGGTTATGTAAGGGGGAACCCAGAGTCTGAGTCTCAAATCCAGGCGCAGAGCAAGGGCTGTCCGATTCCCTCTGGGGTTTCAGCACTGACTCTTATCAATATTAACATCTCACTTACATTCCTTGGGGATTAGAACATTTGGTCACCAGAGGCCATCTCAGTTTGTCACCCAGTTTGACCTTACTGGCAGATAAGCAGTTTACAAATGGAGAAATTCACATATCTAACAGACAAAGCAGAAATATTTAACTTTATTAGCTGTTAAGGAAATATAAAGATTGCTTTTTATATCTTGAAGAAACTTGGCAAAAAGTAAGAACAGATCATCTTGCCTGGTCTGTGCACCTCTGTTCACAGCTGGCAGGAAAGAACGTTAACACAACTTTCCAGGGTGCTTGGGGGGAAAGCGGAGATGTAAAATCCTTTCACCTAGCTGGCCTGCTTCTAGGAACTGACAGCCGAGGACAGTTTAAGTGGATTAGGGGCCTCTAAAGCTCTGTGTACAGAGGCGCGGCATTGTTTGGTGATGTTTGCAAACAGCCAGGTCAGGGTAGGCCTACGTGCGCTGGAAGTTTACCTGACGCTGAATATGCACAAGAGAAGGTTCCAGATCCCACACGGAGACCACAGGACAGTTACCAGCAGACCAAGGAGAACTCAGAACTCCTTATCTGCATGGCTCCGCCTTTATATGTCTATCTCAGATTAGGATATTTGTGCCTGATACTTGGGCTTTTGTTTATTTTGTGATTTCCTCTAAAAACTCAGTGTTTGTAGCCTGCGCTGTCCTTGTGCAGTGTGTCCTGTGAGAATTCTGGCGTGCAGTTCACGTAGCTATCACTTCATAGTAGGTTAGCCTTGAGCCAGTCAGTGTCCTACCAAATGATTAACTTTGCTTCCAGGAGGAGGTACAGTGAAGGGGTCCCCTTTATTAAATCCTCCTGTGTAAGAACTCTTCCGCTTTCACTTGGCTGAGTGGCCAGAGGTGAGTGTTCCAGAGCCCTAAGTATTCCGCTAAGCCTCCAAGGAGGGCGGGCTCTGAATGATTGCCTTAGCTTCGCTCTTTAGGATAGCATTGCCCAAGTCGTCTAATTTTCTCTTCTTTTTTACATGTTTGCTTTTCCTCCTGCCTCTAATATCATTGCATTCTGTGCCTAAAACATCCTGCTATGTATGCGGATGCTTCCCACTTACCCACAGAAGAAGCCAGGATTATGTGCTGGCCAATTCCCCAAATCCACAGTCCACTCTCTGGGCCCATTCCTGTCTTTCAGTGTTCCCAAAACAGAGGAAAGAGGCCAGAGCAAAGCCACAGGGGAGAACGCACAGCTAGAGAGGAAAACTGGAGCCTGTGTTTACTCAAAAGGAGGTAGGGCCCCCTAGCCAGTCGGTGGGCTTCCTGGACAAAGCTGCAGACCTTGGAGTAGTTTGGAGATTGGGGGACTGTGGCAGCACAGGGTTAGGAATGGGTTAGAGTTTGACCAGGGAAAGAAGCTGACCGAGAAAGCATTGGCCATGCCTAGGATCTGTGCTAGATCTGGACCTATTCCCAGCCAAAGGTCCTTTCCCCCACTTCCTCATTGAAATATGGTCATTTGGGGATTTCTTGTGGAATTACCAAGCCACTAGGACCTCCTGTATGGAGATTTGCACCAAGAGTGGTAATGTGAGTGGAGCTGTGGAGTGCCCCTAGATTCTTGAGTCCTCCAGATTATTTCTCAACTTCCAAGCAAAACCAGTTTTTAGTTGCAGTAACACAGCTGCTATTGTTTTTGACCTGTGGCTCAGTAAAGGTGGGCAGGCCATGGATAAGGCATGACTCAGAAGAGGTGCTGGAGGGAAGAATTGTCCCGCCATTCAATGCTGAGCTGGTCCTAAGAGACTTCTGGCAGCTGTCTTCAGTTAGGGGCAGGTGGGTAGCCTGGTTGGACCAGCATTACTTCTACAGCAGGAGTTGAGCAGTGGGGACCGCCAGAGTTCACGCCTCTCTGTGCCTTCCTAGGGTAAATACATTGTAGCATCTCTCGGAAGTAGGAGTGCTGGTGTGTTGCCTTGGCAGAGCTCCTACCAGGACTGCAGAAGACCGCACAGGGCTGCCTTACACAGCTCTTGGCAGAGCTCCTACAGGGCTCCTTACACAGCTCTCCCTCCTGATCCCTTGTTGCTCGTGGGATTTTTACACAACCTTGGGTATAGGTGTAGAAAAAGGCATAGGCTCCAAGTATTTACTGAAATATTAAGAAATGTATTTTAAAATATATCTTTGATATATGTGTTAATGACTATACACACACAATTTTAGTATCTGCTAAGGAAAAAGCAATTCTACACACTAATGGAATGAATGTGCTTCTTTTGTTTCATATGAAGAATTAAATCTTGGCTGAATACGTGATGCTGTAGGGTTGGCGCTGATCGGTATCCTGATTTTATAACCATCAATGCTGACAATGCTGCCTCAAATAAACATAGAATACAAAATGGCAAGTGCGTTCTTAGGGACATTTCAGAAATGGATAGAAACTCTGTTGAGGGGCAGGAGAGATGGCTCAGCGGTTAAGAGCATTGACTCTTATTCCAGAGGTCCTGAGTTCAATTCTCAGCAACCACAAGGTGGCTCACAACCATCTGTAATGGGTTCTGGTCTATGACAGCATGCTTACATACATTAAAAAAAAATCACTCTTAAAGGAAACTCTGTTGAAATCCTAATCCAAAATTGATTTATTTTTTTTTTAAATGAAACTCAAGTTAACGATCAAATTGCACTTTTTAAAAACCAAACATGTTAATACATTACAACTCAAAGAAACACTAATTTGGTACTTAACCAGAACGATAGTAAGAAACATTAAAAGTTTTTTGTTTTCCATAATTAAATTACTCTGTGAGAACAGGAAACTTTGACTGTAGCTCATAATATACAATAGTCTTGAATCTGAGCTGCAGTGCTAGGCAACATTGGTTGGGGTTGTGTGCTGTGTGGACACGCAGTCCTGTGTGCACATGTGTGCTCAGAGGCAGGGATGCAGAGAAGTGGCTCAGCGCAGCATGGGTGAGCACTGCCAGAGCCATCTCAGGATCATTACTCATGATTTCCAGTTGACTTTTCGTAGTTGCATTAAATGGCTCCTGGCCACCCTCCATGCAGTGACGCGCTCCCCCACAGACTGTTGAGCAGCTCAGGGTATGCAGGTCGGTACCGGCTTCTGTTCGCTGAGTAGGAAGTGTTTCCTTTCTCCTCTAACACCTACGAGTAGAGTTCGCTTGGTGACCATGGTACTGTTACCATCTTCCTAAGGAAAAGGGAGGCAGTAAGAACTCTTTACACCAGCCAGTTTCTGCAGGAGCCATATTGGGCACCCTGGCTCTGCAGGCTGGTGGGAGAAACAGGATTCACGTGAGGACGTGTGTTGCACCCAGGGCATCTGAGAGCAATGCTAAGGAAATCAGCTAACTGCCCTCACTGAACGGCAGTAGATATGGGTACAGGTGAGCAGTTGATTTCATTGTACATGTTTGGCTGGCTCCAGGCCTAGCACCTTTAGGACACGATACGGAGATAAGAAGGATTCAGAACGTAAGAGTATCTGAAGAAGCGAGTGACAGATTTGCTCAGTTCTTTGAGTTTTCCACACTTCCTCTGACTGAAGCCCTGGAGATGTTCTTCAGTCAATCTTTTTTTTTTTTTTTTTTTTTTTTTTTTTTTTTTTTTTTTTCGTCTAGGCAGGAGAAACAACAGGTTTATCATTGTAGTTGCTATCATGTGGGGTGAAAAATTTGACCGTGAGGCCTAAGGCGTGGATGGCAAATCCAAAGGATGTAGTAATGTGGTGTTTGTAAATGGATGCCGTCTTCAAATTGATGAATCTCAATTTCACGGGCCCAAAGATTTCCAAACTATTTAAGTAGACAAGTTTTGATTTTTCTTATTAGAGAGTTTTGATGTTTTTTTTTTTTTTTTTTTTTAGACTTGGTTGGTTCCCCTCTTACTAAGGCACACTAACAAGTCTCTTGCATTTGTATGATGCTTCATCTTACATGTACCCCCACTTCAAAAAAGACAACCAACCATAAGGCTGGGGCATGGAGGTGCATGTCTCTTTTAACTCCAGCTCTTAGGAGGTAGAGACAGGTATATCCGTGAGTTCAAGGCCAGTCTTACCACATAGCAAGTTCCAAGTAGCCTGAGTTACACATTGAGACCCTGTCAAAAACAAACAAACAGACAACAAACAGACAGCACATGCTTAAATCACTGCCCCGTGCAGCCTCCTCTCCATGCACTGCTGAGTTTTTTTGTCCACTTGATAGGTGCTGGAGTTATCTAGTGTATTACTCTAGTTACTTTCCTGTTGCTGTGGAAAAGCACTGAGACCAGAGCACCGTACCGAAGAAGAGTTTTTCTGGGCTTTGGGCTCCAGAGGGACCAGAGTCCATGATGACATCACAGACATGGCAGCTGGGTCTGGAAGCTGAGAGCCACAAGCAGGAAGCGGGTGGGGGAGGGACCAGGAATGGCCTGTGGCTTTTTAAATCTCAAAGCTTCACCCCCACCCCCAGTGACACACTTTCTCCAGCAAGGCTACACCTCCTAAAACACCCTGAACAGTGCCACCTACTGGGGACCAAGTGTTTAAGCAGCTAAGCCTCTGGGGGAAGTTCTCATTCAGACCACCACATCTGGGAAGAGGGACACTCCATTAAGAAAATGCCTTGACCAGATTGACCTGTAGGCACATCTCTGGACATTTTCTTGATTAGTAATTGATGTGGAAGGCCCAGGCTGCTGTGGATGATGCCATCCTGGGCAGGCGGTCCTGGGGTCTATAAGAGAGCAAGTTGAGCAATCCATGGGAGAGCAAACCAGTAAGCAGTGTTCTTCTGTGTCCTCTGCATCAGCCCTTCCCTGACCTTCATCGATGACAGACTGTGACCCCAGAGTTGGAAGATGAAACATACCCCTCCCCCCCCCGCAAAAAAATTGATTTTGGTCAGTGTTTTCTCACAACAACAGAAACCCAATATAAGACAGGGAGTCTTGTTGTACTATTAACTCTTAACTGCTTCTCCCCGGACTACCTAGTCCAGGCTGGGTACTCATTCATGAAATGCTTCAGACCAGAAGTGTTTGAATGTTTACATTATAGCTGGGCAGGGTGGCATTTGGCTATAATCCTATACCCAGGAAGCAAAAGAGAATTGCTGGCATAAGTGCAGAGCCACCATTGGCTACATGGTGAGTGACAGGCCAGCCAGGGCTGCATAGACAGACCCTGTGTCAAGTATTCTTGCAAATTATTTTGGTTTTTGAAATATTTGCATGTGTACAATTAGATCTCTTAATGATGAAATGAAGTCTCAATATGAAATCCACTTGTTTATGCTTCACATACCATATGTTTCATATGTGTTTGTGTGTGTGTGTGTGTGTATCTCTAAAGCTAATCTTGTATACTGTTTGTTAGCATACCTGTGTTTTGCTTGTGCCTAATCATGTGAATTCAGTTATAAAATCTTAGGTTTATGGCACTGTCTTAGGATTTTACTGCTGCGAACAGACACCATGACCAATGCAAGTCTTATAAAAGACAACAGGTTCAGTCCAGTATCATCAGGGTGGGGACATGGCAGCATCTAGACAGACATGGTGCAGGAGAAGCTGAGAATTCTGCATCTTCATCTGAAGGCTGCTAGTGGAAGACTGACTTTCAGGTAGCTAGGACTACGGTCTTAAAGCCCACTCCCACAGTGGCACACCTACTCCAACAGGGCCATACCTACTTCAAAAAGGCCACACGTCCAAATAGTGCCACTCCCTGGGCCAAGCATATACAAACCCTCACAGGCATCCTCTCTGTACACAAAAGCTCCAGGCTTTCAGTCATTTTAAATGTAAAATGTTTTGGGTTGGCACTTAGTTCTGTACTGCACTTTGAATTGATGCACAGATAGCTGTTTCTTTTAAATTTTTATCTAGTATTTTAAAAACTTGTATGTGCTCATAGTTTAAAATGTAAAGGATCGTAAAGGATACACAAAACCCAAGCCTTCCTGCTGAGGCAACCAGTCCCAAGACGGACTCTTGTGTCCTTAGTGAAGATTTATACCACTGTAGTGAAGAATTGTAGACACCCACACTTTGCATTCTCACAGACAATTCTACCCTGTGCAATAATACCATCCTGCCATATTGGTCGTTCTATAAATGTATCAACTATCTAAATAATATTTACTCATATAAACCTTGAGATGAAGCAGGGAAATTACTAACTATTGTTATACTTAAATTAAAAATATTAGGGAGGGCTTGGAGAGATGGCTTGGAGGTTAAGAGTACTTGCTATTCTTGCTGAGGACCTAGATTTGGTTCCTAGCACCTACATGGCAGCTCACAACTGGCCTTAACTCCAGTTTCAGGGGATCAAACATCCACTCTGGCAGCAGACACACATGGCACACATATATTTATACATGCAGGCAAACATTCATACACATAAAATAAAAGTAAATAAAAATATTGAAGAATAGATTCATGGAAGGGTGAGTCCCACCTTTGTGTGTTTTGCTCTCAGTTGTATTTTTATGTCTATGGTGGACCTAGGAATGGTGTCCTGAACTAGGATAGCTGTCCCCTGTACACATATGTGGGGAGTTGGAGCCTGACCTGAAGCTCAAAGGAAACAGCATGAGAGGGCAGATTCTCAGATATCAGCACACTGCTACTAAGAGATGCCAAGGCGAATCAAAGACTTCTAACTGTCATATTCAAGTTTACTGAAAATGCTGTAGAAATTTAGAAAGTAGAAAGACATAGAACAGTATCAGAAAACAGGCTCTTGGATCCCTGCTTCCAATACAGCTTTACCAGTTGTGGCTTTATTGAAGCAGAGACAGCAGGATCCTGAGATGTATAAACTCACCTGCATGGCCTCCTGGTTTCTGCTAAAAGATGAGTCCAGCTTCTAGGTCTGTTCATATAGCCACGATTGTCTGTTAGATGGCATCTTTTGTTTCTTTTTGTTTCTGCTTTTTCTACATCAAGTTTTGGAAGAATGTTGGAAGTTTTGAAATAAGAGGGAAGGGTGCTTGGGCTGTTTGCTGTTGTGAGAGGCTAATGCTGGCTTTCAGACATGGTAGCTTTACAAGAAACACATTGTTGAGGCTGTCACTCTTGTGTTGGTTCAAGTCCTAACCCCCTTCCTATTTTGAAAAGTTAATAAAGGATTTATGTATGTAAATGTGTACCATAATTTCTACAAAGGGTCCATCTTCCAAAACCAAGTTATCTTCTATTTTAATTTTTATTAATTCTTTGAGAATTTCATGTGTGAATAAAATATATTTTGATCATATTCATCCTTCCTGTAACCCCTCCCCATTATTTAGTTTTTCAGAGACACGTGACCATCAATAAGCATGAAGAACCCATTTGCACACCTTGCTGAGCCCTTGGACGCTGCCCAACCAGGAAAGAGGTTCTTCAACTTGAATAAATTGGAGGACTCAAGATACGGTGGGTGCACGGCTCTGTGATGTAATTGCTGTTGGCAGCTTGTTTCCTGCTGTGTACCCGATCATGCAGTTACGTAGCCTCTAGGAGAGAGTCGGAAGAGATCACAGGAGACAGTGGGCGAGTGTAGGTTAGATCTACAGATACGCACATTCACCTCCAAATACGCATCTTACTGTCTTGTCTAGTTTGTACTTTTCATATATTTCAAGATAGAATTTCTATTTTGTAAATAAAATAGCTTTTAGAATAAATTATTTTTATATGAAGTGGACATGCTGCATTATGTTTAAGGCATTTAATTGTAAGTAGGTCATTTTTCTCATTTCTTGAGCATTAGTTTCTTAAGAAATATTATTCTGTGTACCTATGAAAATCGATATTGCTTGCTGCATGTCATACATGAGAGTCTAGACTGATCATGAGCTGTGATGACTTAATAGGAATTTTTCTTTCTGTTACTGAATTCAAAATAAACAACCATTTAACATAAATAAATAAATTTTTTAGTCTAGTTTTTTGAGTATTTTCAATTACTGAATGTTTCTGTATGAACAGACATTCAAATTCTGAATGTCTGTTCACTGTACATAGTTTTCACCTTATAGACATTTTAAACTTGTCAATCACTTGGCCCTCTTTCCCTGTTAGAAGAATAATCCGATGTCATGTGTCAAGTTTATCTGAGGATTGGCTTTCAAGAGAGTTGTGAAAAGCAGGTGCCCTGTGGTTTGAGGTTATTAATGCTTTCTACCTTAATCCCCAGGACGCTTACCATTTTCTATCAGAGTTCTCCTGGAGGCAGCCGTTCGGAACTGTGATGAGTTTCTGGTGAAGAAAAATGACATCGAGAATATCCTGAATTGGAATGTCATGCAACATAAGAACATAGAAGTGCCGTTTAAGCCAGCCCGAGTCATACTGCAAGACTTTACGTGAGCCTGACACCTCACCTCACCTCACCTCTCTCTCTCTCTCTCTCTCTCTCTCTCTCTCTCTCTCTCGCTCGCTCGCTCGCTCGCTCGCTCGCTCTTCCCTGCCCCCCCCTGCCTCCCTTGTCAGCCTCCCAAGAAAGTTTTTACTGTAGCAAAAATGCTTTGTCTCTGAGAAACCAGGAGATAAAAGGAAGGCAAGGGGCTCCTGGAACAAGAGAAGCCTGCTCTGTCTCTAGTAGTCACCCCGCCTCACCAGTGACAGGGGTACCATCCTCAGGACTGATCACACTGGGAAGGGTAGAAGACAGCACGCAGGAGGGCTGTGTGGAGTCTCTTGTGCAGGCTGCTGTGCCTGCATACAGTTGTGCCTACCGACCTCAGGGATAGACGAGGTGCTTCGTGAGGCCTGGCTTGCACTCGGCTTGCAGCCTGCTGCTCCTCAAGTCTGTGCTGCCCCTTTTCTCCTCCCTCCCCCCACCCCCCTTAGGCCCCATTGCTCTCTTGCACAGCTTCACATCTACTGTCATGTAATACACATGTAGACAGCGTTAGACATCTGCATGAAACTTAGGAGCCAAAAATGAGGGACACATACATTTGTCTTCCTGCCTGGCGTAGTTCACTCTATAGATTATCTCCATTAGCTGTACATGGTTTAATTTTTAGGGTTAAATTTTATTCTTTGGGGCTAACATCATTTGTACTGTGTGCACCATAATACTGTTTTTATCCACTGCTCTTTCCTAGTTGGTTGCATAACTTAGCTGCTGCTACAGGGCCACAGTGAATGCCAGTGTTCAGTGTCTCTGTGATGTGTTGACTTGGAGACTGGGGTAAATACCCAGAAGTGGTATGGCCAGGTTATTTGGAACATCTCAAAACCATTTAGGTTTTTTTTCTTTTTAAGGAATCCCTGTACTGACTGCCTTTGTGGACACTATGTCCACAGTGTATACTGTTCCCTTTGGTCCATGTCCTCGGTGTGTGTTGATGATTTTCTTGATGACTTCCACTTTGATTAGAGTAAAATGGAATCCCAATGTAATTAACTCACTTTTCTTTAGTGGCTCATGAGGAACTAAACATTTTTATGTGTATATTGGCCATTTGTATTTTATCTTTTAGGAACTGTCTTTTCATTTCATTAGTCTTTTTATTGATTGACTTATTTGCTTGTTTAGTTTTTGAGATCTTTACATATTCTAGATGTTAGTTCTCTGTCTGCTGTATCAATAGCAAAGATCATCTCCCATTGTGTTGGCTGCCCCTTCACTTGATAAGCTATTCCTTTAGTATGTGCAAGCCTCTAAATCAAGTATGAGGAAATTTGTTTAGTGTGGTGGTTAGTGTTGTCAGCTTGACAGAATCACCTGGGAGAAAGGTCTCTGAGAATGTCTGTGACGGATTATCTTGATGGCATTCATTGATGTGGGAAGACCTGTCTTAATTGTGCGTAGGGCCATTCCCTAGGCAAGGGATCCCAGACTGTATCAGTGGAGTGCTGTGTGAGAGTTGACCATGTGTCCTCAAGCTCCTGCCTTGACTTCCCCATGAAGGACTGTTCCAGGAGCCATGGGTTGCGGGCCACTGATCCCTTTCTCCCTTAATAAGTGGCGTTTGTCATCCGTCATTTATCACAGCAATGAGAAAGAAGCTAAGACACCCTGGGTTGCTTTGACAGCCTGTGGTGTTTTTTGTGTCCGAGTGGATTTAATGTTGTGTTTTTCTGTATCTGTGAAGAATAGTGTTGGAATTTTGATGAGGATTACATTGAACCTGTAGATGATTTGGTAATATAGCTACTTTCACAGCATTGATTCTTCCAGTCCATGAGTATGGAAGTCTGACCGTCTTTTAGGGTCCTCAGATTCTTTCTCTGGTGTTTTGAAGTTATGATTGTAGAGACCTTTCACTTCTTTGTAAGTCTTATTCCAAGGTATATATCTACTCCTTTGAGTGGTCTAAAGTTGAAGGGGTGCTCTGGGAAGCATCACTCTAATAGAGTTCTTGAGGGTAAACATACTGGTTTCCCATGGTTCCTGTGTTTAAGATAATATATGTGAAGTTCTACAAGGAGGTTCTGCTCACTCATACCACTTGCCACCTATGTGATTTCTGCCTAAGGAAATACATGCTCAGAGCTTCACTTGTCTAAGTCACCTATTGTTAGCTCCTCTGAGGAGATGGTCCCTTGTCAGTTATTAGCACTGGCAAACCTGCAGAATGCAGTCGCACACCTTTATGGCTGTTTCATGCTTTCTTCTTTCTTTCCTTAGGGGTGTGCCTGCTGTGGTGGATTTTGCAGCAATGCGCGATGCTGTGAAGAAGTTGGGAGGGAATCCGGAGAAAATTAACCCTGTCTGCCCCGCTGACCTTGTAATTGATCATTCCATCCAGGTTGATTTCAACAGAAGGTAAGGAAGAAAACTTAGGAGGAGTGCCTTGGGTTTCTGCTTTGTGCAAAATATTAGAATATATATCTTTTTAAAATTTGTGTACGTGTTGGGCTGGTGATGGCTTGCTGGTTGGGGTACTTGCTGCCAAGCCGGAGGCCCTGAGTTCCATCCTTGAGAAGGTTCTCTTCTTCCACATAGGAGAAGAAGAGAACCAATATGCATGCCTACACAAACCCATATACATACAAATAAGTAAACATAAGAAGGAGTTTTAATGTATGGATATGTCCTCTGACCTACACATGAGGGCCATGGAACATGCGTGCCCACACATACCCATATACATACAAGTATATGAAGGATTTTTTAAACATGCATATGTATTTAAGAGTATCTGTAAAGGTGTTGCCAGGAAATTGACTCTCCTGTGAATGATAGTGGGAGAGATGGACTGTGTGAACCCTATTATGTTGTGTTTGCTTTGGATAGGAGTGGTCTGCATCTAGTGGCTTGAATATATAGCTTGAAGTCTGATTCAGCGCACAGGTGTATGTTTCCTCACGAGAGATTGTCGGTGTAAGCGCATGGCTGACATTGGAGGAGTTGGGTTGCCCTGAATCCACTGCAGTCTTGTTCCTGCTTTGTCCCAGTCGCTGTTCTGTCTCTGGCTACCCGGGCCTTGCCATAGTGCCTGCTTGACTTACCCTTCAGCTCCCCTGCTTGGGATAGATCCTCATCATCTCCTGCCAAAATCCATCCCATCTTTCATAGCCAGTTTAAATTCCCATGTGTCAGAAATCCTTCATTAACTAGCCTGTGTTGTGTTCGTCTTGCTGGACTCTGTCTAGAGTGGACCCACAAACCCATGGGAGTTCGGTGTCTGGAGTTGCCTGGTTTACTAGAATGAAGCTGTGCGTGTAATATACACTTAACATAACTAAAGTTAACCTCAAAATTATCCCTAAGTTAAAGGAGAAGTTAAGTTAGCATGGCTGAGGTACCTTGAGATGGGGACACACTAAATCTTGGAAGCTGATTGGTTATCTCCTTTTCATCTCTCTCTACCCCCAAGATATAGATAGTAAGATGGCTTTTCAAGGAAATTGGAACATATGACTTTACAGTTGCAAACTAGCAACTTATCAGTGACATCATAAACATTTCAGAAATGAACAAATCTTAAGCAAACTGTCTGTAGCATTTGTAATCCTAACCTGTCTTACAGGTAACTGAAGTTCTGTGTTCACAGGTCACGGAGGGACGGGCAGTCTCCTGTGCTGTTATGCTGGTGAACTCTCTGCCTTTGTTCTCATTCTGCCTTTGTTCTCATTCTTCAAAAGGCTTTGCTAGATCTGGGGAATGATTCTTTGGGCTAGATGGCCTCTAGATAGCAAACATTACTGTGCATCTCCAATACCGCAGGAGAATCTGGGCACACCGGAAAAAGTTAAACTTGAGAAGAAAAAACTAATTGCCTCTGCCCTTTGAATCAAAATGGTGTGGACAGGCAGGAAAGGGGGTGAGAGGAAACACTATTATTTGTTCTTTCTCCATAAGGCAGAGTTTATACCATCAAGCCATGAAAGTTCCTATGCAAGGTTAGACATGAAAAATCACCTACTGCTGTATCAATAGCTCAAGGATCTCAATGGCAGTCAGCAGTAAGAATTGTTTTTCTGACATGCTTGCAGGTTGGTAGGATGGTGAGCTGACCCGCCCAACCCCCAAGAGTGGTTGGGCAGCTCTGCCTCAAGTGGCAGTGACTGGGCAGGCTGGGGATGCTGATGTGCAGGGCACCTGGTGACAGCTCCATTCCCTTTGTGTTTCTTTGGCACACAGGCTAAAGAAGAAGGCAGTTTAAACACTGAGGGTGTGGGGGAGGGGCTGGAAAACTAAAGTGTGCCTTAAAGCTCTCTCAGCAGTTACAGAGCCACTTCTGTCCACAGTGATAATGATCCAGCAATACGGTTCAGTCAAAAATCAGGGTGGAAACTCCAGTCCAGCTGTGGTAGGTAAGGTTTTGGAACGTTGGTTCAGACATAGAGAAGCAATCGGTCTGAGGAGCCTGGCATCTGACAGAAGCAGGATGAGTATCTGTGAGTGGACAAGGGACTTCCCACATTCTCGTAAGCAGTAAGAGTAGCAGTTCGTATTTTCATAATTCAAATACATTGGATGCATACAGTAAGTTTAATTATAAGGAAATAATAATTCTGGATGTGTCAAATGTTTGACTAGAAAGACTTTCCTAAATTTAGAATTAAAGAAAGAAAATAAGGGAAATATCTATAGAGATATTGTGTGTTCAAAAATAATAGGAAATAAATTATTTGCAAAAACTGTGGCAAAGGTTATATCTTAGTATGTAAACAACTCTGTGATCTCCTGGGAGACAGAATCAGGTGGAATTCCATGTTATAACCAGGATAACCAGGCCAGCCAGTGCTGCATGGTTAGACTGTGTCTCAAAACAAAACAGAAAAGAACAGGAATATGTAATCTATTTAGGAATATAAGACTCAGCAAATGATTTTTTTAAAGATTTATTTATTTATTATATGTAAGTACACTGTAGCTGTCTTCAGACACTCCAGAAGAGGGCGTCAGATCTTGTTACAGATGGTTGTGAGCCACCATGTGGTTGCTGGGATTTGAACTCCGGACCTTCGGAAGAGCAGTCGGGTGCTCTTACCCACTGAGCCATCTCACCAGCCCCAACAGCAAATGATTTTGTAAAGAACAATATATATTTCCAGTTTAAAAAAAAAAAAACTGTTCAAGAGCTGAACAGTATCTTTTTCAGCTTTGCAGGTGATAAAAAAATGAAATAAATATTTCTAGTATCATATTCTTTTATCAGTATAATTACGATTAAACCTTAATTATCAAAGTGTCATGAGGGAGACATTTATGTGCACTGCTAATAGCACTGTAATTGGAAATGATGAAAGCAGTATGTAGTAGTACCTTATAAGCTTCTATGTCTCGAGTCTGCAGAGATGGCTCTTCTAAGTTTAGTTTCTAGCACTCACAGTAGGAGGCTCAACACTACCCGTAACTCCAGCTCTGGGGACCTGACACCCGTCTTTGGTTTCTGGGGGCACCTGCATTCACATACACCAACAAGCACACAGATAAACAACTGAAAATAAAGTGAATCTTTAAAAAGACAAGACAGTTTGCTGTCCTTTGTCCTGGGATTTCTGCATTAAAACATACTTCTGACTAATACTGGAAATTCAGAAAAAGCTCCTGGCGGGTGCCCTGGCTAGTTCTTTGTCATCTTGACACAAGCTGGAGTCATCCGAGAGGAGGGAGCCTCAGCTGAGAAAACGCTTCCATACGGTCTGGCTGCAGGCAGGCCTATGGAGCATCTTCTTAATTAATGATTGACATGGGGGCTCAACCCATTATGGATGTGGTCATCCCTGGGCTGGTGGTCCTGGGTTCTGTACGAAAGCAGGCCAGCGAGCCATAGGCAAGCCATACCCCTCCATGGCGTCTGTATCAGCTCCTGCCTCCAGGTTCCTGCCCTGCTTGAGTTTCTGCCTTGGCTTCCTGGGACTGACACCTGAAAGTGCAAACTGAAATAAAGCCTTCTCAAGTCGCCTTGGTCACGGTGCTTCTTCACAGCAGTAATAATCCTAAGGTAGCTAGCAACTAAAGCATTATTGTAAATGAAAATCTAGACCCCTTCTCAATGCCCCACGAAAGGAAACAGTGCAGTAAATGATGGCATACCCTGACGTGGATAGCTGGGCGTCCCACAGTTACGCTAATGACTAACCCTCAGAATGTGCTTACGTTGTAGTTCGGTGTGCCAGAATCTAAGTTGTCTATATGAGTCAACGCATCGCAGTGATACCCAGAGAAGGTGCCAGCCCACTACACATCCCCTTCTGGGGTTTTAACTTGTCTTTATTTTTACAACAAGAGACTATTATTTGATCATTTTTGAGGGTCATTCAAAAATACTCCCACAAAACCAGCTAAGATCCAAAGGGAGACACAACCAATCCCCCATTGGAGATGTAAGTGGGTTCCATACGGAACCATTCTCAGGTGCTGCCTCTCTCCCAGGCCCCCTTTAAGTTACGTGAGCACTGCTCAGTGGCTCTGTTTTGGAAAGTAGAAGTTACAATACCAAATAGTACCCTACGTGAGTAAGGATTTTCTGAAGTCCTACCACACAAGTAATAGTAGAGTCACCTCACAAAGTCAGATAGCTACTTCACCTTATAAGGAGCAAGCAATGGTTCTTAACCTGCCGGTCATAACCCCTTTGGGGGTCACATATCAGATGTCCTGCATATCAGGTATTTACATTATGATTCATAACAGTAGCAAAATTATAGTTACAGCGTAGCAATGAAATGGTTTTGTGGTTGGGCTTCACCACAGCATGACTGTATTAAAGGGTCTCAGTTGTATGAAGCTTGGGAACCACGGTCTTAGAGACTTGCAGCTGCTGAGAGCTTGATTTCCTTGTACCTCCTCCTCCTTCACAGCTGCTCTGCTGCCCTCAGATCCCAAGTGCTCACACTGTGGATGCCTCTGGGCTCACACCGTGGATGCCTCTGGGCTGTCTTCTTGATTTTTCTCTTCCCTTTAAGTGTTGACTTTCATCAGCTCTGTTTTCTTTCCTTTTTTTTTTTTTTAATGGACCTTTTTCACTTACATGATCGTAATGGAAATGGTATTAGGAAAACTTAAGATGCAATGGTGAATGTTGCATACAAATTCAAATCTAGTGCACGCACACTAGGTGTGGAGAGGCCAGTCGGTCTAAGAGTCTAAGAGTCAGTTCGGGAGACTGGCCATGCTTCTCTTCATAACTAGTATGTTGCTGCCATGTGTCCTGTGTTTGTCTCACTAGCATCCCTGGTTTTCCCCCAAGAATTTCACAACAGTTAATAACTGGGTTTCATGAGTGTGAAAGCTATTTTCTCTGGGAATATTACTTGTGAGTTTCTAGGCTCTATTCCATGAAAGTCTCAGGAACTACAAACATTAATTTGTATTAAATAATTAAGGGGATTGTTACCCTTCTGTTTATGAGGCCATTCAGGGACTTCATTAGTTCTCTAGATTGGAGCAAGGCATGTTGCTACATTGGTAATCCTAGGACCTCGAGCACTGAGACAGCTTGAAGCCGGTTGTCTACACGAGACCCTGTCCCAAAAAAAAAAAAAAAAAAAAAAAAAAAAAACAAAGAAAAGAAAGAGCTTACTAGGTCGGACTAATTTAGGAAAGTTTTGAGTGGTAGTAAAATTAAATAAATTCCAAAATTTTGAATTCTAGGTCTATTGGTTCATTCTGGTAACCACAACAAAGCAAACTGAGCCACACTTTTGCTTTTGCTTTTGCTTTCATGGTGTTAGCTTGTTAGCCTGAGCATTTCTGGCTCTTAATCATTTTGTGAAGACCTCTGTGGTCATTTTGCCCAACATCTTCAGGGGCAAGCATTCTGTTCTCTTCATTCCATGCTTCAGCTGCAGTGTCCTCCTGATGCTGGAAGTTAAGAAAACAGGTGACTAGAGTCCAGGGGTGCTCATGTGTCACAGGAGAGAGGCCACCAGCCATGTAATGAGTCACAATCTCACCTGTACTGGTAGAATTAATATTTGGAATCCCTTCTCTGCTGTTCTTTTCAAAATAAGTTTAACAGACCTGTGTTGTACCCATATTTATCCAAGAAGCCAGTAAATTTCAAAGAGAAAGTTTAATGAATATAGGACTTCAATGCAGTTACTAAGCGTGGTCACACCCGAGAAGGACCAGATAATCCTGACGGGAGCCAGAGGGCTCTCCAGAGGGTCCCTCGGTCAGAATCCTGAAGCACCCAGACCAAGGGCGAGAAAAGCCAAAATATCATCCTAAGAGAGGACAGCGTGTAGAATTTTCAGAGATTCTTATGGTGGTGACCCTAAGAGTTGGACTGGAGAATATGAAGGGTCTGGAAAAGCAAGGCTCAGGTCAGGCTGAAGAACTGGCTTTTTAAACAAAGGATTTATAGTGTATTAGAATATGGCAGGCTGATAATGGTGTGCACATGTAGGAGACTCGGTACTAGTGGAGATATGGAAGTGAGTCTAATGGACTGCGAAGCATTGATGGTAAATGCTTTGGTAGATGAGCTGTGAACAGATAGAGGAGAAAGATGTAGGAAGGCCAGCAGAGTATTAGTTTCCCCGATGCACATGTGCCAGGGCAGGGAGAGACAGGCAGGCAGGAGCCAGAGGCCTGGAAGCCTCAGGAGGAACAGGAGCTGGTGAAGCTGAGGAATGGGCCATGTATCTAAAGGGTCTGATGATGTGGGTGCCTGCACTGGAGTCTTGCCGTGTTCTGCTCCAGCTGAGCCTCTCCTTTCTCCATGTCTTTCTCTGCCTTCCTCTAACATGTAAATACTCAGGCGTTCAGTTTCTCACTAGGATCAATACCTTTTTGTTTGTTTGTTTGTTTGTTTGTTCTTACAAAGTTGAGAAGTAAATATTCCAGGCTTTGGTAGCCACATGCTATCTCTGTCATATAACCCATCCCCAATCTTTAAAACAGAATCACTCTTTGGGGATGAAGCATCTACAGTATTGAGCTGAATTCAGCCCGGGAGCTAGAGTTTATAGACCCCTGCTCTGCTGTCTCTCAGAAATTAATTTCCTTAGAATATTCATGTCACAGTGTGGGGACAAGGTCAGTATATTCAATAAATGTGTTTTGGGGACATGCTGGCTGTTTTTATCTATAAAAACACAGCTCTCGAACTTCAAAAGGAATATGATATTTATTCCCATGGCCTAGGAGTGTGGACGTGGGTTGACTCTGACTGGTACGCTACACTGGGGAAGTGGTTATATAAACACCTTCGTGAGCCAGTGCGTTTGCTATATACGTTGGCAGGGATACCAGATAGGCAGGGTTCAGAAATCAGGACCTCTGATGATGATCGTAGATGTTGGCTGACATGCTTAGCTTTTCGAATGATAGAAGTTAGTGATCTGTTAATAACTTAAAACATCCCAAAGGCTAGGCCAGAAGCAGAGGTGGGTGATGCATAGCCGTTGAAGGAACTAATGATAGCCGCCTAAGATAATTTGAGCTCTGGGTCTGCAACATTCCAACCCTGTCCAACCAAATGGTTCCACTCAGCCAATCAGTGTCGACACCAGGGAGCCCTTTTTCACATCTTCTTCCCAAGAATATCTGTGTAATTTCCCCTGGCTGGCTCCCTTCTTCTTTCTGCCTGGATTGATGTCATTTCCTCCTTTCTGGAAGCTTTGCTGGTCGGAGTTCATGCCCTTTCTGCATACTCCTGTGACATCCAGTGTTACATGTGCAGAGTTAGTAATAACACTCCAGCCTTGTTTGGCTCCTACTCTTTCCTGCCAGGCCCTGAGCCTGCTGAGCAGGGGAGATGCAGCCTGTGCGTTCTCGGTAGCTAATTGGTGGGTGAGTGACAGGAAGGACTGAGGGTGAAGTGGAGTCTGGGAAACAGTCAGACTGGGATTCAGATGACAGTTCATGATTGACCAGTTCAGATGTGACCATGACAACTCATCCCTCCTCCCTGTGTTCTTCTGCGGGTTGTGATGGGGACACGGTGAGGCAGTAAGATCCAAGGGACAGTGTTGGGTGGGTGTGGGGGTAAGAGTGTGGACACCGATCCAGATGCCTAGATCTCACCACCTACTAGCTGCACGGCACCCGGCAGCTTTAACTTCTGCCTATCTCATTCTCCTCATGTATGGCACCCGGCAGCTTTAACTTCATTCTCATTTGAAAGCGCATACATTAGTAGTGCCCAACTCAAAATATCATTTTGGAGATTCAATGAGAAAATTAATCAAGCAGTTAGAATAGTAGCTGTTTCCCAGTAATGTCATATAGTAGTCATAGTAATGTCATCATAAGTAGT
The DNA here is from genome assembly GCF_000001635.26 of Mus musculus. NCBI lineage: Eukaryota > Metazoa > Chordata > Mammalia > Rodentia > Muridae > Mus > Mus musculus. Next base: position 40,175,086 of record NC_000070.6, read on the forward strand.
GATTATATAATGAGTGGTCTCAGCTGCTTAGTGTTTCCTCATAGTCCATATGCAGACTGTGAGTGCCTTCTGTGTGCTAAACATGCAGAAGTGTGATTAGTCTGCCTGAATGACCCTGAATAAACCTCTGCATGCGACCTGGGGTTTACAGTTGTTCGTGGAGAGCAGCCGTCTACATAAACCCCAGTCTGAAAGACAGGAGACTGAAGATTCTGATCGCAGTGGGCCTGGCCATTGCTCTCTGCTTTCTCCAGCACGAACACATTAGCGTGGCCCCACATGTGGCTCAGTGGAGAGAGGAGAAGCAGGCGTGTCCCTGCTGCTCTAGGCATCCGTGTCTTGAGTTTGTCCCTAGAGTCAGACTTGGGGACTTAACTTTCAATGGATTTCCACCGTGCTGAAGGCTTCGGCGGATCACGTGCACCAACCAGGTCAAAGGTAGCACTCGTCAGCAGCTTGTCTCAGTTTCCCAGCAGGTGACGGGGGCCGTGTACCAGCCTCAAACCTGCAGATGCAGTTGCTGGATGGGTAACATGCGAAGCCTTGCAGTTTATACAGCCAGTCTTTCCTTTCTGACAGGGCAGACAGTTTACAGAAGAATCAAGACCTGGAGTTTGAAAGAAATAAAGAACGATTTGAATTTCTAAAGGTATGGAGCAGAGTTCAGTTTGGAGTTCTGTTTGGTTTTGCGTGTGGGGGGACATGAGGAGAGGTGTGCAGACCGAGTAAAAGTGTCTTCCTGTTGTTCAACCCTAGTGGGGTTCCCAGGCCTTTTGCAACATGCGGATAATCCCTCCTGGCTCGGGAATCATTCACCAAGTGAACCTGGAGTATTTGGCAAGAGTAGTGTTTGATCAGGATGGATGCTACTACCCAGACAGCCTCGTGGGCACAGATTCACACACGACCATGATTGACGGCCTGGGAGTTCTTGGTTGGGGTGAGTCTTCTCCCGCATTCCTATCAGGTCCGCTCTTACAGAGCATGCGTCTCGCTCACCGCCTGTGCTTGCGCGGTCCTCGTCGGGAGCATGCACCTCCCTCACCGCCTGTGCTTGCGCGGTCACAGAGGAAGGCGCTTTCTCTGTTTTATCTACTGCTGTATTTCCAGTACCTAGGAGTGAAATTTGCTTTCCATTTGTAAAAATAAGCTGAATGAAGTTTCAGGACGTTCGTATAAGTGAAGATCAAGTAGGCATTTGTTAACAACGGTGCCTCCTAAATCTCCTCTCTATTAAGTGTGGTGTTGAAGAGATGTTGGCACAGGGGAATTCCTGGGGAATAGAGAGAAGTGAGTGTCCGCAGGGGACTACAGCTCTCTACCAGGTAGACGTGCCGGCTGGGCTGCTTGCCTCTAGCTGAGGGCCAGTGCGGACGATAAAAGCGTTCCCCTGCTCTGCTGTCACTGCAGGTGTGGGTGGTATTGAAGCAGAAGCTGTCATGCTGGGTCAGCCCATCAGCATGGTGCTTCCCCAGGTGATTGGCTACAAGCTGATGGGGAAGCCTCACCCTCTGGTGACATCCACGGACATCGTGCTCACCATTACCAAGGTAAGGATGTGTGTGTGTGCATGGAGTACAGAGAATAGATAACCTTTGGGATTTAGTTCTATCCACCGAGCTGTCTCTCTGGCCCCACCTGGATTTTAAGTTACTTTATGGTAACAGATATATCTATAGTTGGGAAGTATTAGGGCTTTTTCTTAAACTCGCGCAGGAACCTGCCCCGCCCCCTTTCTAATTCACTTGCTTTACAAACAGCATTCATTTACTTTTCCATGGAACAGGATTTGTGGTAGCAAGTGTTGTGCATTATCTCTTTAAAAACAAATTACCTACGTAAATACTGTGTTTGTATAAGAAGTAAGGTGGTTTCGTGGTCTTTATTTTAAACACCTTTTTTTTTCTTAGTCATATACTATAGAAGCCATTTGTATAGACCCTGTGCTTAAAAAAAGCCAAAAGGTTTTCTTTGGTTTAATCTTTATAGACTTTAGAGTTGAATTTATTTAAACACCACAAATTGTCATAGTATTATTCTAAAATGGGATAACAGGGCTCACCCCAAGAGTGTGGTAGAATGCCTGGAACCGAAAGGCTTCCCGTGCACTCGCCAACTGTCCGTGGTTGTCGCTGGCTTCCTGGGGAAGACGGGAGATGGGCAGTCTGTGGGATGTGTGGTAGCCAGAAGTGAGCATTATGTGTGTAAAAACAAATCATTTACCCAAATACTGTCCTTCATTCTGATGTTTCTCATTTGGAACAACTTACCCTGGTTTTATTCACATTTTTTTGCCATTTTTTTCTTTTTTTATTAAAACTATAAGAATAAATTTGCAACTACATTGCTCTTCATATTAAAATATAATAATGATAATTAAAAAAACAAAAAAAAAGAATAAGTTTGCTACAATCTCAGATTTACAGGAGCACTGATGGAAAACCAGTGGGGTCCCCGCCCTCTCCTTCCCAGCTCCCCTAATGTTCACACTATGGTGGCCTTCTCAAAACCAAGGCTGATGCTGATATTGCACTCCTAACTACAGCGTCACCCGTCCCTCAGTGGTGTCCCTTTGCAGTTCTGGGACCCAGTCCTAGATGCCTTGTTGTTTCTAGGGAGCATTGGAAAGAAGTAGTTCTGTTTTAAACACAGGCTGTCAAGCCTCAAACTTTCCTATCATTTCCACTGTGTAGCACCTCCGACAAGTGGGAGTTGTGGGCAAATTTGTGGAGTTTTTCGGGCCAGGAGTGGCTCAGCTGTCCATTGCTGACCGAGCTACGATTGCCAATATGTGCCCAGAGTATGGTGCGACAGCAGCCTTCTTCCCGGTTGATGAAGTTAGCATCGCGTACCTGCTGCAGACAGGTAAGTAAAGGGCTGAAGGCAGCGATGCTGGGAATGACAGCCCTGCCTTCCGCCTCTGCCCACACCGTGCTCCTGTATTATATTAGACTTCCTCTCCCTCTCTGCGGAGACAATATGTTGTCAGATTTAAAGAGGTGTGAAATGGAGCTATGATGTCCAAGAGAAAAACCCCTCTCTCTCTGATACCACAGAACCCAGATATGTGTGCTGGTTTTCAACTGCTGATTTCTTTATATTGACACAAGAGATCTTAGTGATGGTAACTGTTGTCTCTGGGGTGCCTTTTGGTGCCCTTCATACATTGGTAGGGTAGCTTGCCCAAGTAATAGGAGAGGAAACTTAGAATCAGGGCCGTGTAATTAACCAAGGCTGATAAGTAGCAGATTGAGAATTGAAGGCTGTGACTGGCTTACACCTGTGGGTTCAAGCTTGTATTCCTGGAGATACAGCACTGGGGGCTAAGACTTTAGTTGTCAGATGCAAATTCAGATTCTTGCTTCTGCCTTGTCCTAGCTGTATTCCTTAGAGAATCCTTAAAGAATTTAGCTCATAATTTTCCTGAGCTAGCATTTCCTCATTAGTAAATGAGAACCATAATAGTAATAATAGTAGCACTTGTTTCATGGGATCCGAGTTTGAAGTAATTCATATGAAGCCCTTAGTACACAGTGCCAGGCATACCGAACGAAGTGCTTACGAGCCAGAGGTATGAGGTGGTTGGTAATTATTTCAACAAAGTCATGCTAAGAGTGTCTGTGGCAGGTTGAGGACAGATGCGTGGGTGGAGTTGGGCAGTGGGCTCGGGCTGTGGATCCTCCTGATAAGGAACTGTCGCTGTACGTGGATCTGTTCTGTGCACGTCGCTTGGGTAGGAGTAGCAGACAGTGCTGATGAGAAGCGGCCTGGAGGCTGAGAGAGCAGCACCATTGGTGTGTGTTCACACGGAGCTGCAGACGGGCTCTCGGCTTAGAGCCTCCCACCAGGAAATAGTAACGAGCTTATTTGTTACCACCGCCATTTAGGCCGCGAGGAAGACAAAGTCAAGCACATTCAGAAGTATCTTCAGGCTGTAGGCATGTTTCGAGATTTCAACGACACCTCTCAAGACCCAGACTTCACTCAGGTATGAGAGTAGCTACCAGCTGACACGGCTCTTCTTTCTGAGGTCACAACTGCAGTGGTCTTTGTTTTTTCAGGGGTGGTCCAACTATGGGACATCAGTCTCTGTGTTGTTATTATAAGGGACAGGACAGGGTGGCAAAGGGTGAAAAATGAGAAGGTTAAGGACGTAAACATACCAGAGAGACTTCTTTTTTTGTTTGTTTGGTTTTTTGTTTTTTTGTTTTTCGAGACAGGGTTTCTCTGTGTAGCCCTGGCTATCCTGGAACTCACTCTGTAGACCAGGCTGGCCTCGAACTCAGAAATCCGCCTGCCTCTGCCTCCCAAGTGCTGGGATTAAAGGTGTGTGCCACCACCGCCCGGCTCCAAAGAGACTTCTTATATTTTTGGTTGTGAGCCTAGCCTTTAACGGCTGAGCCATCTCTCCAGCCCCCAAAGAGACTTCTTAACATGACTGCTGGCCTACCCTCTGTGACTTGGGTGCCCCCTCCCACCTACTGATTGACACTTCTTCGTGGCAAGCTTTATTAAGGCAGCTGAGCTGTTTAAAGGCCAAGGCCATCGTTGTTACAGTCCTAGAAAGAACTGAAGGCACGGCCATGTCAGTGGTTCTGCTTCTCCAGTGATTTACTTAATTTTCTGGGGAAAAACTGAATCCATATTTTTCCAAGCATCCAAGATTAGAAAGCTAACCAGGCTTGGGGTCCCCAGTGTTCGTGTATCAAGGGAAAAAAAGTTCTCATTGAGTAGTCAGACTGTTTTCTGCAGTGATGGATTCTGGGTCTATCCTTCAGTAGAAAGCCCATCTCAGCCTGCAAGCCATATGTGAGCTACTCTACAGAGTAGGGAGTGGCAGAGAGCAGGCAGCCTATGTTCACCCTGTCTAAGGCTTCAAAGAGTCCTGCCAGCCCATGCCACTCCCGTGCCCATCTTATTATTGGGAAATGACTCTTGCACAGGGTAGGAGGATTGCTGGCTCCCTGGTTTTGGAGCGTGCCTGCATGTTTATTTGGCTGTTTGTTGTTGGGATGTTCTAAGGGCTCGGGTGTGGTTGTGCTGTCTCTTTGTGAAGTCTGTGATTGCTTTTGGCTTGGGTGCACAGGTTGTGGAGTTAGATCTGAAAACAGTTGTGCCTTGCTGCAGTGGACCCAAAAGACCTCAGGACAAAGTCGCGGTGTCTGAGATGAAAAAGGACTTTGAAAGCTGCCTTGGAGCCAAGGTAGGGCCTCTGGACTCTGCCTGTGTCTTAGGTCCAGGCTTTCACAGCACCTTGTTATGAGTCTTCCTGAAGCCTTGTGCCAAGGGCATTTCTTCTCTGTCCTAAATGCTTTCATGATTCCCACGTTAGCTATGGGCCCTGTGGCTCCCCGCACTGTGTGCCTGCCTATAAATACAACCCGTTTATGCGTTTTCACAGGAAACCCATTTTCTACAGTGTCGTTGGCCCTATTCACACACACTGTTTAGGTCCCTGGACTTTAGTTCTTGCCCCTGTGTGTGGATGCCTCTGCTCCATCTCCTGACATCCTGTTCGCTCCATAAAGTTCTGCTCAGATACCCTTCTCTGTAGCATGACCCCAAGCATCTCCTAGCAGGAAGTCATCTTTCCCTCACCTGAAACGTCATAGCACACAGCCTGAAGCCCATCGGGTGAGGTGTCTTTTTCTTTCATTTAGATTGTTGCATGTGTGGTTTCCCCACTGATCTGTGCCTTTGAGCATAAGATTTGCATCATGATCGTCCCGTTACCCCACAAAGCTCCCAGCATGTCTGCTGCTCAGTGAGGGGCTCCCAGATGAGAGGTTGAGATGGATCTTACCCACAAGGCATCAGTGTTAGTTACCAGATGTTCAGCTGTGCCTTACATTACTGGTGAGAGTAATTGACAGTGACAGTAGCAAATATCACCTCCAAATTTCCATGTGGTCAGAATCAGTAGGCTCAGGCCATACCCACTGAACTGCACACTAATGAATCAGGGCTCTTTGCAGGCTAACTTCGAACTGTGTATAGATTTAATCTCCTAGTCTTACTGGAGGAGGGAAGAAAGCAATTGGTATTAACTTCATTGCTGAGCAAGATTCAGGACTCACAACTGCCTTCGTGAATTTTTAAAAAGTGAAATTTTCTGGGCTATTTCAAAGTCTACTCATAGAAGTGTTTGTTCTGTTAACAGTTGGCACTTAAAATTATTACCAAAGTTCTTCCAGAGTGAGAAGTTCTGGTCATATATATTTTTCTCTTTATAGCAGACTGTGTGTGTCCTATTTCTTTCTTACTACGTGCAATATTTTCAACTTTCCCTTCCCACAGCAAGGATTTAAAGGTTTCCAAGTTGCTCCAGACCGTCACAATGACCGCAAGACGTTCCTCTATAGTAACAGTGAATTCACTCTCGCTCATGGCTCTGTGGTAATCGCTGCCATCACTAGCTGCACAAACACCAGCAATCCATCCGTGATGTTAGGAGCAGGTGAGCGCATCCGCTTTCGGCCTCTTTACAGAGCTAGACACTGACTGGGCCAGAAAATTCCAGTGCAACAAATAGCATCCAATAGAAAATATTTGAAGTAGAATTCATCCTGTTTAACAGCCTTCTTATGTGCTTAGCACAGAAAATAAGGGGCGAGAAGCAGAGGAAGCAGGGTTTCTGCTAACACTTAGAATCTGGGTCTGCCTGAGAAAGAGAGAAGTAGAAGGACCTGTTGCTGTGTCATGGACTTTGTTCCCGTAAGGCCCACCCGGGCAGTGAGCTTTGCACTGTCTTGGTGCACTGGCAGTTGCAGCCGGACTGGTGCAGAGGGCACTGGCCGATCAAACTCCATGCGCCCGGCCTGTTGTGCAACGCTGAGAAGCAGTTAATAGTTACATGCAGAGCTCAGTGCCAGAAGAGCTCCTTAGTTCAGAGGTTTGGTCATCCTGGAGAGCCTCCCTTGGGTCCAGAGACCAGAGCCAAGAGTTCTTTCTTAGTGGGCCAAAGGGAAACCTTATGAGAGTTCATCTTTGCCACCTCACTTTATGTGCTTTCCTGGAGTGGACCAGTTTTATCAGGTAACATCAGCAGTCCCTCGTGGGCCTTGTCCCCCTGCTCCCACACCTCTTCCCCTCATGTCTTCCCCACAGCTGTCATTCTTCTGGAGTCAGAGTACAGGCTATCCCATCACAGTCCAGGGCCCAGGGCCTCTGATCTTCTGCTTTATCAATATCTGTGTTCTAGATCTGTTGTCGGCTGCCTGGATTCGCTGTCATTCAGTCCACAGTTCATGTATCTCAGAAAAGGCCTTCCCAGTTACAATTTTTTTTCTAAATCCAAACAGATAATTTTAGATGATTTTTCCCTCCAAACTTTAAAAACACATTTTATAAAACATTCCTGACTGGCCTGGATTTATTTTATTTTATTAGTTGATTGTTTTTGGTTTTTGAGAACTTGCAGTGTCCACCAGTTCGGTCTAACCTCGCAGAGGTTCTGCCTCCTGGTTGCTGGGAGTAAAGATGTGTGCCACCGTGCCAGGCTGTGATTTGTATTTGTTAAAAGGAGCGAGAGGTCCTCCCTCTTGCTTCCTTCCCGAAACTCATTTGGGCTTGCTGCATGCATCCATTGTCTCTGAGTAGTGAACTTTTGATCTGCCAGTCAAGAAGTGTAACTGGAAAAAACCAGGCTTTTTCCTAGTGTGTTCTTAACATATAAATAAAAGGCCACCCATGCTGTGTCTCTGTTCACCGTTTCACAGGATTGTTAGCAAAGAAAGCTGTGGAGGCGGGGCTGAGTGTGAAGCCTTACATCAAAACCAGCCTGTCTCCTGGAAGTGGAGTGGTCACCTACTACCTTCGAGAGAGTGGAGTCATGCCTTACCTGTCCCAGTTAGGGTGAGGAAGAGGGTGTTTGTCTTAGCTTTTGTGGAAGTCCTCTGGCATCTGTGTCTGTGGGTAGCGGTTTGCGCTTATCTGGTGCTGTGTACTTTCATAGCACTCCAACTGCATGGGGCCCATCCATCATACATACAAGAGTGAACCCTGGGCTTCCGTGTGACATCCCCTCCTTTCCCCAGAAGAGGGCGCCGTTCGTCATTTGTACTGAGATGAACCGCGAGCTGGTTGGTAGTGGCTGTGCAATTGTCTGCATTTTGGCATGAAAAGTAGTTACTTACATGGCTGCAGTCGTCTAGTCCTTGAGCCAAAGGAGTGATTAGATGCCAAAACGGTTTCTCCCATTACTGTGTTAGTTTGAATAGTATCTGTTTTCCCCGTGTGTTTTGTAAAATTCAAAAGGTTTGGGGAACTCACAACAATAGGAGATAGGGACGTTAAATGACACATCTGGTTTAAGCTTTTCAGTATTCCGAATCATTCAACTCCTGTGTTAACAAGCTTTAAAATGTCAGTAGCATCCTGTCTTAAACTCACTCCACTCCCATTCCTTTATGACCTGTGGCCTCCGGGAGGATTCCAACAGTGGGGCTCACTGAGCGGACATTTCCTATGCTTTGATGCCTAGGTTTGATGTGGTGGGCTACGGCTGCATGACCTGCATCGGCAACAGTGGACCCCTTCCTGAACCTGTGGTCGAGGCAATCACCCAGGTAAGTCCAGTGGTGTGTGTTCTGCAGACCTCTTGTCTGACGTCACGTAACATGTGGCAAATTCTCGAAGTTTGAAGACAGTCCTTGGGACTGGGATGTGGCGACATATATGCTTTAGAAGTAAGATTGAGAGAGAAGTCAAAGCTGTGTAACGTCGGGCAGCTAAGTTAGCTGGCTTGTGCCTTGGTTTCCACAACTGTAAACTGGAGATGCTATAGCAGAGTTTTAGAGAGTGCTGAATGGAGGGACTCTCGCCAGCCCAAGCATGGCAAACACAGCTCAGGAAGGCCTTGCCCTTCGCCCCATTCCATCTGCCTTGTTAAAAACCATCTATTCCCTTATTTGGCCACTCCCTTCCCCTGAGGCTGACTACCAAGGTCTAGCTATCAAAGTATTAAAGTCCAACAGTCAAATCCCCCTTTGCCCGTCCTAATCATGTGCAATCAAAATTAAACAACTCATCCTAACATAGGGCTTCCCCCTTTACAAACTGCCATTTCCCTGTGCCACATCTATCGCCTCTCTATCCAGAGATAGTCCTCTGTCATGGGCTCCCCGACACACAGCCCAACAAATATCCCTCCCCCTCTCCCTCATCCTCTGTCTCCTGTCTTCGTCTCTTCTTCCCTGCCCTGTGACCCTCTGGGGCAAATAAATGTACTTTGTTCTGAGAACTTGGTCTTGGAGTGTCTTGAGGGTCCCTGCACTGAGAATGATGTTAATAACAGTGAAGTGCTTAGCACAGTGCCTGACACACAGGCGAGGGCTCAGACCATGCTGGCTTGGATGACAAGGAGCTCTAAACGTGTTTGTTAGTGGTCATTTGAAGCTTGGTTCCAGATCATACACACCCCCTTATATAAACTGCCTCGCTTGGTTTGGCTTCTGGCCCCACAGATCCACAGCCCTGCTGAAAAGCACTGTTGGACCCGTCACTGTGGCTTCCTTCAGCTGTCACCCTTTGACCTTTCTTGGTAGTCTAACCTGGTCGTAGACTCCTGCAGTAAAAATTACATCATATGCTGACCCATCTGGTATTTTCTGAAGAACAGAAATGACTGTCCACTGCTCCCTGCATGTGACCTGGAACATCTCTTTCCCTTTGGTATACCCCTCCATGCCCTCCTCCCGGTAGCAGACCTGAGGGAAGGGTGGCTGACGTCTTTGTCCACATGATGTGAGTGCTGACCTGACAGAAGCCTAGGCAGTGCCTTCCTTGTGAACTAATAGTTCTCTTGCCTCACACAGGGAGACCTCGTAGCTGTTGGCGTTCTGTCTGGGAATAGGAATTTTGAAGGCCGAGTCCATCCTAACACACGAGCCAACTACTTAGCATCCCCCCCTCTGGTAATAGCATATGCGATTGCAGGCACCGTCAGGATTGACTTCGAGAAAGAGCCTTTGGGTAAGATTTGGGGGGGTTGTGACTCTCTAGCGAATTGAAAAATAGACTGGAAGGAAGTTGCTGCTGTTAGGAGCGTTCTGGCATGCATCTTTAATCCTAGGACTCAGAAAGCAAAAGGAGGCAAAGACTCTGTAGAGATGAGACAAAGAGGTCTCTTCACTGTTCTTCTGGGTACAGCCAAAAGACAAAAGAAGAAACAAGACTCTGATAGGGGTGGTTGATTGCAAAAAGAACGTAAAGCCCAAACATATTAGCAATTTGTCATTCTGGATTCTTCAGTGATCTTTGGCTTGCCTCCTCTGGCCTCCTGAGGCAGGCTTCCCGTTACTGCGCACCCTGTATGCGCACACTCCAGGTGTTTCAGAGTCTCACAGTCCCAAGTGCTGCTTTGCCCTGGGTTTTTGCTCTCTCTGTATCCTCACTCCACCCTTTGGAGATTCAATGTGGCAGGCATCCCTTAGATTCCCATTTGAAAAATCAAACTCCAGCTACAGTTGACCCTCCATGGCTTTGGATTCTACGTTTTCAATTATCCCTGCTCACTAAGATTGAGTAAATCAATATTCCCAGTGTTGTCAGGGAGACGTGAGCTTGGGGGGGGTGGCAATCTGACTCACCCAGTACACATCGTCAGTGTGCCACAGCCAGACACAGCATCACTCTGCCCTCTTGTCTCGGCTCTTTTATCTGTAAGCAAATGTCCTTTTCATAGTCAGTGACGTTGCTTTCACTTTAGATAGCCTGGAGCATAATCTTGAACTGGCATCCAGTGTTCTACACACAAGAAACCAGTGGTGTGCCTGACATTGACACGGCCTTCAGTCAGGCACAATGTGTGTGCTGTTGGGTCTGAGTTCCCAGTTAAGAACAGTATTGTAGGCCTTCCTCAGTGTCCATAGAGCATTGGCTTCAGGAACCTCTGAGGATATTGAAATCTGCCAGAACTCAAGTGCCTAATAGCGAACGAGAACGTATTTCATATTAGTCACAGACCACCTCTAAGCCACTCATGACAGCTATGACTCTGTCAACGCTGTATAGATGTCGTGTAGGGAAGAACGAGAGGGGAGACGTACAAGTTCAGTGCAGACACTCTTTGTTTTCTGCTTTCAGTCTGTAGTTGATTGAATTAACAAGTTCGGCGCCTACAAGTTAGAGGCCCAGCTGTATGTAAGTGTCTGTAAATAAGAGAGCATATGCTGTGTGATAATGAAAATGGGTGTTAGAGATTTTCTCATCAGCAACATGTCTTCCTCAGGAGTGAACGCACAGGGCCGGCAAGTGTTTCTGAAGGACATCTGGCCCACGCGAGATGAGATCCAGGCGGTGGAAAGGCAGCATGTCATCCCCGGGATGTTTAAGGAGGTCTATCAGAAAATAGAGGTGAGACTCACCATGGCACATGCGCGCACAGGAAAGCATTTATTTTGGGTTATCTCTGCAGACCTCAAGGCTAATAGGAGCATAAGCTATAGAGAGAAATATCTCTTGCTTTCTTTGACTGGAAGTGTGTTCTTGGTTATTCTTCACCCAGGATGCACAGATCAGTTTCAAGGAATGGCACAGGCCTCAATAGCAGTCTTTAGGTCTGCTATAGCTCCACTTTTTTTCAGACATCCTGGCATGTCCCTGTGTTGAGGACCACGATGGCCCCTATCTTTTGTCACTGGAGTGGAGTGAGTTGATTGAATGTGCCTCTCAAAGAATCATTTGAATATTAAAAAAATAAAAAAATCAGAATGTGCCAACTTGTTGAAATGGGGGTGGGGGGGGGACATTGTACATTTTAAAATAGGAGAAAAGTTGGGCATGGCAGCTCATGCCTTTAATCCCAGCACAGCACCCAGAAGGCAGAGGCGAGTGTATCACTGGGCATTGGAGACTGGCCTGATCAATAGAGTGAGCCCCAGGACAGCCTGGATCTACGAAGTGAGACCCTGTCTCAAAGTAACTAAATGAATAAATAAATAAAACAGAAGAAAATGAGTGGGAAAAGAGCCTCGGTAATGCTCGTCCCTGATGGCCAACGTCTTCTGGCCAGGGTGATGGTTTGAAATGAGAATAAGATTCTAAGATGGGGTAGTAGGCATGGAATCCTCTCATTGTTCCCTCCACAAGCTACTCACTGGGAAATAGCGTCAGGGGGCTTTGTCAGCCATCGACAAAGATCAAGTTAAGGATCTATGAAGAAAATTCAAGCCAACTTAGATACACAGTTGCTGTCATTTGCTATCTAGTGTCCATGTAACCTGGAAGCCCCGTATTTTAAGAAAACATATCTGCTATCTGTTGGTTCCATCATGGATGGGGGTGGGACTCACGAGGCCCCATCCCTCCCTGATGAGCGGTGGCTTGGAGAACAGGAGTCATTTCTTCAGAAGTGTAGCTGATGAGAAGGTATCCAGGCTCCAGCAAATCACCCACCCCGTGCTCTTCATACAAGCAGTGCTAATTAAACTGAGCAGGTCAGAAGAAAAAGGCATGAACGCAGGAGAGAGGAGGTGAGAAGAAGGAATGATGTTAGTGAGAATTGGAGGGGACAGGATGTACATGTACATGAAATCATTAAAAAATAAAATATAGACACATATATTGGAAATAAAAATAGGTAACACTTAACAAATTAAAATGAAAGCATTTGGTGTCTGTGGGTGCAGAGCCACTGGGAGCCTTGGCCTTCCCAAGCTCTAAGTAAACATCACCCATCTGGGCTGACACCATCTACTGAGAACCTCCCTGGGCTTTGGACCGAGGTCCCCAGTCTCGAAGTGGTTCGTAAGTGGCAGCTTCCCTCAGCACCACTACATGGCTTCTTTAGTTCCATCATGGTAGACAGTTACCATCAGAGAAACCGAGAGTAGCCAGTGTCTCCACAGGAAAGGTCACCTGCAAGTGAGTCCCTGGGGAGGGCAAAGGGCCTTTCTACCAGGGCAGGACTGGACAGGATTCCTGTCACTTAGCAAGACAAAGGAGCCACTTTGTGTATCTGCTTAGAATCAAAGTGGATTTTAGTAGACTGCTTTCGAAAGTTTTTATGTACCTAGCAGATTTTTCCTGGACTGGAATGTGACTGAATCTTTACCCCCTTTCTTTTCACATTTTTTTCAGACTGTAAACAAAAGCTGGAATGCCTTAGCAGCCCCGTCAGAGAAGCTGTATGCGTGGAATCCCAAATCTACTTACATTAAGTCGCCACCATTCTTTGAAAGCTTGGTATGAATCTTTATTATATTTGTAGATGCTGTGTATTTTAAATTGTGCTTGTTCGTGTGTGTGTGTGTGTGTGCGTGCGTGCACATGCGCATGCATGTCTGTGATGCTTGTATGTGAGCTTGGGCACAGGTGTACCATGCACGTGGAGGTCAGAAGCAGCTTACTGAGTGAGTTCTCTCCGTGCACAGTAGGTTCCAGTATCAGACTCAGGTCCTTGGGGTCAGTGTTGGCAACAGCCTCTACCTCACGCCCTCTCGCTGGCCTAACATTCGTTTTTTAACACGTATGACTGTTTTGCTTGCATGTATGTCTATGTACCACATGTGTGTGATGCCCAGGACGGTGACAAGAGGGCGTTGGATCCCCTGTACCTAGAGTTAAAGGCAGTTGTGAGCCATCATGTAGATGCTAGAAACTGAGGAGTGTCCAGTGCTCCTGACCTCTGAGCCATCTCTCCAGCCCCTGGCTTTTTCCTTTTAAACATAAGCTCTTAAAGATGTTTTTTTTCTTGTACAGTCTTAGCCCACAGCCTTGTGCTGGCTGCTCATTACAGTAAAACCTTTGCATACTCAACCCGATAATGCTCAGTGCGTTGGAGGAGGCTCGGCTGCAGGCACTGTTTCTCTGGTCAGAAGTTCTGTATGACTGTGCAGAGACAGCCTGGTGAGAAGACACCACCTAGGAGAGGACCAGCTATGGTCTTCAGGACTGGTCCGGGAGAATCCTCAGGGGTTGCCATATGTATTTAACTCTTACACTCCATAACAGGTTGCTATGGGACAGTGGGGCGGGGGAGGGAAGAGTCAGCCCAGTTGTCCTTGTCATCTGAAGAATTATGGAGAAGCAGGAAGGATGTCCTTGCAGCTTCGTTCATTGGCTGGTGCCAATGTCACCTTCTGTCCACTCTTCAGAAGCGAATACTTTCAGTTCACCTCACTTTGAATTGTAAACACCGTCGCTATGAGCCAGTGATTGAGACCTTTCTGTGCATTGGTGTAGAACCCCCAGTCTGGTTCACTTGGTGACCTATCTGGGAAACCTGGGCAAATGTTGATTTGTGCGTTCTTCAATAGACTTTAGATCTCCAGCCACCCAAGTCCATAGTGGATGCCTATGTGCTACTGAATTTAGGAGATTCAGTAACAACGGACCATATCTCTCCCGCCGGCAATATTGCAAGAAACAGCCCTGCGGCTCGCTACTTGACGAACAGAGGGTGAGTGCGGGTGATGCCGGAAGGGCTGAAGGCAGAGGGAAAAAATGAAGCTGGCATTTCTCTCTTCCTGTGGTGACGTTGAGATCAGACTGTTGTCTTTCTTTGCTAAGCACTGGTACTCGAAAGCCAGTTGGTTTCCCTGTGAGTCACAGTGACCAGGAGGGATAGCTTCCTAAGCAACTGTAAGCCTTAGGCTCAGCCTTCTCAAGCCTGAAGCCTGGGCAGAGCCTGCTGAGGCCCAGCAGTGTTACAACCTGGAATTCATTGCCATGTCCTGTTGACAGTGTGCCAGGACTGCCTCCAGTGTGCAGCTCACTCACCCCTTCCTCCCCTCAGACAGGCGTACAGTCGTCCCCACACCATTCTCTCTCTGCTCAGTACAGATAATGAATTTGGGGGTTCCCGAGTCTAATTGCCATGTGGGAAGCAAACAATTTCCTGATTTCTGTCCCTCTCTTCTGAATCAGTTCCCTTGGAGAGGGGGCTCAGAGCAAATTTGAGGAGTAAGGCGCTTTTTTCTCTGGGAACTGGAGGGGATTCTCTTGACATTGGAGCTCTTTAGGGCAGTGAACACAAGCGAGTACCCACTCCCTGCAGTGCACAAGCCCACAACATTGGGGACAGGAGTTCCGAGGTTCTGAGGCCTGCCCGCCTACTCCTGAGACCCACAGAAGCTTCTCTAGCCTCCAGATAGAGACGTAACTATTAAATCGTGTTACACTGACCACCAGCCAGTACGGAAGGCACAGGCCAGTAACCTGGCTGCTCTGTGTGTTGGCTGAAACATGCTATTCTTGGCATCACAAAGTTGCCGTCATCGATCCTCCGGCATAAGATCTCTGGCCCTGCCGTGAGTGAATTCACTGCTTCCCTTGGCCTGTAGGCCCTGATTATTCAGGGCAAATTCAGGCCCACGTGTAGTCAGTGGAGCATATCCCGTTGCCCTCCATTCTCTGATCCATCCTGCTGGCCTCCCTATTGCTTTTAATTCAGTTTTCACTTAGGTGTAGCTGTGTGAGCTTCCCGCTGAGTTAAGAGGAGATCCAGATCCTCTTGAGTTGATCCCAGGGAGTATGGATTCCTGCTCTACTCTGCTCCTGCCTGCCTGACCCAGTTAAGGCTTTGAGAACAACCTGCGTGCAGAGCAGTGTCTGGCAGATTCAGTGACGTGCCTGGGTTTATGGCTTTTTCTTTTTGGTCCATGTGTAAGCTAAGTTCACTCTTCACTCACGTGCTACATCTTTTATTAGCCTAACACCACGAGAGTTCAACTCCTATGGCTCCCGCCGGGGTAACGACGCCATCATGGCCCGGGGGACATTTGCCAACATTCGCTTGCTGAACAAGTTTCTGAACAAGCAGGCACCTCAGACTGTCCATCTCCCCTCAGGAGAAACCGTGAGTATCAGAAACCAGTGTCTGTCAGGCTCTGACGCCTCTTCTTCATGGTGGCCTTCCTTATCTTCACAGCCTGCCTGACTTCCTACTGTTCCTCTTGCTGGGTGTCCATATGTGTCCCATTTATCACGGTAGACATTACAATCTCCTGTTGGTTAGTGGATGGACACCAGAGTTCAACTAAGACTCATTTCCTGGAAGTTGAGCTTTAAAAAAAAAATATCTCTGAGCAAAATTTCATCTGTGTTTAAAGTACTTGAGGTATAAATTCCAGATTATTTAGGATATTTATCAAGAGGGCTATTGTTCTTTTCCATTGCATCCGCAGCAGAAGGAAGGGCCATGGGGGGCCCTTTGAGGTTTGCCCAGCCCCGAAGGAGCTTTTTGAAGCTGGTGTATACGTGGAGTTGTTTATTTGTAGGTGTGGGTGTATGGGGTGGGAAACCCTGAACTCAGAGCCACCTGAGGCGAAAGCCCAGTATCATTTATTTACCTCTGTAGGCCTTTTTATAAATCTGTGATCTAGAAATAACACCAGCCTTACGTGGCTTTGAGGCTTAAAACAGTGTGGGGTGATCTGTAAGATCCAGGATGGTCCCACATCTGCAGGTCTCCAAGGTCTGTTATGGACCTGCCTGATAATTGCCTACCCTCCTTGGAGATGACCTGCCCGCTGCTGCTGCCGCTGCCTCTTCCTCCTCCTCCTCTTTTTCTTTATACTTTTCTTTTACTGAAAATATATATATTTTCATACAATAACCCAACAACAACTCAAAAAGGATTCTAGCTGGTGTCAAGTCGATATAAAAATTACCTAGCTCAACAGTCCTAAACAGTATAACAGGCAGGTGAGAAGAAAGCAGAACACAGGGAGGGAGGGAGGGGAAGAGGGAGGGAGGGAGGGAGGGAGGGAGGGAGGGAGGAAGAGAGAGAGAGAGAGAGAGAGAGAGAGAGAGAGAGAGAGAGAGAGAGAGAGAGAGAGAGAGAAATGAGAAAATCTGGAAGGAACGCCAGCCTGCAGGTAACATAAGCTGCTTCCCTGTGGGATTCTGAGCTGCAGTCTCACAAAGCTTTTTTAAGACACAAACTTCCATGCTGTTAGTTCACCAGGCTAGTAATCTCTGGAATGTGGCGGGTAGGTGGTCTCCTTCTGATCCTGCTATTTCCTGTGCAGAGAAAGACACTTCCTGTTGTTGCAGTAGAACCAGTTTAAGTTTATCCCGCTGACTTAGAAATAAATGAGACTCGCACTATGGTTACATTATTTGGCTTTGACAATTACTTGGGGGATAACTGCTAATCTACTTTTCTAACTGCTGGCCTGGCTGCCTCCCCAGTGATGTGCCCAGACACTTACTGTTTCTCCTGGCTGTGCTCATGCTCCATCTGCCCTCACGGCAGCTTCCTCCCCTTGATTCTTCACCCCCAGCCAGGTAACTCAAAACCCACCTACCCCTGATCCCTCCAGTAGCCAATTTTATTTAACCAGTAGTTTTAAATTAAGGAACAAGTTTTGCACAGCAAAAGCTTGTGAATGTGAACTCCTGGCCCTAGACCTTTGGGTACAGAGTTTAGCATTAACATAGCAACAGGCCAAACCTCAACAGGTTGTGTATGTAGCATTTCTATATTCATGAGTTCTGGCTAACTCAGGGTTCAGGTGATGACAAATGGAATTAAGCACAGCCCCAGCCATGCACAGGATTTTAACACGTGAAAAAGCCTGCTTTAGGATTTAACCAAAGGCTTGCCTTGAGCCCCTTTCAGTTGACTCCTTTTTAAAGGACTTTACTTTCTGATCCACTTAGCTATAAACAAATAATTTATAAATTCCCAGTCACCAGAGATGCCATCAGATATCGAGGGAATTCTCAGCTCAGCAGACTATCCTGCAAGAAGCACATTAGTTTGTGGAAGACGTTTCTCACTTGCTAACTTAGCTGACCCTTCCTGACCTGCTGCGTCCATGCATGCTTCTGCCGCCTCCGCCCTGGCCTGCACCGTGAAGGGCAAGAAGACTTTGCATTTGACATATGATTTATAAATATACTGTAAGACTCCAAAAATCAGAGAAGGAAGACCCCAGACTCAGAGAGTATGCAAAGACAGAGCCTTTATTCTTCGGAAGCATCCAGCACGCAGGGATCAACCACTCTTTGAAATGGCAACCTCAGACAAAGGGGCTCAGGCTTCTTATAGGGAACCAGGGCAACTCTCTAGGATTGGGTAGTCTAAAATTTCGTTGGTGGGTGCTAGGGGAAGTCACAGGTGGTCTGCATTCCTATGTCAGGAAAGTCGTGCCCCAGGATGAGATAGGGCTGCCCAGCCGAGATGGCCCATCCTGAGATAAGATAGTTCCCATTTTTGTGGTTATTCCCAGGCTGTTCCTGGAGAGGAGGTTTTATGACCTTGCTCCCTGGTCTTTATGTTGTCCTTTCAGTACCATCTTACATTTCCCTACCTTTCAGAACTGATCATTGCTGCACCCCTAGTACCGGACTAAAACTGAGGCTTTATGGGATTTTTCTTTTAGTTGCAAACGGTTTAGTCAGTAGAAGAGAAAGAAACAAAAACCGTATGTAGTTCCCTTTTTTCCCTCCGATGCCCTAGGATTTGAATTTATAATATTGGAGAGCAGTTACAGTTCAGGCAGAAGTAAGGTTCATGTTGGTAAAAATGAGTAGCTGGTGTGCCCTGGGGACTTAGACCCTCACATGCCCTGGTCTTTAGTTGTTGCTGACTTAGCTGTCCTCGAGGCACTTTGGACCCTGTACTGCCACGGGTGTCCTCGGGGGGTCTGTGTGCCCACTCTTGCCTTTTGTCCATCTATAAAACCTCCCTTTCCTCTTCTCAGCTTGATGTATTCGACGCTGCTGAGCGGTACCAGCAGGCTGGACTTCCCCTGATTGTTCTGGCTGGGAAAGAATACGGTTCAGGCAGCTCCCGAGACTGGGCAGCCAAAGGCCCTTTCCTGCTGGTACGTATGGAGCAGAAGCTTCCTTGTGGGGCCACTCAGAACTGGGGCTGGAGCCCGGAGGGCGCTTGGGAATAGATGCTATGGCTTTGCTCCCAAGACATTATGAAAGAGCAGCTTGTGATATCCACCCAGCCTGCTTCTCTGTGGATCTAGACCTCTTCCACCCAAAGGGCAATGGTCCATAGGGAGAACTGGCTCAGGTAGGTCAGCTGGGCTTGGGCCTGACAGCATCAGCTCTGAAGGTATCTGTCCACAACTTTGGAGGAAAGCCTGTGGTGGCTGACACATTCAGAAATGTATAAGCAGCTATCTTTCATATATATATTTCATTCATATATATATATGTGTGTATATATATATATATATATATATATATATATATATATATACACACACACACATACATACACACACATATATACATATATACATATGTGTGTAAATAGCATGGCTTTCATAATTGTCACCATTCTAGAGGACCTGGGAGAATAGAGCCCATAAATGGGGCAGAAGCCAACTTTATTTAGAACCTCAAATAATTTATACCGTGAGAGTTAAGGTCACATGACTTCAAGCTGTATACAATCACAAGGACAAGATGCACGTGGCAAAAACATGTTTTCCATAGAAGTATATAAAGGATAATTTAAACATTTAATAGGAGCCAGGCAGTGGTGGCACACACCTTTAATTCCAGGACTTGGGAGGCGAGGCAGGTGGATTTCTGAGTTCAAGGCCAGCCTAGTCTACAAAAGTGAGTTCCAGGACAGCCAGGGCTATACAGAGAAACCCTGTCTCAAAATAATAATAATAATAATAGGATTATAGAATAATAATTTAATAGAATAATGACAGCAAGCAATAATGAGTAATTGAAAATAAACTTACTCCAATCCACTATACCTGGGCAGGCACGGAAACACATTCCAAGAGCAGTTCCCTGTTCTGAAGAAACTGAGGTCACAAGACCCTTGTGTTGCTTCTTGGAGTTTTCTCATAAAGCACTCAGAATTATCCTCACATGACTCCATTCCTGGACCATGTTCCAACATGTAGTCTCAGAGCTCGGAGCCCCGAGATGTATTAAGGTTGTAGTCCTCAGTGAGTGTAAGGAGCAAGCTGCAGGCTGTGCTGTAGTCCTCAGCAGTGAGGAGCTGGGTAAAGCAAGGGTGGGTGCTTTCATTGTAAATTGCATGGATTTAGTATGTTCACTCATGCTCATACATATGCAGGTGCATACACACAAGTGCCCACACAGCTACAAGTCGGAGCAAAGATAGCTTGCAGGAGTTGACTCTAGCCTTGTGGGACCTTAGGCATGATGGCTGGTGCCTTTACCCACTGAGCAACCGCACCAGCCAAAGGGTGTGCACATTTTATATTCTGCCAATGTTTCTTGTGTTAAATGTTCTCTTTAAAGAATACACTTCATTTAATAAAGGCTTAGACATTGGGATTTTTAAAACCTCCCCTGGTGATTCTAACATGCAACAGCTTCAATACCTACTACTTTACAATCAGGTTCTTCAAACTTAAATGTAATATCTCACACACACACACACACACACACACACACACACACACACACTCACACCCCTGCAAGGTTCTGGTGCAATAGATTTGAGGCTGTATCTAAGGATTGATAACTGACAGGAAAGCGTAGTTACCACAGTTCTCTGCTGTATTGGTCACTGCTGTATGTTGCCAGTTGCACACTAACAATAAAAGGCCCTTTATAGGAAGCTGCATAGCAACACTGTTGAGTGCAGTTTGATCCTGAACTAGCAGGTGGGAAAGCTATGCATGCTAATCGTTTAATTAGTAGTACATTCTGCATGTCAGATCTGATTAAACCCTTGGTGTCTGCTGATGTGTGCCCACAATAAAATAAAACCCAAAGAAAGGAAAATTATATATATATATATATATATATATATATATATATATATATATATATATATATATATATATATATATATACACACACACATGTATATATAATTTTTTTGAGATACGTATTCTAAAGGGCTCTTGTGTCTCAAAGTGGTTCAATGCATGGTCAGACCTCATGGGTTCCAATACTGCATCCCACCACTGAGACTCCCTCAGTGAAAGGTAGCTGTAATAGCATCGGCTGGATCTCGAGGCTACTGGAGGGCAGGAAAGAATTCAAGGAGGTGTTTACAAAATGCTGGTGTACGATAGGCAGTCGGAGACGACTCACCACTCAGCTATCTCTAACCAGAGGATGGCATTTGAGATGAAGGACCAACAGGTCTGTAATCTAGCTGTGAGAATTTCCAAAGAAGCGTCTTGCAAAGTGTCTGTGTACCTCTTAAAGAAAAGTTGGAGCTGTGTCTAAACATCTCTCTTGGTTCGTCAGGGAATCAAAGCTGTCCTGGCAGAGAGCTATGAGCGCATTCACCGCAGCAACTTGGTTGGCATGGGGGTGATCCCCCTTGAGTATCTCCCTGGTGAAACTGCAGACTCTCTGGGACTCACAGGTCGGGAAAGATACACTATCAACATCCCTGAAGACCTCAAGCCTCGCATGACGGTGCAGATCAAGGTACGCAGGGCTTCTGCTGGCACAACCGGCAAGGCCTGTTGTTTGTCATCAGTTGACAGAAGAAATTAGTGGGGTGGAGGGGAGTTAACTCCAGACGACATCCGATGTGAAGCCTCGTGGTCCTTCGTAGGATAATATCTGCTGGTTAGCATCATTTATCAATTCATTCTGAACGCCCATCCCCAGCCAGCCCCATTCTCTCCGTCTCTCTCAGCCCAAAGATTAGTGATGCAAGTTCAGAGGTGATGCTTTCCTGTTATCTAAAATTTTTCTTTTTTAATGAAATTGTCATCAACAAATTCTGTATGTACGCCCTCCATGACCCTCGTCCCAGGCCCAGGCTTCACTTAGTTAGCCCCATGGTTTTGCTTTAAACGAGAAACGTCCCCACAGTCTCTTCCTGCATCTGAACTCTCAGTAAGCAGTGCTCGCTCGTGCCTCCAGGAGGTTTAGGTTGTACGCCATGCTGGGGAAGGAAGTGTGTTACTGGGGGCCGAGTTGGAGAGTTCGGAGACTTACAGTTGCAGTTCCCTCGAGTGCTCATCTTCCTCCTGCAGCTGTGGCTCCCACCATGATGGAGTCTGAGAACCATAAGTTGCTTTGGTCATGGTGTTTTCTCACAGCAACAGAAAAGTAACCCATGTCGAGGTAATGACACATCGTCAGGAGAGGCGAGAGTAAAGTGCCCTCTGCCAAAGTCCCAAGGGGATTTGACACTGCAGAGACAGCTGCTGAGGTCCCAGGATGACCCAAGGCAAGCAGCTGGATCAGCTGCTTAAGGAACAACCCCAGAGACCTCTGCTGCCCAGAGCATGTCCAGAAAAGACTTAGGGCAAAGCGTCACAGTGTCACTCATAGCTGCTGCCCTGAGAGGACACTTTGTTCTCATGTGCTACACCTGTGTCATTAATTCTGCAATGCTCCTCAACCTCTGGTGGGCACATAAATTCCCAGGGTTCTTGTTGGGTGCAGAGACCACTGGTTCCATCCGCTGCTGGCACTGTGGGCATATACCACGCCCCAACTGAGGCCAGTGGGCAGCCAAGCCAGGCGGAGTCTCCCTGAGGTGGGAGTCTCGGTTCAGCCCCGCCTTCAGCAGCGCTCTGCCTCTTTGCTCTTGCAGCTGGACACTGGGAAGACCTTCCAGGCCGTGATGAGGTTCGACACTGATGTGGAGCTCACGTACTTCCACAATGGAGGCATCCTGAACTACATGATCCGAAAGATGGCCCAGTAGGTGCTGACCTCTCAGGAGACCCGCACTTGGTGCTAGACCCAATGAGGAACCAGGCCCCCACTGGTGGAGGCCTGGCAGAGCAGCCACATCTACTTCTGATGAGGGTGCTGGCAGGATGAGCAAGTGGGCACTGCCATTCCTGGAGGCACAGAGCCAGGAGTCTCTAGTTTTGTGATTTGTTCATCTTTTTATCCCTTTCTGTAATCTGGATTCTAGAATCACGGGAAGGTCCGTAGTACCAAAGAGAACTCGCTTCTCTTTAAAGTCACGGACATTGATTTTTTTCCCTCTGACTAATCTTGAGCTCAGCACTAGCCAGTATTCTCAGAAGTGGCTCCTACCCTTTCTGTTGTTCTGTGTTTGTCTCTGCTCGGTGACACCCTTCCCTGGAGAGCCCAGTCCTCCGTGTATTACACCAGTGTTAACTGACATAGCATAGACCTTCTTCACACTTCAGATTCATAGCAGCGATGGGATCCCTTCCTTTGAAGTGAACAAGTCCTTGTAGATAGGTCACCCGTCAAAAGTGTTTGATTATCTACCTTTCAATCAACATGAGATTGCCTCTTACCATTTTCAACGATTGTTGACAGGGGTCCTTTGTTTGAAAATAACTGGGGAGAGATACGGGATTTCTAATTTGAATAAGATTAAATATATTTTCATGAAAACGTGTTGGCTTTGGAGTTGAGTTCTGTCGGGGGAATGTCGCGACACTGAGAGCCCCGGAAGTCCTTCGAGTCCTTCGAGTCTGCTGTTTGTACCCCTGCGTCTGAGCTGCGGGCACAGAGGGAACACTGTGGAGCCAGCGTGTGAGCAGCTAGTGTCAGCGCAAAGGACAAGAAAGCACCTTCTGTCTTGGTCACAGCAGCAGCAAAGAGCATATCGCAACTTCTTGGTGCCCTAAAATCTCTTCACTGATCTTCATAACTGGAATTATTTTAGGGTGTGCCTTATTCTGCTCAGGCTGCTGTAGCAAAATGCCTGAGTAAGAACCAGAACTGAGAACTGAGCTGTGAGTGACCCAAACCCTGAGCCTTGTCCAGACCACCCAGTGCCTGTGATGGAGTAAACATTCCGCTGGGGGAGGGGTTGCTTTGTCTCTCTTAACGTTTTATCTTTTCTTTCCTTCTTTTCTTTTTCTTTTTTTCTTTCTTTCTTTCTTCTTTTTTGTTGTTGATGTTGTTGTTGCTGTTGTTGTTTGGTTTTTTTCGAGACAGGGTTTCTCTGTATAGCCCTGGCTGTCCTGGAACTCACTCTGTCAGCCAGGCTGGCCTTGAACTCAGAAATCCACCTGCCTCTGCCTCCCAAGTGCTGGATTAAAGGTGTGCGCCACCACCGCTAGACTGTGTCTCTCTCTTTTTTTTTTTAACTAAAAAGTAAAAATTGTATTTACTTCGTACATGATTTTTTACTATGTAAACATCATGGAGTGGCTGAATTGAGCCTCACATTCTTACTTCTTGTGGTGAGAATACTTCCAAGAATATATTTTTCGAAGAATATAGGATGTATAGATTTCAACAGCAATCTCTGTGCTGTACTGCTTCTTCCTCCTGAATGAAATCCCACGTTCTTCCATGTTTTCACGTATGGCTTGTACTATTTTCTCCATTCATTTCATAGCTGACCCTTCACTGCCTCCTTAGCTATGACGTCCTCTCCGCCCCCGTAACTACTGCCGTGAACATTTAGACATAGTGAGATTGTGCTGTTGTCTTCCTTTTGTGCATGGCCTTTTTCATTTAACACAATGTCCATAAAGTTCATCCCTGTTGCCACAAGTAGTGTATCTGTGTGTACAGGCGTGTGCCCTTTGTTGTCTTTACTGATTCAGCCGTGGGTAGACAACCGGGCAGACGCTACCCTAGCTTTGTGAGTAGCACTGAGATGAATGATGCTGCAGGTGTTCCTCAACAGACTGGCTTGATGCCTTTGGGTGCATACCTAGAAGTGGAATTCCTGGGTCATAAGAGTGGCCTTTGTGACTTTCTGGAGGGCTCCATACTGTTTTCCTGTTACATGTACCTGTATATGACCTCCTACTGTGTGTGCATCCCCTCTCCCGTACTCTCAACAGTGCAAACCTTGATTTTTTTTGATATGGTTTTAACTATGGTTTTATATGCAACTCCCTGATGATTAGTGATGTTGAGTATATTTTCATGTATGTATCAATCACTTTTGTGACTTGTTTTGAAAAACGTCTGTTCAAGTCCATTGCCCATTTTTAATTGAGTTATTTCATTTTGTTGTTGAATTTTAATACCACCTATCCTAGATAGTAAGTATTTATCAACTATTTTCTCCTATTTTGTAGTCAGTCTTAACCCTTGACTATTTACACGGCTAGAAAACTTTTATTTGGAAGCAGTCTGGTGGGCCCGTTTTCCTTTTCGTTGCTGAAGACGTAACTATAAATAGCGCCATAGCATTTCTTGCATTTATCTAATCCTTTCTTGGAGTGAGGTCTTATGCTTAAGTCTTCAATCTGTTTTGAGTTGCTTTTCATATAGTGTGAGATAAGGGTCCAGCTTCGTTCCTTTGCATGTGGACATCCAGTTTTTCCAACAGCATTTATTGAAGACAGCTCTTCTCCATTCACTGGGTGTCTTGGCTTCCTTGTCAAGTCCTAGCCACGCCGGTGTAGGTCTACTTCTGCGGCCTCTGTTGTTTCCCATTGGGTTCTGCATCTCTTCTTAGGTTAGCAGAATGCTGTTTTCATTGCTGTGTCTTTGTAATATATTTTGAAGCTTGATAACGGTAATAATTTCAGTTTTGTTTTCCTTCTTGGCATATCTTTGGCTGTTGGGAATCTTGTGGATCTGTGTACATAGTAAGGAAGCTTTTGCTTTTTGGGAAAATACAGCATTGGGAATTTCCTAGGATTGCACGGCATCTGCAGATCATGGTGTTAGCGCAGACATGTTAATAACTTTAATTTTTTTTTGTATGGAATTTAATTTTCTTAAGCCCCCGTATGGCTCATTAGTTGTTCAGGAGCATAGTATTTACACATTTTTTGCACATCTCTAAAATGTCTCCTGTTACGGGTAGGTGAGGACTCACTTCCACGTGGCTGTGGATGTCCCTCTTGGCCCCTTGTATGCGCGGTGATGTTCTTTGGTGGAGTCTCCTGTCTGTCTAGTGGAGGTTTGGAGTTGTGATTGCAGTGAGCCTCAGGAGTCCAGTGATACCGCAGGCTGTTTTAAAAGCTGGGCGCACATATGAAAACTTGCTCTTCCTCCGACATTTTGTATTTTAAACACCATGCTTAACTTGTTTGTATACTGTGCACCTAATAACTCATGGTTGTGATTATCATTTTAATGGTGTTGTCTTTAAACCTTTAAAGTGGAAGTAAATGGTTGGAAGGTTTGCATCCCATCCAGTAGCGTTCTCGTTGGATCTGGACTTAGTTCCTTTCCCTGGGAGTTTTATGCTTTTGTGTCTTTCCTTGTTTCTAGTGTCGGCTTGAAGAACTGCCTGTGGTGGGGATGTTAGGATGGCTCCCTTGTCTTCTATTTGAGAAAGCCTTTATCCTCTCTTCAATTTTAAAGAACAGCTATGCCAGGAACGGGATTCTTGGCTGGCAGTTTTTAGGGGTGGGACTCTTGGATCTTGGCTTCCTCAGCCTCCAGAATATCTAAGCTTAAGCTGACTCCTGTGTGAGATTTTATTGTAGCAGCCCAAGCAGACTCAGACGCTGCCTGTGAGGGAAGTTTCCAGTGGCTGCGCCTCTAGAACAAGCTTCTTACACTCTCCACTCCTCTAGCTAAACGTGGCTGCTGTTCTTTGTGCTTCAGTATTGGCCAGTACCCAATGCTGGCCCAAAGCTAGACTGTACATCTTTTTACCTGAATTCTTAAGGCGGGGCTGGCCCACCTACTCCCATCCCTTCCTTCATCTTATAAAAGGGATGGATACCTCCTTTGTGTCTAAGTCCGTTACTGCCTCCTCCTTCCTAAGCAACAGGCCTCCCTTGGCACATCCATAGTGACCTAAATGGCATTTACTTAACACAGCAATAAAGTGCAAGTACCTTTCAAGTGTGTGTGTGTGTGTGTGTGTGTGTGTGTGTACGTGTACATACAGTGTTTTTGTGTTTCATAGAAAAAGATTATATAAAGGAAGAATATGTTAGTCAGGTCAGTCTTGGGGTGTTAAAAGGATGACTCAATGTGGCTTAAGCAAAAGAAAAAGTAAACTGGTCCATGTAACTAAAAAATAGTGACACCATGGCCTTGGGCTTATTTGGTTCTAGTGATTTAAACGTAGGCCGCTTACCTGTTCGCTCCCCTCTTAGCTCATGTTCTAATGGCCTCTGAGACAGCATCTGTTTATATCTCCTATTCTGAGTCCCTCCAGGGTCAGGGTTATGGCTACCATTAGCTGTTTGGTGACAGTTAATCACTTGTCATTGTAAACATCTGCCTCAGGCACAGACAATAGGACTTTCTACTCATCACTGAAGAACCTTAACTTTGGTATAGCCTCTCCTTCAGGCCTGTGTTAGTGTCTGAGTTACTTTTCAGTTGCTGTTGGGAATATATCCTGACAAAGCAACTTCAGGGAGAAGGTTTATATTGGTGAAGGGTTCCAGACCTGGTATCGAGAACATGGCAGCAGGCAGGGAAGGCACGGTGACTGAAGCAGAAGGCTGGCCAGCCACATTGCATCTCCTCTTAGAAAGCTGACTGAACAGGAAGAGGAACCAGCTACAGAGTCTCTAGATCCATCCCCAGTGACACGCCTCCTCCAGGGAGGCTTCATCTCCCACAAGTTCCCCAACAGCACCACGCTCTGGAGCCCAAGTGTTCAAAGGAGGCTACCTTCAGGTAAGATGGCATGGAGCAGCCCATGGGTTGTACCGGACTGAAACAGCCTTGCTTATGAACACAGGAACTGTGGTTCTACCGGCTCTTTAGGAAGTTGTTAAATGTTGTAAGCACAGATGTACTTTAACACTCAGCTAATTTCTGTTCTCTTAGTCAAATTGCCATAAACAAAGATAATCATAGCTGGCATTTTTATTAGGAGTTTTAAAAGTTCGCACCCAACAAGCCTGTACCTGTTTATTAAACACAGATTTGTAAAATGAAGTCGTAGTTATATTTTATGGTGTATTATTAAAACAGTTACTGGCATGATCCAGGAGTGTACAGTTCACTTGGATTCTACCTGTCTAGTTGATATTTGTTGGTGGGTTTTTACAGGATGCTAATTAGCAAGGTCCAATGAACTGAAGTGTTTCAGGAACCACTGGTTCAAGTTGATGTTAATATGATGGAAGCAACACAGTGACCCGTGGGCTGTTAAAATGGAAAAGGGTACAAAAGTCTCCCTGGCCACTCAGTGCATCTGTCAGGGGACCTCACAACACCATCCCACAAGACATGCATGCAGAAATACTGGCATCTGGTTGACTTGTTTGAAATTACCAAGTCTGTTTTAAGTATAGGAGTCAGGAGTCCAGCGTCCTTACTGCACAATGAGGCCTTTGACTGAAGGCTCCAGGTCAGGATGAAAATGCTATGATACCAATACTGACCACAAAACAGCAAGGTCTGTGGTTGCAGAACAAGTTGTATCTCAGCCTCAAAAAGGACACATGGATGGCAACCTGTGAGGACTCTAGTGGGGACTGGTGATGTGCTCATGGGAGAGTCCAGATGCAACTTCCATCAGGGAAGTCCAAAGACAAGCATTTTCCCATCTCTCAAAACCTTCCTGTTGTATTCATTCAGTACTTAGTAACCCAGGGTTTGCTCCATTCCAGGGTATGCTTGGCAGTGGCTTAAGTCAGTGTACAACTCAAAACTTCATTTGGTCTCAGATTTAGTCTGCTTTTCCCCATTGGCAAAAAAAAAAAAGGGGGGGGAGGACTATTTCACTTCAACTGATTTATCATTGCCAGGACTGGAGAGATAGCTCAGCAGTTAAGAGCACTGACTGCTCTTCCAGAGGTCCTGAGTTCAATTCATAGCACACACACACACACACACACACAGCAACAACAGCAGCAGCATAAAACTATAACAATAGAGAGGATCCAATGCCCTCTTCTAATGTGCACACAGACTTGCAGAAAAAAACACCCATATACATAAAATACATAAATTTTTAATTAATTAAATTATTGTAATGTTTACAAGTTTTTTTTCTCAAATAATTTCCAGTAGGTATCTTATACAAGCTGTAGAGTTCTTAAACTGTAGCAGCAAAGAAAGGCAACATAGACTAAAAGACATAAATGAAAGTCAGCTCTCAGCCAGGCGTGGTGGCGCACGCCTTTAATCCCAACACTTGGGAGGCAGAGGAAGGCGGATTTCTGAGTTCGAAGGCCAGCCTGGACTACAGAGTGCATTCCAGGACAGCCAAAGCTATACAGAGAAACCCTGTCTCAAAAAAACAAGAAAAAAAAGAAAGTCAGCTCTCGGCAAATTCATTTTATTGCACTAAGAATTTTACCAGTAACCACTATCAAGAACTACTACATATCTTTTTTTCTACCTATTCTATCAATTAAAAGCCTAATCCCTATAGGTGTTTTTTCCCCAAAGAGTTATGTTGCTGGGTAATTTCTCTAGGCATCTGTGAGAAGTGGTGTGCTATCCCATGTCATACTGTTGACCTCCAGGGTTGACCTGGGGAGTTTGGGTAACCCACTGTGCTCTGGGTGGGCTTGGGATAGTCTTCAAATGTAAATGTCCTGGAAGGGGAGTTATGTGGTCAGATGATCTCTGCAGTTTGGTTTAGGCCATTGATGGTCTACAACTGATGAATTACAAGTAAGTTCTAGGAAGGTGTTAAAACCACTGTACTGCCTACAAAACCAGCACTGTTCCTTCCCTGAACTGAAGAGTACTTTGCTCTGTTGGCAGTAACAGCGCTCAGACACTTGTCTCTTGATCTGAAGAACCCCAAACTAAGCTCTCTGAAGCACTGGCACACCTTGAGAAGAAACACGGAAATGCCATTTGAATATATAATGTTTAAGAAGAAAGGGCAAGCCAGGCATGGTGATGCAGGCCTTCAATCTCAGTGCTCCGGAGGCAGAAGCTGGCAGATCTCTGTGACCAAGGGCAGCCTGGTCTACACAGCCAGGGCTACAGAGAGGAACAGTGTCTCCAAAAGTAAACAACAACAACAAGCCACGTCAGGGAATGAATTGGAAGTAGTTCAAACTTTAAACATGAGCCTTTATTGAAAATAGCTAGAGCCAGGCATGGTGAAAGATTTTAATTTCAACACTTGAGAGGCAGGGGGATCTGTGAGTTCAAGGCCAGCATAGTCTACATATGGAGTTTCTGGTCTACAGAGAGACCCTGTCTCAAACAGGTGGGAAACAGACAGACATACAGACAGGGTTTGAGATGTCTATTCAAAGACGGGAAATGGCCCAAGTTAAAAGAACAGATGAGAGCAAGGGTAAGATGTATAGTAATGAACAGAACAGAAATACCATCTCAGTAAGCATAGCTGTCAACTATAGTCTTTTACATTTTAAATTATATGTCATTTTAAATATATATGTGTGCATACTGAACCTTGCAACTACCAAATTTGAGTCAGCAAAGAAACCAAGGAAGAGACAGAAACCAGGAGACTCTGCAGAGGGTGACAGGGTGGCAGGGTCAAATCCGGAAAGGAATCAGTGCAAGGGACAGAAGGGACAGAAGGGATCTGGCAGTCAGTCTGGTGGCCTGAAAAAGAACTAAGTCACTGTTCTTAAGGGCACTGTCATTAAGGGCAAAGGCAGCTTACAGCAGATCGAGCAGACAGAGAACGGGAACCCTTCCAGCACGCCAGCCATCATGCGTCTCGGTGTACCGAGTGGCTGCACGTTCCCTGTCGGGCAGTTCTGAAAAGTGTAAAAGGGACAAGTTTAACCCCTCCCCACCATGGCCAAGGGCTACGCTATGAGTTATTGGTGAAGAAACTATTCGGCGCCGCAGTTCAGGCGTGTGTGCTTTGTGTGGACAGCACCAGCTTGAAACCAACCAGTCAGGTTATCTGGCATTCAACACAGTGCAGGCTTGTGTAAGAAAGGATTGTGCAAGCTTGGGTAAGAAAGCATTGGCTCATCAACTCCATGCTTAAGGCACGGCTCCCTGCGGCACGAGACGGAGAAGCCTGAGGTCATACGGACATTTCTGCAGGATCGAACTGTATCCTTTCAAAATGAAAGTCCTTCCACTTTGAGTGCCGGTTCTGAACTCCGCTCACAATATCTTCCACGACGAAACTTTCAATTTTTATGACTGGAATCTCGAACGTCTTGTATCTCACAAAAATTCCCCAGTCGTGGCTACAGTTCTGTTTGGCGCAGAATATCTTTGCTTTCTTCTCAAAATTGTCATAGATCTTTGGTTTAGGGTGTGGCTTACACACAAAGCGCTCCTTAAAAGCGTCTCCAAGGACAGTGTAGTGGGACGTCTAGGAGGAAGAGATGGAGCGCACAATGTTAGAAACGGGTCTGAAAATGACTTAGAAGCCACTCAGTAGCTAAAAGTCAGGAATGAGTGGGATCCCATTTATTTTACAAGTTGGAAGAAAAAAAAACTATATAGACAGTCTTCCCCAGGCCGATTAGGACCCATTTCCTGGGCGTCTGGCACCTGAGAAAGGAGGAAACCCAGCTTTCCAACTCAGAAGCAAAGAGGAGTTCACATACAAAGTTCAAGTTCACCAGAGGCCAGGAAGGCACCAAAGCACAGGGCTGGTGACACCCAGGGGTCACAGGGTATGTGTGTGAACAGGCTCAGGAGCCATGCTGTCCACAGACCCCACTTAGACTTGACTTAAGAGAGTACCCTACAACTGAAGGAACCCCACAGGGAGAAAAACAATATCAACCAACCAGTCCCCCAAGAGCTCCCAGCGACTAAGCCATCCACAAAGGAGTACACATGGCTCCAGCTGCGTGCGTTGCAGAGGATGGCCTTGTCATGCATCAATGGGAAGAGAGGTCCTTGGTCCTATGAAGGCTTAGATGCCCCAGTGTAGGGGAACTGAAGGTGTTCTTTATGTAAATAAAGAAAATATCCAATTAAAAAAAAAAGAGTGTACCCTACAGACGCAAGCGCAGACCAAGCATCTCGTTCTCCAGGCCACTGGGAAGGAGAAGCCTTGAATTTGGAGCTGAAAGGACCTTCTGCATCTAAAGAATCAGACTCAGAAAGTGGATGTCACTCATAATAAGGACTGTACCCCTCCCCTAGCTAGCACAGCCATCTGCCCCCGCCATCGGTAGCAGGAATGATGACTGCAAGATTCGTCTCTGGAGGTTTTTTGCCTTAGTTAAAAGTTTTAAGAAGACCTTGTGTAATGGTACATGCCTTTACGTCCCAGCGTTTGGGAGGCAGGGACAAGGGAATCTCCATATAATGAGTTTCAAGATACCCAGTGCTATAGAGAGAGATCCTGTCTCAAAAAAAAAAAAAAAAAGTTTAAGGGGTGAAAAAGTAGAAAGCTAACCTACAAGTGTTATATTTTTTAAAATGAGGTGTTTTGTTTTCATTATAAAAGCATTCTCTGTTCCAATAAGGAAGTTTAGAAAACAAAACAGGAAGAGAGAATTCACTAGCAGAATATGTCATTTTTATATATTAGCCTTTTTTCCCCTTTAGGAAAGGTGGACCCACATTGGTCATGACAAAGATATCACTGCTCATGTTGTATGTAGCCATAACAAAAGCATCTTTATAATTTCATATTCATAGTATTTTCCCACTTTACCATTCATTTGCTGGCAGGTTTATACTAGAACCATGTACACTTCAAAATCAGAGCCTTAACATTTCTTTGGCATAATCTTTGACATACAGTAAAGTTACAGAGATGCCTCAGAAGATTTGCAAATGCCTTTAGCCCAGTTCCATTTTGAATGCAGTTGCACATTTGTTAAAACTAAGAAATCAATGACAGATTTTTATGCCTAGCCCTTCCTCCTCCCTGGAACTAACCAAGGACATAACACTGTATCTAGCAGAGCCTTCATTTTCTATCCCTGCACTGGGAAAAACTATCTCTTTGGAGAGAGTGGTGGTGCATGCCTAGAGTCCCTGCACTGGGGAGGCTGAGTCACAGAAGAATCTCAAGTTGAAGCCAGCCTGGTCTGAGTGAGACTGTCTTTCAAAGCACACAGTTGTCCTCACTTAGGGTGTGCAGTGTGATAATTTCTAAGTATCTAATGATCTCGCCAGAGTAATTAGCATTCCCTTCTGCCTGGACAGTTTTCATCTCTTTATGTCTGAAGCTATGAATTCCTCTCGTCTAATTCTTTGTAAGAGTTGTAATGAATCAGAAACTATAAGCAGTATTCACCCTGCTGTGCAGTGGAACGGGAAACCTTATCCATCCTGCCTGACTGTCTGGGGCAGCTACAATTAGACCCCCCTCCTCTTCTCGCCGTTAAGCACCATTTTCTGTTTTGGACTTAAATAACATCAGCCTTTCTGGTTCCCACATAGAAGCAGGATTTTATTTCTTTTTTTTTTTTTTTTTTTTGGTTTTTCCAAGACAGGGTTTCTCTGTGTAGCCCTGGCTGTCCTGGAACTCACCCTGTAGACCAGGCTGGCCTCGAACTCAGAAATCCGCCTGCCTCTGCCTCCCAAGTACTGGGATTAAAGGCGTGTGCCACCACCACCTAGCAGGATTTTATTTCTTAATACAGGACCATGGTCAACACTCGAAACCCCACAACATAGTGTTCTTGCTACAACCATTTCTCCGGAAGATGGTAAGATTTAACCGGTGCTAAATCACCAGGGCCACTCACCTCAACCACTCGAATGTCAGCTGTGTAGCACGCAAAATTCTTGCACTTTCCACACAGCAGTTTCTTGTTTTCTTTGTCAGGAACAGGTTGTGGTTTGTGCTGACTGTCTCTGAGGAGTTTTTCATTCACCTGTATGCGGTGAACCTACATGCGAACAGAAAGGTTATTTGAATGGCCAAAACTAGCACACAAAGATAAATAAATGCACATGGCCACAAACACATACCACACACACACACACACACACACTCAGGACCAACCATGGTCATTTGTTATTTCTAGTCAGATTCCATAAGAGTAGCACAGAAAAAGAGACTTACCGTCTTTCCAAATTTCATTTCATCCCATGTCTGCAGTCTTAAGATGGATTCATTCATTATTTTTTCCTTGATCATGTTCGCCTTTTCTTTTTCAATCACGTCAGCGCTGCTGGTCAGGAGGAAGCACTTGCTATCTCGTGCTCTTCCTCGGCCTGCAGAAAACGTTTTCTTTGTGTGTTAATGTCAAACTCTGAGGTTACTGGAAAGAGATGTGAGGAGTATTTCTCGAGTTCAACTTTGATTCACTGCATCCTACTTTCTAGGGAAGCTGAACCGAAGAGTAGACTCAAATGCAGGTTCTAGCCAGTGTGCTCAGCACACAGATAAGCCATCTCTGGCAGTTTTCATGGGGTCTCCAATGGCATAGTCTGATTGCTCTGCACTGCCAGCAACACTAATTTACAGATAATCTGGCATGAGCCCGCAGCAGTGGCACCGTGCACGCGCACCTGACCCTTCTGCAATGCGGAGAAAGGAATGCAATTGTCATGCTCTTGCAGAGACAGATATAAACGGTAGTGGGCATTTAAAGGAGTGCTTGTTCTAGGTAGAAGAATTAGGTTGTGTGTGGCAGAGACAGAGATAGGACCTAACATGTAGAGCGACAGTATCTGAGAAACTGGACGAGCAGGAAGCGGAGTCTGGCTGGCTGAACCGCACAGTAAGCGGTGGAGGAGGACGAAAAATGGATGTGACTGATGAGTGACAGGCACAGAGACGTTATTCCGGAAAGGGAATGTGGGGGCTGTTCTTGGGGAAACAAGAAAGGGAAAGGAAGTCAGACTCTGGTTCAGGTGGGACCAGACTCTGGAGTACAGAGAGCTACTCACCACACCCATCAAAGGTCTACTTGCCGACTGGCAAAGCCTCTGGCCTAGTGGATATGATATTTTCACGACTATGCCATTGAACGCTGGGTAAAATTGCAGTACCATTGTGGAGAGTTGCAATGGAGTATTATGGGTAAACCTATAACCACCCAATCCTGACCAAGGCAGTCAGCTTTTAGATTTCGAGTACCAGAGTCAGCTGTGCTGTCAATCACATGGTACAGCTGAGGAAAGGAGAAAAGCGGGTGCGGGGCGGGAATGACATCAGCCGCTCTCACCTCTGGTTTGGATCATCTTGATGACGTTGCCCACGTACTCATAGAGAATGACGAGATTGCACTCAGCAATGTCAATGCCTTCATCAGCGACCGAGGTAGCAATCAGAATATTGTTATCTCCGCTGGCTCTGAATGCCTCCAGCACACACTTCTGTGCCGGGAGCGTCATTCCTGTGTTGGATAAAGAGGTCACTGTACAACTCACTCATAAACTGGCTACTAATTTTGAACCATCTAAAAGTGCCAAAGTCATTTTCACAAAAAAAAAAAAAAAAAAAAAAAAAGCTCAGGTTTCACCATTCTCGTTAACCTATGAGCTGGGGACAACTATTTATTGTTCCATTTGACAGATGAAGATAGTAAGGCATAAACATTACAACATGTGTCTCAAAGTAGGAAGTAAAAATGCTACAGATAAGGGAATCTGAAAATGTCCAAACACCAAGCAACCTGTGGCTTTTTGTAAAAGTCCACCTTTTTTCCCAGGTTAGCTATAAAACAAGAAAGAATCATCCAGAAAACAACAATAGCAGAATCATCCTAACCAATTCATTCATCCATCCAACACTCGGTCAGCAATTATGGGTTATGGCTGAGCAGGTAGAAATATGACGCTTAAAGATTCCATCTTTATCTATAAGGATGATGAGCAGGAAGCCATTGTGGAGGAAGTGGGGTGAGATCTGTAAGATGGGAACGTGGCGGGGGGAGGGGCACCTCGGGTGTTAGATGACAGGGATGGCTGCTTCTTCACAGAAGCAGGAGCTGAGTAAGGTCTAAATGCATGACGGAAAGATGGATGCATGCACGGATGGGTGGATGAGTGGTTGGACACATGATTGGATCCATGGATCCATGCATGCATGGATGAGCACACAAAATATTATTCAAGGCTCGATTTATATGTCAGTAGCAAAGCTTGAAAATCAAGTTGGATTCATGTTGGAGAGATGGCAAAGAACTTTGAAAATCCAGCCACATTAGGGTAGTGTTAGACTCGAAACCACACATTCAACACTTGAGTCCATTCTATGTTTATGAGATCGGGAAATTCCACAATGGAAAAGTACAAGAGCAATGCCTGAGGACGGAGAGAGAAGGGGTGGAGACTTGTTTAGTGTAAACAACACTGGCAGGAAGAACAGCGAGGGCAGGTCATACAGTCGTGAGATATGACTTGGGACGTAGCTGTGATGAGAGCTAGCCACATAGGGTTCTTATGGGAAATGATAACCTTCCTCCCTAGACCACACTAGCTAGAGTTCAGGATTGCCTGGACTGTTTTTTTAAAACTATTAAAGAGGCAGTAGATGGGGAAAAAAAATCTACTGGGTAAAGAATAACAGTATAGGCCAGGCAGTGGTGGCGCACACCTTTAATCCCAGCACTCGGGAGGCAGAGGCAGGCGGATTTCTGAATTCAAGGCCAGCCTGGTCCACAGAGTGAGTTCCAGGAGAGCAAGGGTTACACAGAGAAACCCTATCTCTAAGTACATAAATAAACAAACAAACAAATAAGCATACATACTTACATATATACCACATACATATGCATAATCTAGTAGCTTTATTTCTCTGGTTGAGCTCTGACTGATAGAAACACTAAAACAATGTAGTGTTTATACATTTTATATACATAGTATACTAAATCTAATTCAATAGACATAAATACCTGTTGCCCGGTTTGTTCTGCCACGCCCAGTCAGTATGCCAGGCTTTAGAAAGCTTAGTGCAGGATTTTCTTCAATCCATTTCTTCAGAGCCTAAAAGTGAAAAGCAACGGCCAGTTAGACACCACTTGTAAACTTTAAACCTCACATCAATTTGATATAATGGATGTATATGCAAAAAGAGAATACAACTAAAGATAAAAATGGATTTCAGACTGGCAAATCCTAAATTCCAAACAACAATTGATGCTAGTGATATAGAACTCTGCCTCATTATGGCTTAATGTAGGAGATATTTTAAGTGATTAAAAAGACAAGCTTCAGACATAGAGTAAGTGAAATTTAGCAAGGCTTTAAGGTGAAAGATCAATCCATGTAAATTAATTACACAGTAAATATCAGCAGACAGCTGCAATTGGAAGAACTGTGTGTTGTGTGGAGGTGTACATGGCTGACTGTGTTGGAGGGGAGTATGTCCACGCACGCATGTGTGTGTGTGTGTGTGTGTGTACATGCATGTGGAGGTCAACCTCAGGTATCATTTCTTTTTTTTTTTTTTTTTTTTTAAAGATTTATTTATTTATTATATGTAAGTACACTGTAGCTGTCTTCAGACACACCAGAAGAGGGAGTCAGATCTCGTTACGGATGGTTGTGAGCCACCATGTGGTTGCTGGGATTTGAACTCTGGACCTTCGGAAGAGCAGTCAGGTGCTCTTACCCACTGAGCCATCTCACCAGCCCTAGGTATCATTTCTTAACAGCCACCCACCTTCGTTCTGCCTAAGACTGAGTAATGAGTAACTCCCTGGGACCTGGGCATTGCCAGTTAGGGTTGTGCTTATCTC
This sequence comes from Mus musculus, assembly GCF_000001635.26. Classification (NCBI taxonomy): domain Eukaryota; kingdom Metazoa; phylum Chordata; class Mammalia; order Rodentia; family Muridae; genus Mus; species Mus musculus. The sequence continues at coordinate 40,212,396 of NC_000070.6, forward strand.
TGTCCCCAGGGCTGGGATTACAAGAGTACTCTACTGTACTCGGCTTTTTTACCAGGTTGCTGGAAGCCAGGTCCTGATGCCTGTACTTTAGACACTTTACTGAGATGTCTTCCTAGCCCACAGTGAGAAATATTTGAAAGTACAATTTCGGAATGACAACACTAAAATTAATACCTAGGTATGAATCTAACAAAATGTATGCAGGACCTCTATACTAAAAATGACAAAATGCTAATAAAACACAGCAAAGGGGGCTGGAGAGATGGCTCGGTGGTTAAGAGCACTGGTTGTTCTTCCAGAGGACCTGAGTTCAATTCCCAGCACCTACATGGCAACTTACAACTGTCTGTTAACTCCAGTTCCAGGGCATGTCATGCCCCCTTCCTGGACTCTGTGGGCACGACACGCACATGGTAAACACCCACATTCATTAACAAAAGAAGACAGCAAAGATCACATGACAAGCGACCCTTAATGACTTCTACATCCTATATTCTAAAAATAATCTGTAGTTTATCTCTGAAATATGGGAGATGTGGTGGGACATCAGGTCCAAGATGGACTTTATAAAATGGCAGTGTCTGTCTACTAGGCCCTCTTCTCCTCAGTCTCTCATCTCACTGTAGGCAGGGGCAGCTGCCATGTTGGAGGCTCATCTTCACAAGCCTGCCAACAACCTGCAAAAGGAGCCGAGAGGTCAGCCTTGAGTGCCGAGCTGACTGTGGCCTCAGGAGACCTTGAGGCATAAGTATCCAGTCCTTTCCAGATCCTGATCCACGGATCTCATAAAATAATAAAGCTTGACTTTTTCTGCCTCTGGCTCTATGGGTAATCTACTACTCAGCAGAAACAATGCAGGCATTCTACATAAACAGAGGGAGGCGCTGTGGCCAGACTCAAGGCATTCTACATAAACAGAGAGATATCTATCTTTTTCCAGAACTGGGGATTAAAGTCATGCATGCTGAACAAGCATTTGACCATTGAGCTGTATCTCCAGCCCATTGCCCAATTTTAAAACTGGTTTTTAAAATCTGAGTAAATTATTTTTAAAAGATGATATGAAGATAACTGTGAGGTATATAAGACACATTAGTCATTAATCAAAACCTACAGGATGACTGGAAGTGGAAATTTTAAATTTTTAAAAAGGATGCAGGGCTTCCTCTATAGGACCAAGACTTATAACTGTGGGTCAATACAAACAATGACAATTGGTGTAAGAACAAATCATCAGAACAGGTCCACACATGTATGGATACTTGATTATAAGGCAGTGAAGAACGGGCAACCTTTTCAATAAACTAGAGCTAATCTGTAAACACACACACTTACATCCACGAGTGCTCTGGTCTTCACGAAGAGAATGGTCTTGGTCTCTGGCTTTAAGTGGTACTCTTCTTGTAAGACCAAGTAGAGGTCTCTTAGTTTAGGATTCTCATTGCTGGGATCCCTGGAAACTTTTTCTAATTCCTCTAGTTTTTCTGCAAATAGAGAGCATTTTGCAAAAGGCTTACAAATGTTAAAGCTTTAGAACAAACAGTGGCCTTCTATTTCGGTTAACCTTTCCACTGTTCACCAGAGATCAGAGCAGTAAACACTCGTTTCATCAGGAATCCCCTTTAGAAAAGCAGCGCAGCAATACAAAACTCACATGTTCTTTGATACAGCAATCCACAGATAGGAATTGACTCATAGTTCTATTTAGAAAACTCTGGGGCTGGAGAGATGGCTCAGTGGTTAAGAGCACCGACTGTTCTTCCGAAGGTCCAGAGTTCAAATCCCAGCAACCACATGGTGGCTCACTAACATCCGTAATGAGATCTGACACCCTCTTCTGGTGTGTCTGAAGTCAGCTAAAGTGTACTTAAATAAAATAATAAATAAATAAATCTTTAAAAAAAAAAAAAAAAAAAAACTCTGAAGAAGATTCCAAGGACAATCAGTGTTGAAACTATGAACTAAATACAAAAAAAAAAAAAAAAAAAAAAAAAAACCAACAACCAAAACACTGCTTAGTGAGAAACAGCTCAATGGATCCCAGGCTACCAAACTGAGGTAAATACACTGTTACTATTAAAGTTAAAGAGTTATATACACCTGCTGATTTGGAAACATCAAAAAGATATATTTTTTATTTGTGGTTGTTTTGTTTCGTTTTGTCTTGAAACAAGGTTTCTCTGTGTAGCCCTGGCTGTCCTAGAACTGGCTCTGTAAACCAGACTGGCCTTGAACCCAGAGACCCACCTGCCCCTGCCTCCTGAGTGCTGCAATTAAAGACATGCACCACCACCACCACCCAGCTGTCAGAAGGTTATTTTATGTTAAAAATTGAAGCATAGGATATCTTTTTTTTTTTTAATGTATAAGTATGCATAGGAGCACACACGCACACACACACTGGTGGTGTACTAGATAGAACCAGATCAAACCAGATTATGGTCAGTTATTAAGTTCTTCAGACTTGTGGACCTGGTTTTAAATATAACTATTATTAAAATTTCAACTCTTTATGCTTGCAGCTCAATGACTAAAAACAAATGTAACAAATAGCCACGCTTATTAATTTCCTAACTCATTTTATTACAGTTTACTATTATCTACGCTCTTGAGTGTGTACTTACCTGTAGTGTATGAATGGTAGAAATGTCAGTGTGTGTTACTGCTCAATTTTACACAAGTTCAGCAACATGGTGATGGTTGGAGATTGGTGATCCTAGAAGTACCCATACCATGGAAATGAAGATAGCACTTGCTTCATCCTTTATTGTCTGGCTAGACTTTGTAAAGTGCTAAGTATATAATGGGGATTAAATTTAGCTACTGTTTATGCATCACGTAAAAATGCAGAAATGTCCCACCCGTGTTTGAAAAACTATTATCTGGCTCAGAAAAATGTTGCTCCCATCACTGAGAAACAAGCAAGCTTCCAAAATGCTTCTGCTGTTTCGTTTTGTTCTTATTTCTGCCATTAACAGGAAATAAAACTGACTTTCATTTCAGAACTCCATATTGGGTAATTGCTGTCTCTGGTTGGCTCTGGACACAAGGGTACTGAAAAGACCTCCAAAGGCATTCTGTGGAACATGAACTCCGTGTTTATTATTTGTGTGTTTTGTGCTATGCCATCTCCTGTATCAGTAAAATTTATAATAAACATATGCACATATATGTGCACAAACTGGGCATGGTGGCACACGCCTTTAATCCCAGCACTCAGGAGGCAGAGGCAGGCAGATTTCTGAGTTCGAGGCCAGCCTGGTGTACAAAGTGAGTTTCAGGACAGCCGGGGCTATACAGACTGTGTTTTGAAGAAGAAGGAGAAGGAAGAGGAGGAAGAAAGAAGAAGATGAAGGAGGAGGAAGAAGAGAAGGAGAAGAGAAGAGAAGAGAAGAGAAGAGAAGAGAAGAGAAGAGAAGAGAAGAGAAGAGAAGAGAAGAGAAGAGAAGAGAAAGGGGGGAGGGAGGGAGGGAGGGAGGGAGGAAGGAAGGAAGGAAGGAAGGAAGGAAGGAAGGAAGGAAGGAAGGAAGGAAGGAAGGAAGGACATACATACAGCACAATCTTGACACCATCAGACACGAGCTGTTGTTATTAAACCTTCTGAATTACTGAGTTAATCAGAATAGCACTACCTACCACCTAGAGGAAGCACCCTTTCCAAATCCCACTGTTTCCCATTTTCCCAAGTGAAAAGTGGGGCAAGCATCAGATCCATCCACAGGCATTAGATTTCTCTGAAGCCAAACCCTCCTGTTGTCGGTTGGTTGGCTCTAAAGTTTCAGCATAGGTTCGTTTTTTAGTGCTGGGGATTTCAGCCATGCTAAGGTCATGCTCCGTCACAGCCCCTACAAATCTCACCTTAAACCCAACATGATGGCTACGTATGCTAACTACGATGTGCACACTGCCACAAAAGCCACCAGACCCCAGGGACTCCTGACTTCAGAAATCTCCCTCACCTTCAAACCTCCGAGTAAGCTCTCGCTCGGTCTCATCGAATGCTGCTTCTCGGACATCGTGGAAGAAGGCTTTGAGGTAATTTAGAGCGTCTGTCATCTGTGCATCCTCACTGATGATGAGTGCATCGTTGTATTTCTGTTTGAAATGAAAAGTGATTCTCAATACATTTCTGAGGTCGCATATGGTCACTACACTCAAGTTCAACTCGCTGTATTTAGCACAAAACTGGTTTGCAGAAAATCTTTCTCATACAGTACAGCTGAGGGTTTAATGGCGAATGGCCCTTAGTGGGTCTACAATAAAAACCTCTGAACCAAAAGCTGGCTTCTATTTTTGGCTCAGCTAGAAAATTAAAAGTAGATTCACTTTGGATTATAAAACTCCACCTTGGGAGAGGAGAAACAGCATATCTTGAGAAACAATAACAAAAGCAAGTTAGCTTTGACATTCCCCTTAAATTCCAAGTCATACTTAAAGTGTACATGGGCCTTGCATAACGATGGCCCTTACCACCTATGCTGAAAGTCCATTAAGCGTTAGATCCCACAATCCCATGGTGTGGAGTAAGTCTTTAAATAGTTCCCAGAGCATAGCAAACAGAGCTGAGGGCTCTTACAGTTACTCCTTCCCTCTGTGTTAACCAGAGCCCCTGAGATTCTAATATATGACTTTATAACAAAATTAAGACCACGAAAGCTTCAGGATATGGCCACAGGAGCCACTTTTTTGAGCTCAGTTAGATGGTGGTCACCAGTCACAAGCTGGAGGGAGGTGTGGCATAGACTCTGAGCCTTTAATCCAGTTTTTGGAGACTTGATGATAAGTTTCAGAAAACAAATAAGGTTAGTGATGACTTTCGGGAAAAGTTCCTCACTAAGCTCTTAGACTTGAGACGCTGATGTTCTCTCAGCTGCCTCAGTACAGATCCCAGGAGGCGCGGTGATGAGAATAAGCCCTGGAGAGCAGCAATGTACCCGCAAATGTGATGTGTACAGGAAGAGCGCTTTGCAGACCCGGCTCTCCTCCTCTTTGTCTGCCATCTGAAACACTGAGCACGCTTTGTGGACGCCGACAATCCACTGTTCATATTTCTGGGTGCCGAATTCTCTGTTTTGAATTTGAAAAAGCTTTCCTACAGGGTAAGAACATAAATAGATAAATAAAAGATTTGCAAGCACCGGTCCTCTGATTTTCTTTCTTATTCATTATAAGAAAGATGTTTATCCTGAAGTAGACTGGGTCTTAAGCTATGTGTGTGTGTGTGTGTGTGTGTGTGTGTGTGTGTGTGTGTGCCTGTGTGCGTGCGCGGGGGGTGGGGGGGAGGAGTGTGTAAAATAACTATTTACTAAATGACCCAAAATCAAGCTTCATAATTGCATTGAAATTTTCTAATTTCATGAGGTCATTATTTAATTTTTTTTTTTAAAGAGGAAACAGGCTGGAGAGATGGCTCAGTGGATAAGAACACCGACTGTTCTTCCAAAGGTCCTGAGTTCAAGTCCCAGCAACCACATGGTGGTTCACAACCATCCGTAACAAGATCCGACTCCCTCTTCTGGAGTGTCTGAAGATAGCTTAGCTACAGTGTACTTACATATAATAAATAAATAAATCTTTAAAAAAAAAAAAGAGGAAACAGATTCAGAAAGATTGAGTAAGGAGCAGAAGTGGTGGCTCAATAGTTAGGCCCTTGTAGAGGACCCAAGTTCAGTTCCCTGCACTCACATTGGGTGGCTTCCAACGACCTGTAAATCCAGTTCCAGGGCATTCAGCGCCCTCTTCTGACCCCTGGAGGCAACAACACCATCCCGCACATGCACATGCACATAATTTTTTTTTAAGTAAATAAATCTTCTATAAAAGGAAAACTAATTTACCCCCAATGTCATAAAGCTCATATTGTGTGGGTGAGGCAAGAATTCAAGCCTAGCTCTGTGGTGTCTATGCTCTGCAGGCTTAAGGGGCTGACAGCCAAAGTAGTTCAGAAATAACAGAGAACGAAGAAGAGGGGTAAGGAAGAAGGAGGAGGAGGAAGAGAAGGAGGGACACACTTTGCCTTTCAAAATGAAGATACCATTAGAGTAGCACGTCTCAAGAGCTTCATCGGAGACAGTTATATAAAAATGGGAGCACCAGGACCCTTCCCAGCATGCTCTATGTTGCTATGAAGCCCAAACACCTGATCTCAGAGCAGCACTTGCAGCACCAACCACAAGGCGGAGTCAAACACAGTTATCCCGGAAGCATCTGTGTGCGCATGTGCATGTCTTGACTGCTTGGTTCTACTGTGGGATTCACAGCGATTCAGACTCAGGGGAAGATTGGTGTGGGTAGGGGGGGAAAGGCGAAGTGGGAACAGCCCCAGATGCTTGCTCTATTGTTTTGTGTCCTGGGCTTCTTGAGACAAGCACAGTACAGTTCAAAGAAGTGAAATGCATTTGTGTGTTAAATGGCTTCCCTCACATTTGCAATAACAGAACACAGGACGGGTACCAACAAGAAACAGTGACAAGTTCTTCCCAGCCTCCGCCCCAAGGACAGGAGCTCAGTATGTAGCCTAAGCTGGCCTCAGACTCAGGCTCCCAGCTGCTGGGAGTAGAGATGGTGCCACCACACCCAGTTCACAATGAAAAACGTCCAAGTTCCAGAAGAAGTGAGGCAGCTATTGACAGATACTCAATGTGAGGAGGTGGGAAAAGATTCTAAAGTGTGAATGCCTCCGGAGGCAGAGGCAGGCAGATCTCTGTGAGTTTGAGGCCAGCAAAGAGAGTTCCAGGACAGTCAGAGCTATACAGACAGACTGTTTTAAAAACAAAAACAAAACAAAAAAGTAAGTCATACAACTCTATTCCTGTCCGTCTGTCCATCCACCACTTTAGTCAGACCATGTTATCTTGTTCCTAGGTGAGCCATGTACTGACTACCTGGTCTCTTTACTCTTTACCTTACAGAGAGTTTCCAAAACTCTAGAGGAGAGAGCATGCTTGCTACCCTACTACTTTAGGACCCATAGTGGATTCATTATTCAAACTCCTCCCCCAGTGCTGTGCCTTAGCTACTGTCTAAGTGCCTTCTGGATGCTCATGTGGCAAAAGGCTGGTTGGTCCTCAGTGTGTGAGGTTAGGAGGTGGTGACACTTTCAAGAGCTGAGGACAGTGAGAGAGTGTTAGGTCACTGGGGGAACTGCTCTTGGAAGGGACAATGGCACTCTAATGGCAGCTCAGTGATGATGCACATCTTGGGAGGAGGAGGAGGAGGAGGAGGGGCAGAGTTCCCAGTTCAAGGCCAGCCTACACTGAACACAGAGATTCTATCTCAAGAGGGGAAAAAAAGGAAGAAAGGAAATTTAGAAGATGATTTAAAGACAGTATTTCTCAGGTATGTATGTCCAGGTGGATGTGTTTTGTATTTAAAAAGAAAAAGGCAAGAGAGAATTAAAGAACTCCTATAAGGTTCCTAAACAACCTAGGATTAAGAAAGTCTATATCTGAGCCAGGTATGGTGGCGCTTGCCAGAGACCCCAGGACTCAGAAGCTGAAGCAAGGGGACCCCTGCAAGTTCAAAGCCAGCCTTGTCTTCATAGCAAGTTTCAGGCCAACCAGGGACACAGGGAAAAAAACCTTGTCTTAAAAACAGCTAGAGAAATGGGGGCTCCTCAGTGGTTATGCGCACCAGCTACCCTTCTAGAGGACATGGGTTCGATTCCCAGCAGATGTGGTAGCTCACAACTGTCTGTAACTCCAGTTCCCGGGTATCTGATACATGTGATATACATACATACATGCAGACAAAAACATCTACACATATCAAATAAAAATAAATCTTTTTAAAAAGGAATGGAGAAAAAAATGATGGCAAAAAAGAATGAAGAGATAAAGAAGATACAGAGACAGAAAGAAATATGTGTGAATAAATAAGTCAGTCCACCTCTGAGTATAATCTCACCCAAAACTGAAGACACTAACGAGCAATCCATGAGTACCTCTAAATGGAAGGGACAGGAAACATGAGATTTCTCTCTCCAGGACTTGGCACAGGCTTACCAAGTTCCTCGGAGACATCCTTGGCTAGCTTCTCTGTCTCCTTCATCAGCTGAGAGATGATGCATTTAAACGTGTTCGAAGTCCGGGATGCCACTTTCCTGGAAACTGGGGTCAAAGGCATGTGAGTAAGCTGAAGGAAACCCAGGTCCTATGCAGCCATTTCCCGAAGCTGCTCCATCCTGGGTAAGTCCTTTAAAGCCACAGGCTCCAAGCTCACGTGGCCCAAATCACAGCAGGCGGTCAGAAGCCTCTGACCTCGGAACTGCTTCTGATTCTAGTGTCTCTCCTGGTCTAGTCTAAGCCAGCGTCTCAGTCAGCTTTCCTGGTGCCTCTACTGTGGCAGGTCTGGCAGCCTTCTGGTTTCGGCAAATACCATACTCCAGCCCCGTTTTCCTGATTTCCTATTCTCCTGCGCACCTCCGAGCCCCCAAGAGTGCCCCCATTGAGCTTATCGTTCACATTTGTGTACTTTTGGCAGAAAAAGAACTGCCTGTCACATGTCCTGTTTCAGTGACAGAGAGCTGACAAGAGCTACCCTATGCTGCACAGAAGGCAGGTTCTTTCTTTCTTTCCTTTTCTTTTCTTTTCTTTAAAGATATTTTCGTTATTTACATTTCAAATGTTATTCCCTTTCCTGGTTTCCCCTCCAAAAACCCCCTATCCCCTCCCTCCCCCCTCCCCCTGCTCCCCAACCCACCCACTCCTTAAAGGAAACAAAGGTGTGCTCCTAAACCCGCCCATCAGAGCCCTGGGAAGCAGGTGCAGGCCAGGAAGGCATCTCTCAAAGAGGGGAGGAAACCTCATTCTCTCCGGGGAAGCTGCCGCAAGATGAATAATAAGGGAAAAAGGAAGGCGCGCAGGAGCTGGGACACACCCTCAGAATAGCTCGTAGAGGGTTTGCATAGACGGAGAAAGTGACACAAAATGACTTTGAAGTAGACTAAGCTCCAAGGGCTCAAACTGTAGAAAAACCCTTGAGTGTTGCTAAGGGGTGGGCGTGGGTGGGGAGGCACCTTCTTCACACTCTCCACGGGGGACTCTCAGAAAGAACCAGGGTTGTGCCATCCCAACCCCCACCCCCCCATTGCTCATCCTGCCATTGACCCTGCCATTGATCCTGCTGTCAACTCACAGAACGAGTGCTCAGGCCAAGATCCAGCCGTGGGTAACTACGGTACCTCCCTGCTTACACAGGTAGTTAATAAGTAATAACCATCTTCTAATGAAGCTCATTTTAAAAACATGTTCTGGCCTTTTGAACTGTCATGATTCGGGTCATGCCACTACAATGATCAGATACATACAAGAACAAGATGGCCACATAGCCCCTGCCTAGGGCCCGGAGCACAGAGACCTGATTCCGCCACTAGCTATTGAGGCTTTCAAAATGCTTGAATCTTCCCACTGCCTCCTTCACTCAGCTGCTGGTAAAGAGTAGGGATGTTTGTCCCTTTCTGGCTACCTTTGAGACTCATGCGTCGCTAGGGAGAAGAGGTTGACTAGGGAGAAAGATAGGCAATGTAACCACTATGCTTTTACCAAACAAATACAGCATCAAACTTCATCCACTGTCTCTGACGCAGAGGGGACAGAAGGTTACAAAGTCGCGAGGTGTGGGCTGCTGACCTCCACTTACTTTTCTGGGGCTTATAAACGACCTGTTCCAGTTCTGCAACGTTGTCTCTGACTGTGGCAATCACGGAGGCATCCAGGGCGGCACAGAGTTTACAGATATGTTGCATGGCTTCCTCCGCGGTCTTAGCATCTCCAACGCCGACGGAGGCAGTCAGCCCAACGACCTGTAAGGAGCACCCCACCACTGGCTCTCTGACATTCTCCAGCACAAAGACCCCCCTGGAGCAAAGCTCGGAAATAAATCTAGCGTGTCATCCAGAACAGAGAGGAAACCTTTCCAGGCAGGGCTACCCTGTTTTTTTTATCCCCCAGTCTCTTACTAAACATCACAATGGGAAGAAAAAGTCCATTCCAGGCTCATTCATATCACATGCATTTTGTGCGCCTGGACAAATACCTTCAACAATCAGTGAGTCGTGTACAAGAGAGCTGTGTAGATTCAGTATGATAACACCCTTCAGTAAGCATTCACCTAAATGATTAGCTGGACGGTAAGAAATCTGCTTCCTAGCAACGATACTCGAGAATAACAAACTGTGGGTCCTGTACTAAATGTCCTTTAACCTGCACGTCCTAAAAAGGTTATTGTTGGAGCAAAAGAATTGTATATAATTCATGGTTTACAGCTTCTTGGGGCCCCTGATAGATACACTACCGTCATTCTTTATTGCATCTATCAGTGCCTGAGTCAAACCGTCCTCATCCTCTCTAGCCCCCTCCTGTTTCTATATCGTTGACTTTCAGCAAAGCACCCCCTCTCCTATGATAGACAGAAGGAGAATTTGTACTCCTCTTGTCACATGTAAGAATGACTCTGAAGTGACTCTTCTCATATGACATCAGAAGGCTGCTGCTTGTTCCCTGTGCTAAGCCATCCACTTGCCCACTGACGCTCTGCCCTCCTGGTGTCTCTGGGTCATCTGTCATAACAATCAGCTTGACTGTTGTTCCCTGCTTCACACTCTACCCTCAAGTGATACTGTAGAGTTTTAAGGTTCTGGGGCATGTCAGGCCCTTCCATTTCCCTGAGCCCCTGGACACACAGCACCCTCTTACTAGAAACCAGAAGCTATCTACCTGGCAAGCCCCTGTCAGTTCCCTTCATTTCTATGCCTTATTACCCCTTATGTTCTGACAACACCCTTTACCTGTCTCTGCAGCATACCTCATGATAAGCTGTGACTACTATGTTCCTGGCTCCCTGCAAACTTAACTGTATGAGAGCCAGGACTATATCTTCTGTATTGGTGTCCCAGAGCCTAGAACAATGCACAAGGTCCATGGAAGCCCATGGTTTATACAGCTGGCCCTCCAAATCCAGAGGTTATATAAATGTGAATTCATACAACCATGGATCAAAAATATTTTTTAAAACTTCATAAGTACTAAACATGTATGAATTTCCCACCTTTATTCCCTAAAAATTACAGTACTAGAACTATTTATATAAAATTTTCATCATACTGTACAATATCAGTAATCTAGAGAAGATTTAAAGTATGCAAGAGGAAAGTGTGTAGATTATATATAAATGCAATGTCATCTCATACAAGAGACTTAAGCAGCCTAGATTTTGTTTTTTGTGAAGGGCATCTACCCTGGACACCAAGGGACAACTGTTGGTCAAATGAATGAACCAACATTGACCACTGAGTTGTACCGATGGACTGAGACCCCGAGGAGGGCAAGCTCAAATGTGGCTACAAAAGAGCAACTAAGTGGGACTCTGAAAAACTGTGGTTCTTCTTAGAAGATTGGAAATACCTGAGGCAGTGGGTCCCGTGACTCTCCAAGTTTGTGGTCTAGGTATCTGAACATGATCTGATTGTATGGGTGGTTTTTGCTAGTGTTATGACACTCATCAAATATCATCAGAGTGAAGACAGACAACGAGGGGATGGCTCCGTTGTTGAGATTGTTCACAAGAATCTGGGGTGTCAGGATGATGATATCATTGTCTTCAATGATGTGCTGCACTGAGACGCTATCAGATGTTGCCCCAGAAATGCTCGCAATGTTGTACCTGGGGAATGACAGAAATCCCTTATCATCAACCTTGATGTGAATGAACAAGGAGACAAAGTAGAAGTCTAGGTCAGAGCAGCAATTAAAGAAGTCAGCCCAAGCCCAAAAGAGTACAACTGGGTAGTACCTTGAACTTTCTCACAGGCCTGACACAAAGCCGGGGAGTCAGGAAATGCAAGAGGTTATAGCTGATCACAGTGTATTTATTCTTTCAAGTCATTAAGAGAGAAATGATTTTGAAAAGAGTAATAGCCAATCAAGTATAACATCATTAAGGATGACCTGTGTATCGCCTACATGTTAAATTTGGCCACCAAGTTCATTAACTGTCAGAGCATGACATGAGGGCTTAGCATTTCTGGTAAAGTTAAACCAAAAATGTTATTGCACAAAGGAACTACCTCTAAAAGTTAAGTCCATGGCGATTTTCCTTTAATCATAGCTTTGAAAATCAGAGAGGGCTGGTGAGATGGCTCAGTGGGTAAGAGCACCTGACTGCTCTTCCGAAGGTCCGAAGTTCAAATCCCAGCAACCACATGGTGGCTCACAACCACCCATAATGAGATCTGATGCCCTCTTCTGGAGTGTCTGAAGACAGCTACAGTGTACTTACATATAATAAATAAATAAATCTTAAAAAAAAAAAAAAGAAAGAAAATCAGAGAACAGCCAGGCATGCCAGTGCACACTGTAATCTCAGCACTTGTAGAAGCAAGAAGATCATCTCTTCTAGGCCAACCTCAGCTACACAGTGGGTTGGAGACAACTCAAGGCTACGTGATACACTGTCTCAGAAAACACACAACAAAGCCCCCAAAACCAGACACAACAAAGCCCCCAAAACCAGACACAACAAAGCCCCCAAAACCAGACACAACAAAGCCCCCAAAACCAGCCAAAGGGGCTAGAATTTAAAATACAAACATAAACAAAACAAAAACCAAAAATCAAAGCAGTTAGATTGATTGTAGTAGTACATACCCAAGTCTTTCAAAATATCGTGAGAACACAGTTGCCTGCTGCTCATAGACAGGAATTTGGTTAGCGAAGAAGACCACTTTCCCTTTTTGTCCACATGGGAATTTTTTAAGATGGTGTTCACATATAAGAAGCGACACAAAGGTTTTTCCACAACCTTTTAGTAGGGAAGAAAAAAGAAAAAAAAAGAAAAGAAAAAAAAACCAACAGATAACCTGTGTTAGCTGTTTTTCCAGAATGGTACTTATTTTGGCTTCTCTATGACCACTGGGATACAAATAAACTAATAATCCCTCCTCCGCACTAACAATGACAGTTTAAACAATGGCTGAAAAGTGCCAAGCTACTTCCTAAGTAACGTGCACTCAGGTAGCAAGAACCAAAAGCAAACTAAAGAAGACACTTATCTCCCTCCTTATCGCTGTCCAGGTTCCTTAAGCTGCTAGACCAGCTCTCCCATGGGCAGCATGGGCCACGGGGAAAACTCCTCCTTTTACAGCCCCCAAAGGGGGAAGAAAAAGCGAAGCCAGAGAGTTCTGTGAGTGACAGCAACTGACTTACCAGTAGGGGCACATATTATTGTATTTTTCCCTTTCTTGGCAGGCAGGGCAAGCTCCAGTTGGTAATTTCTTGGTTTCAATGGGCTGTGTAAATTATTAGAAGACGCTTCTGTAATATAGAGGGGACAAAGTTATCGAAGGGTTCATGCTACAAGGAATCATGGTGCAACTGCCATTCAGTGGACATGAGTTCTGACTCTAGCAACAATGCCCCTGTTTGAGGTTTGGGATCTTGGCCAAAGTGTGTTCTCTCTCTCTCTCTCTCTCTCTCTCTCTCTCTCTCTCTCTCTCTCTCTCTCTCTGTTACTTCTTCCTTCCTTCTTTTCTCTTTGAAGATTTATTTATTATTTAATGTATATGAATATACACATTGTCGCTGTCCTCTGACACACCAGAAGAGTACACCAGAGCCCATTACAGATGGGGTAAAAACATTAACCCAGACGCTGGAGTCACTATGTGGTTGCTAGGAATTGAACTCGGGATCTCTGAAAGAACAGTCGGTGCTCTTAAACGCTGAACCATCTATCTCTCCAGCCCCATGAATTCTTTCTTAATCGTGGAAACTTTATCAAGAAAAAGGACAGCAAGAATGGCCTAATTCAAAACAAAGCCACTTGGAACAAAGTAAGAACAGATCATCAAAAACAGCCGAGGAAAACCAGCTGTCAGCCCAGATTCTCAAAGCCATTGCTTAGTGAGCAGAAGTGTTCTTTAGAGAGCAAGGCTGCTTTGAGAAGTCATGGACACTGAAGTTCTGGGAACACGGTACAGATGAAGGCATACATACTGGAGGGAGGGGGAGGGGAGGGGAGAGGAGGGGGAGGGTTGAAGGCCATGCAGAGGCCATGGAAGACAGGAGCAGGGATTCTAATTATGAAGTCCCTATTGCCCCACAAATTCTTTCTTTTCTTAATCATCCTTTAAAAAGACTTTTTTTCAAAGGGCATCAAAGTGCTGGGGGACACCATCATGGATGAGAGCAAACGATGCTTGGTACCTGAAGGAGGCCCGGGATTCTGACTGAGATTCTGACACTCTGGCTCTTCCTGAATGAAAATCTGGATGCTGGACGCCTCCGCTCCATCATCCTCATCAGCCTTGCTTTCAGCCCTTTTGAAACCTTTGTGATAAACAGGCAAGCAAACAATCATAAACACAAATAACAGCTTACAGCTTAGAATCTTTTTTTTTTTTTTTTGGAAGGGGGTGGTGGTCGAGGCAGGGTTTCTCTGTATAGCCCTGGCTGTCCTGGAACTCACTCTGTAGACCAGGCTGGCCTCGAACTCAGAAATCCACCTGCCTCTGCCTCCTGAGTGCTGGGATTAAAAGCATGCGCAATGTGATTATGGTTTTGGTTGGGGAAGTCCCAAAAAGTCCTAACACTAACACTAAACATCTAAATTTCCGTTGAGCTCTTACAATCACGGTCTTGCACTTTCTTAACATTTTATTTATTTTTGAAATGGATTTGTTTACTGTGTGTGTCACACACGACACAGTGAGTGTGCCGAGGGATGAGGACACTGTTTGGGGATTGGTTCTATCATGTAGGCCCTGGACGTTGAATTTGGGTCTTCAGGATCAGTGGCAGGAACCTTATCCACTGAGCCATCTAGAGAGCCCCACTTTGACGGCTTAAAACAACTGCAAGGATTATTCTGAGTTTGAAGCTCAACTTGGCAATTGAATTCCAGTTTCATCTGGAACTACGCGACTCCAAGTGTGGAACCCGGGGCTCTCAGCAGTTTGCATCCGGAGCCCCTCCCCACTCCGGAACTCACGCCAATAACGCAGGGGCGTCATTCCTGAGCACACTAAAGAGACAGGATTCCATCTCTGACCAACGATGTAGAGAGTTTCTGGAATAATTTATGTTCTAAGGAAATCTAGGTGAGAAAGGAAACTAGAAACTCAGGTATTTATCAAGGTCTGTTTAAAGCAAGAAGTGAGTTTCCGGAAGCCAAATGAGGTTGGCTTAAACACAGAAAATCTTCGTTTACTCTTGCTCTGTCGGAGTCCAGATGGCTTCCGGGCAAGAGCACCAGTCCATAGCTATCACCCCCAACACTCAGCCTCTGCTCTGATAGGGAGGTAAGTCTTGCAGTTTGAACCTTTAGGTCTAGAATTCTCAAGCTATTTCTCTGATAACAAATTGGGGCTGGAAGCCTTCCCTAGATTCTTTGACCTGGTCGGGTTAATTCCATGCCATGTAGTTCCCTTCCTCCCAGAATTCAGCTTTCCACTGCTTGTATCCTAGGGATATAGCCTTTGGTATCTGAAGTGAACAGCGCCTCTGATGGAAAGTAAAGTGGGGAGAACTGGGAGGAGCGCAGCAGGGTCCAGGGTTCTTTCTTGGAGCACCCCACCTTTATCAACAATCCACAATTCACTAAACTTGCTGTTGTCTTTCTCCAAAGCAAGTTGCAAGACCTTTGGCCAGTTTTCCTTGTCGGATCTGATAAGACATTCGGCCATCTTCTCCGCACCTGCCATTCTCCCTTTAGTGTCTCGGATCTGGGGGAGACAAATGCAGCACACTGATCAGGCAGCTCAGCCTTTCCTCTGGCAAGCTTTTGTGGAAGCGGTATCTGATTGAAATCACTGTGAAGTATAGTTGAGTAGGGCTTAGTTAGCATCATCTTTTTGCCCTGTCCAGCACTAGCTTTTAAGATATTCCTTTCTTCACCTTTGTCCTTTATAATGTGTTATCAATATGCCAAGGCAAATGTTCTCATCTTCTGAATCCTTATATCCCTGACCAAGAGCAATCCTGGGGTAAAAGCGTTAACCCAGACGCTAACCATTCACCCTAAGGATGTATCGGCACACAGAGCCATTTGGAAATGCCTAACAGCACAGCAGCAGGTCTCTTTTCTAAGCAGATGTTCTATGACTTTTCTTTCTAATGATAACTGAAATGCATTGTGCATAGACTGCTATGCATCAAGCTGACATACACATTTTGTGCATGACCTCTCATTTAGCCCTAAAAGAGTGCTAATAAGGTACATTTTCGTCGGGCGTGGTGGTGCATGCCTTTAATCCCAGTACTCGGGAGGCAGAGGCAGGCGGATTTCTGAGTTCAAGGCCAGCCTGGTCTACAGAGTGAGTTCCAGGACAGCCAGGGCTACACAGAGAAACCCTATCTCGAAAAAACAAAACAAACAAACAACAACAACGACAAAAAAACCAAACAAACAAAAAAACAAAAACAAAAACAAAAACAAAAACAAAAGGGGGCTGGAGAGATGGCTCAGGGGTTGAGAGCACCGACTGTTCTTCCGAAGGTCCTGAGTTCAAATCCCAGCAACCACATAGTGGCTCACAACCATCCGTAACAAGATCTGACGCCCTCTTCTGGAGTGTCTGAAGACAGCTACAGTGTACTCACATATAATAAAATAAAATAAAGAAATCTAAAAAAACAAAAAAACAAAAAACAAAAGATAAATTTTCTTACTTTAGACATGAAAAACAAACAAACAAACAACAACAACAACAACAACAAAAACCCCACAGATGCTTAGAGAACTGCCTGGCATCACATCACTAGTTAAGTGACTGCGAGACTGTAATAAATGTATCTATGCCCAAGAGCCTGACATATTTTTCCTTTTAATTGTTGCACTGTTTGGTGTGATTTGCATTATGCATAAACCACTATTTTTTTTAAAGTAAGGGGGCAACTTTAACTGCAAATAGGTTAAATAATTTTCTAATAGTCTAGCACAAAAATTACCCCATTCACTTTAAAAATTCTATTCTAGTCATTATATCTGCTAGATGAGAGCTTTTATGGGTTTCAATTATCCTTGGGCCTAAAACAAGACAGAAAAATGGGCATTTCCAATGTCTCTGCATTTTTCTTCAAATTTAGTACCTGGCATTGGTTTACCTGTCTGATTTCTTCACATTCCTGATTAATCAAACATTCGGATAGTTCAGAAAGGATATCATTTGGATCAACTGTGGCCTTAAATTCTGGTTCTAAACGTCTTAAAAGTAATCTGTGTTCCTCTAACTTTTCAATTTTTTGAAAGTCCCAACTTTCGATGGCTTCACAAAGTCCACAGTAACCTGAAAAAGAAAAGAGAAATGGGGATTTCTTAAGCAAATCCAACATAAAAATGCTTTGAAGTCAAAATCATGGGAATCCTGTTCAAATCAGTGGCAAGGGAACTGAAAACCATCTGCAAATGGCCTCAGTCACTGGACAGTCTGGGGAGCCAGACCATGAGGCTGACAGGTTGCAGGCTTGGACACCAGCTGGTGACAGTCTTTAGAGGTGACCACACCCTGCGGGACCTGGTGACCACATCCTTCGAGTCCTGGCGTCACCACTGGCAGCACATTGAGTTCATACAGAAGGAGCAACTGAGAACTGTACCCTCTCTGGGAGAAGTGAGTCACTGGAGATGTGCTTTGAAGAATGCATCTTGTCCAGGGCCCCTGCCCGGCACCCTTTGCCACCTGTCTACCAGAAAGTGCGGCTTTTCCCACATGCTCCCGCCATGGTGCCCTGCCTCACCACGCACGGGTGCAGAAGCTACAGATCCTCTTGGCTCTCATTTTTCTGCTTTTTATTTCCTCGGGCATTTACTCACAGTAGTTAAAGTCAACTAATACAGCTATTCATGATTTTCCAAAATGGGAGTAATACTCATTTTTGGTACCCAACAGTTTAGGTCTCCTAAAATTCATTATCTTTCAGGGTCAAGTCCTAAGGACAGATATGAGGCCTTGTATTTGACCTTAGAATAAAATCTTCAAAATGCCCCTCACGCACTTTAACAACAACCCACAATATATTTTTTTTTAATATTTATTTCTATTTTACTTTGCATGTGTCTGTGTATCGTGAGTGTGTCTGGTATCTTTGGAGAGCAGAAGAGAGGGTCAGATTCCTGGAACTGAAGTTACAGATGGTTGTGAGCTACCATGTAAGTCTAGGAACCAAACCTGGGTCCTCTGCAAGATCAGCAAGTGCTCTTAATCACAGAGCCATCTCTTTGTCATCTCAATTTACTTTTAAATTAGTCAAATTCATCATGTTTATCTTCTCAAGAGGAAACAGTAAAGAAGACCAGAGGAAATACAAATCTTACATCCTGCCCTTGAAAAGTGTTTCCTTCCACACCATTCCAAGAAAAGATTAAGTCAATGGGCAAATGGAGAAGGAAAATGACTTCTGACTAAAAGAATCCAAGAATGCCGTACTCTGGGGTTTTTGGACAGATCCACCAGGCGTGCCTGCCTCTCAGACCCTCATTTACTTCATTCAAGGCCCTGGGAAGACAATGTGGTTTTTTTTTTTTTCTCCCCCCTATAGACCCAAAAAACTAAAACAATCAAAATAGCTCCAGGACCAAGAAGGTGCTTAGTAGAAAAGTGCTCACCACACAAGGCTGGGACCTGAGTTCCTGTCCCCAGCTATCATGTAAAAAGCCAAGTGTAGCAGCATGACCCTATAATCCCAGCCAGTCGAGCCCGAGAGGGTAAATTCTGGGTCTAATGAGAGATCCATTCCCAAAAACATACGGTGGAGAGCTCCTAAGGAAGACACTGAATGTCAGCCTCTGGGCTACACACAAGTACCCTCATACCTGTGTGCACACATGCATGAACGTATACACGTGTTACTTTGGCTAGCTAGGCTCTACCTCCTAAAACCCCACAAGCTGGGGACCAAGCACTCAAAACATGAATGTGATGAGAACATTTCAAATTCACATCATAGCACAAGATTATGCCTGATACCTCTCATTCCCATATGTATACCCACTTACCCCAATGTATTTTCATATTAAAGGGACTGGGTTTTTTTTCCCCCTTTTGGGTGGTCATGGTACCCTTGTTGAAGAACCTTTGGCCATATCCTTCAGAGTTTACTTCTGGGCTAATGGTCTAATTATCTGGCTTTATGGAGGTTCTGTACTGTTTTGACACCAGGAAGTATAAGTCCCCCAAGGTTTCCAAGTGAGTTTCTCTTTCCAATATTTTGACCATTTAAGATTTCATACAAATTTGAGAGTAAATTTTTCTATTCCTGTTTAATAAACAAACAATCCTGCCACCAAAATTTGGCATTATGAAAGGTATCACTGTGCCAACTCTGGGTAATATTGGCATCTTTCATTTATTGATTTTTTTAAAGATTTATTTATCTATTATATGTAAGTACACTGTAGTTGTCTTCAGATACTTTTCCTTCTCTCTCCAGCCCCGCTCACTCCCACCCAAAGATTTATTTATTTATTATATGTAAGTACACTGTTACTGTCTTCAGACACACCAGAAGAGGGCATCAGATCCCATTACATATGGTTGTGAGCCACTATGTGGTTGGAGGGATTTGAACTCAGAACCTTCGGAAGAGCAGCCAGTGCTATTTTTTTTTTTTTTTTTTGTGGTTTTCAGAGACCTGGAACTCACTTTGTAGACCTCAAACTTAGAAATCCGCCTGCCTCTGCCACCCAAGTGCTGGGATTAAAGGTATGTGCCACCACAACCGGCTAGGAATGAGATTTTTAACTAAGTGATTCCTTTTTTTTCCATATTTTTTTAGAATTTTTTTGAAGATTTATTTATTTATTTATTTATTATATGTAAATACACTGTAGCTGTCTTCCGACACTCCAGAAGAGGGAGTCAGATCTCGTTACGGATGGTTGTGAGCCACCATGTGGTTGCTGGGATTTGAACTCAGGACCTTCGGAAGAGCAGTCGGGTGCTCTTACCCACTGAGCCATCTCGCCAGCCCCAAGTGATTCCTTTTATAACAACAGTGAGAACTTTAAATAAAGTTAGGAATAAGCAAAGCTGAGCAGGGGAAAGACCTATGACCCGAAGACCATAAACCACTTCTGAAACGAACCATAGGGACACGGACATGAATGACATCTTACATTCACGAATTAGGAGCTGGACTTAGTGCTAAGATGTAAAAGTTTGCATTGCTGAGGTGGTTCAGCAGTTAGGAGCACTGGCATTCCTAACTTTATTGTTCTTGGTGCTGTTATAAAAGGAATCGCTTGCTTAAAATCTTTTTTGCATTATTTGTTAATACATAAACTGGAAACCTACTTGATGATATTGGCTTTATATTCTGAGCCTTTTCTGAATTTATTAATGCAGACTATTCCTTTATGAAACTCTTAGGGGGGCTGGAGAGATGGCTCAGCGCAGAGGAGCACTGACTGCTCTTCCAGAGGTCCTGAGTTCAAATCCCAGCAACCACATGGTGGCTCACAACCACCTGAAATGAGATCTGTCTGAAATATGAAGTAAATAAATTAAAAAAAAAAAAAAAAGAAACTCTTAGGGTTGTACACACAAAGCACCTCACTTGCAAAGAGAGATGTTCCAGCACTTATGTTCCAATACAAATGTTTTAAAATTCCCTTTCTTGCTTAAACTCAAGACTTTTCCTAGTAAACCTCATATAATTTTACAGTTAAAGTTAGCTGTGCCATTTTTACTTAAGAGAATAGATCTTAAATATAATATTCAAATTAGTTAGAGCCCACAAAAGGAAAACAACAGCTTCTCTGATGGGGCTACATAAGAGATGAGGAAAATAAGCAGAAGTTGAGTTTCCTTTTCTCTTGATCCCCTGCTGGGCCATTTGATGTGCTAGGTAAGTGTTGTGGATAGCCCTGGGGCTAATTATATTTGATGGTAATTCCATTCTGCATTGAGTGGCTGCGAACAAGGAATGAGTCAGCACTCCGGTGATTTCCTGTAAACCTGCTTCCCACCTCAATTAGTAAAATAAAGGAGAGCTGGTGATTGGGCTGATAAAGGGAAGTTGGAGAGGAAGGTGGGAAGAGAGAAGGAGAAAGAGGAAGAGGGAGAGGATACCACAGAGGAGGAGGAAGAAAAGTGGAGCAGAAGCACACAGCCTGGAGAAACCGCCTGGTGGCGCACGCCTTAATTCCCAGCACTTGGGAGGCAGAGGCAGGCGGATTTCTGAGTTCGAGGCCAGCCTGGTCTACAAAGTGAGTTCCAGGACAGCCAGGGCTATACAGAGAAACCCTGTCTCAAAAAACCAAAACCACAAAAAAGAAAAAAAGAAAAAAAAAAGGGGGAGTCTCATAGATGGAGAAGATGGTAGTGTAGCGGTAGATCTGCCCAATCTAGGTGCACAGCATGTATTCATATGAATTAAGTCTTGTTTTCATTGCCAGGGCTTATTTGGAATGGAGAGTAACTGCAACAGCTAAGGGCTGGGGAGATGGCTTAGCAAGTAAGGTTCATCGTGTTCTTGCAGGGGACTGGGGTCAGATCCCAGCACCCACGTCAGTCCCTCACAACTGCCATTAACTCCAGCTCCAGGGGAATGTCTGACCTCTAGGCAATGCACTCATAAATGCATGCCCACTCTCAGACACACACACACACACACACACACACACACACACACACACACACACACACACACAATTCTTAAAACGAAATAAAAGGGTAAGATAAGCATGTATCACTGAGATGCAAATAGATAATGTATCAAAATGATGGTCTATAAAGCAGGAAATAGAAAGAATAAGTCAATTGTTAATCCTGGAAATAGCAGGAAACCAAGTTTTATAACAAATGACATTTAAACCCTTTTACCGAATTAAAAAGAAAAGGAAAAAAAAGCATTAGTTTTTATACAACTGCTGCCAACATGCTGCCAATGTGTGGCTTCCTAGGGACCGCAGCACCCGAGGAAGGCAGCGTGTTTGCTTTAACAGTACCATGTTAATTCAACACACCTGTGTTAGGATGTGATGGATACAGTTCTTGCTGAGGCCAGCCATGACTGGTGGAGCTCACAGGGATCTGCCTGCCTCTGCCTCCCCAGAGCTGGGATTAAAGGTGTGCTTCCCCACCCCCCACCCCATCCCCCAGCCGACTGACAAACACTCCAATACAATGAAAGCAACAGGAGCCCTTGGCTTTCTTTGGTGTTTCTTTCTTACTACACTGGGCCGGGCCTGCTTTTTCCCATTTCCCATCCCCCGCCCCCCCCCCCCCATTGTTGGTAACACTAAAGTATTCTCCTTCTTTCACCAGTGAATAAGCTAGAGTGGCAGAGGGGCAAGAAATGTAATTGCCTAAGTGTTAGAGTCCAGGAATTGCCTCACAAACCACAGGACACCGATCTCAGTCAGACAGGGAGAGTTTATTAAGCTTACTCCCCAGGACTGGTCAGCCAGGGTCGCCCAAGATCCAGTTTCCTTCCCTATATGTTTAGTTTGACTCATGTGGAACTTTATAGCTATTATAGTTTATGATATTCAAATTTAAATGCTGCGTGCCTACAGTTCAGCTGGGTTGTCATTTACAGACATGTCCACACGCTTCATTGCAGTATAATGGAGCACTGTAAACATTATAAAACCGATTTATTTACTCGTTCTCCTCTTGAAAGATACCGGCATGCTACTAATATTGTCACCTCTCCTAGTAGTTACAACTCTGTAGATTGCTTTGGATATTTCTGGTATAAACCATTCTCTTATCTGATTCAAAATAGTCTTTACATTTCCCGCCTGAGGCAGAAGCCACACACAGATGTCACAGAACGAGTCACTTTTCTCCCCTCAGCCTTCTGAGGCAGCAGAGTGAAGTACTCTGAACTGTGAGGAAGAAGAAGGAACCAACCTGCATGGTACAGGGCATCCAAAAAGGCCTGGAACCAGCCCTCTGACTGCAGCTTCAACAGGTACTGGAGGAAGAGTGAGGCAGCTTCCATTGGGCCCTTGTTGTTCTTCTCAGCCTGAATGTACTGCACCTCCTCTGCAAACAGAAGCAAGGGCAAGTGAGTAGCCTGCAGAAGCACTAGTCACTGGAAGATAACAGACCAGACCTTCCCATGTGGGTCTGGGAGTCATAACAACTCATGGAACCAGAAGACCTTTGAGAGGCAGCAGACTCCACTCATCCATCCTCGCACACTCCCGTCCTCCACTCCTTCATGTATGCACACTCTCGTCCTCCACTCCTTCATCTATGCACACTCCCGTCCTCCACTCCTTCATCTATGCACTCTCCCGTCCTCCTCTCCTTCATCTATGCACACTCCCGTCCTCCTCTCCTTCATCTATGCACACTCCCGTCCTCCACTCCTTCATGTATGCACACTCCCGTCCTCCACTCCTTCATGTATGCACACTCCCGTCCTCCACTCCTTCATCTATGCACTCTCCCGTCCTCCTCTCCTTCATCTATGCACACTCCCGTCCTCCTCTCCTTCATCTATGCACACTCCCGTCCTCCACTCCTTCATGTATGCACACTCCCGTCCTCCACTCCTTCATATGCACACTCCCGTCCTCCACTCCTTCATGTATGCACACTCCCGTCCTCCACTCCTTCATGTATGCACACTCCCGTCCTCCACTCCTTCATCTATGCACACTCCCGTCCTCCTTTCCTTCATGTATGCACACTCCCGTCCTCCTCTCCTTCATCTATGCACACTCCCGTCCTCCTCTCCTTCATCTATGCACACTCCCGTCCTCCTCTCCTTCATCTATGCACACTCCCGTCCTCCTCTCCTTCATGTATGCACACTCCCGTCCTCCACTCCTTCATGTATGCACACTCCCGTCCTCCACTCCTTCATGTATGCACACTCCCGTCCTCCACTCCTTCATGTATGCACACTCCCGTCCTCCACTCCTTCATGTATGCACACTCCCGTCCTCCACTCCTTCATCTATGCACACTCCCGTCCTCCTCTCCTTCATCTATGCACACTCCCGTCCTCCTCTCCTTCATCTATGCACACTCCCGTCCTCCTCTCCTTCATCTATGCACACTCCCGTCCTCCTCTCCTTCATCTATGCACACTCCCGTCCTCCTCTCCTTCATGTATGCACACTCCCGTCCTCCACTCCTTCATGTATGCACACTCCCGTCCTCCACTCCTTCATGTATGCACACTCCCATCCTCCACTCCTTCATGTATGCACACTCCCGTCCTCCACTCCTTCATGTATGCACACTCCCGTCCTCCACTCCTTCATGTATGCACACTCCCGTCCTCCACTCCTTCATGTATGCACACTCCCGTCCTCCACTCCTTCATCTATGCACACTCCCGTCCTCCACTCTTTCATCTATGCACACTCCCGTCCTCCACTCAAGTTCCCCACAGTAAGCAGAAGTCGCAGTGGAGGGTGTCACATGGAAGAAGAAAGGCTTCCTCCTCTTCTTCAAAACTCTGAAGCAACTGCTGGACTAAGGGGTTGGGGGTGGGTGGGAATGAACGCCCTATGGCAACAGTAACGAGTATAGCTGATGCAGCAAGCATTTTGAATTACAAATACATTTGTGGTCTTTCATTCCAATTTTTGCTAAGAGAGTAAAAGAAACACAGCAGAAAAGTGGAAGGGGTGGGGCAGCTAAAGAGACCAGGTTGACCAGGTGACAGGAAATGCTAGCAGCTGCTACTTTCAAAATGGTATGCGTTTTGAATGTACACGCTAACTCTGTGCCTGGGGTATAACTCACTGTCCTCCTGTAGCCTCTTATATCCAAGTTTCCCACAGCAGAGGGAGTACAAATTCCCAAGGAGGGAGCCAGTTCCCAGTGTGTTTTCAGCACATTCTTAGAGCTTAGGAGATCTGGCCCAGAACACTCAAGGAAGGTATGCAGAAGACCTAGGAGAGGGAGAGCCCTTTACCTTAGCTCTCCTTTAGGGATCCCTATCAATAGTAAATCTAGTGACACCAGTCAAACCTGCTCTTTTTGATGGAATTTCCAGTGTACTCATCACATATATAAAAATAAATAAATAAATAAATAAATAAAATATTTGGGCAGTGGTGGCGAATGCCTTTAATCCCAACACTTGGGAGGCAAAGGCTGGTGGATTTCTGAGTTCGAGGCCAGCCTGGTCTACAGAGTGAGTTCCAGGATGCCAGGGCTATACAGAGAAACCCTGTCTCAGGAAAAAGGAAAAAGAAAAGAAAGAAAACAAAAAGAAAGGAAGGAAGGAATAAAGGAAAGAATGGAAGAAAGAAAAAAGAAAATTTATTTTAATGGCCTTTGGCCTTTCCACCAAGTCTCAAGGTTTTCTGCGTGGCGGCGTCTAATGTAGATCAAATCTTTAACTTGGAAATGATGGCCGGGTGTGGTGGTGCACGCCTTTAATCCCAGCACTCGGGAGGCAGAGGCAGGCAGATTTCTGAGTTCGAGGCCAGCCTGGTCTACAAAGTGAGTTCCAGGACTGCCAGGGCTATACAGAGAAACCCTGTCTCAAAAAAACAAACAAACAAACAAACAAAAGTTAGACAAATAGGAAAGGAATGAGTCAAATGATTCTTATATAATCCTATAAAGACCCCCCAAAGACTACCACAAACTCTCAGCCCTCATAAAAAGTCAACCAAGAGGCAGGGTTCTAAATAAACATACAGAAACCAGTAGCTTACTTACATACTAAGAACAACCTGGCCCAGAAAGATATGGGGGAAGGAGGGAGTTCTATTCACAATAGCCTCAAACAAACAAATAACAACAAACCCTAACCAAAGAGGTGAACGATAGCTACAATGCAAACTTCTAAGGCAGTGGGAAAAAAAAATTCTTGAAGACACTGGAAGATTTCAGAAAGATCTCCCAAGATGGGTGGAAATAATACTATAAAAAGGCCTCTAGCACCAAGAACAATCTACAAATTCAACATAATCCACATTTTTAAAAAAATCTCATAACTAAACAGACAAAAAACCAAAACCCTAAAATTCATGAAACTAAAACAGGCACCCTGAGAGGAAAGGATGATACTTTAAATGGGGGAGGGAGGGAGGGAGGGAGTGTGATGAACCTCATGTTATAAGAAAGCAGAACGGGGTACCATTTGGGGGGGAGGGCATCCAGAGAGGGACAGGTAAAGGGGGTGGAAGAGCCACAGAAGAGGCAATTAAATAAGAACAAAGAGCAATGGCAGGAATGGCTGAACAAACTAGTTACTTTGTTTCAGTATTGAAACTAGTTACTTTGTATGCTAATGTAAATGACTAAAGATCAGATTAAAGGATTGAAAGGCAAGTGACCCTGGTGTTAAGAAACCTCTTGGGTGGGTTTCCTCTCCTCAGACCCCGCCCCCAATCATTAGGGCTTTTTTGCTGCTTCTCTCTAACACAACCGGGATGTGGGTAGCCCTGGGTAGTGCTCTTTTACTCCTCTCTGCATAGCCTGTTAGGCTTCGGAACTCAAGAGAGTCAGAATTAACCTGCAGTTGCCACCGTCGTCCAACGCCAGGAAAGACATCTAGGCTTTAACTGGCAAAATGAAAAGTAGCTGCCGCACGCCCTCGGTCACCCCTTCAAACGCCCTCTCCCTTCTCCCTGGGGGTGGGGGTGAGGTGGGGAGGTCTGTTTGCTCAGGTGGAAACACCCAGTGCAATTTACAAAGAGTCTATTATCCACCAATCAAATCCCCAAAGCTAGATATGAACAACTGTGTTAAACTCTGAACACACGGAGTCTGGAGAAAGTTTTCTTCCACGGACTTCCTGTGAGCAACATCCTTTGACAGAAATGTGCGTGTCAGTCAGTCCTCTTGCTTCCTGCGGCCCCCACCTCCACCTTTGGCCCGAGCCCAAAGCCTTGCTCTTTGCTCTGTACAGGAATCTAAGGAGGGGCGGGCGCATTCTGATTTCTCAGTTTCTCATGACAGGACAAAGGGAGGCACACAGCAGTCTAGAAGGTGTAAATAAGAGAAACAAACTATTTCCCCAGCATTGAAAGAAAGAAAAGAGTGGCATCCTTATGCAAGTTACTACAGCTTGCAGGAATTTTGTTCCTGACCATCAAATCCCTATGCTGTCTACTCTAATATGGCCTGGGAGTCTCACATACACCGGGTTACACAAATTAACTTAAGGACAGCGCGGGGGAGGGGGGGGGGCAGAGCCTTCAATTGTTTCTGATCTGAGTGATGTTTTCCCCTCGCTAAGGTGGAGAGCCTGAGAGCCCCAGTTGGGGACCACTCACCATCCTCGAGCCAGGAACTCATGTAGCTGAGGATGTAGGTGGGGTCCAGAATCTTCTTGATATAGTCTCTGAATGCTTGCAGATTCTGCCGCTGCTCCGCTGTCATTCTGTGGCTCCAGGCGATCGATGAGCGCCCTGGCTCCCGCAAATCCGCCAGAGATGAACGAAGTGGGGACTTTCCAAGGAGTCCCGATGAAAAAGCTGCCTAGCCGGCTGGCCATAGGAAATCGAAACTGCCTCAGGGCGCTGGGGAGGGGGGGGGCGGGGGGGCGGGGCGGGGATCCAGTTTCGTTTCTGAACCTAGACAGCCACTGAACCGCAAGGACCCAGAAGTACCTTGGAAATTGCCTTTAAGTTGGGGCGCAGCTTTTCGCGTGGTGGCTTTATATTTCTAAAGTGCGCACAATTGAAGTGCATTGTTCAATGAGTTTCGAAAAACATAAACACCCGTTACCTCTTCCACAGATCAGCTGGGTCCTGCAATAATCTTTAACCATTCCCCGCGCCCCCCCCCCCTCGGGGCAGGGTTTCTCTATGTAGCTCTGACTGTCCTGGAACTAGATCTATAGACCAGGCTGGCCTCAAACTCACAGAGCTCCGAAATCGTCCCTGCTTCGGTCTCACAAGAACCGGGATTAAAGACCCCCACCCCCTCCACCACCTCCTCCATGCCACCACACCACCACCACCAGGCCTAAAGAAGAGTTGAGGGAAAGATTGCAGGGTGGGGAGGGGGACGAAGGGGATAGGAACTCCACAGGAAGACCAACAGAGTCAACAAACTTTGATCCTTAGGGCTCTCAGAGACACCACTAAGCAAAGAGCACACACAGGCTGGACCTAGGCCTCCCTGCACTTTTGTAGCAGGTGTGAGTTTAGTCTTTTATGAGTCCCAAACAACTGGAGCGTGGCTGTCCCAAAAGCTGTTGCCTGTCCGTGGGATATGTTCTTCTAGCTGGGCAGTCTTGTCTGACCTCAGTGGGAGAGGATGCGCCTAGCCTAACAGAGACTTGATATGCCAGTGTGTGTGTGTGTGTGTGTGTGTGTGTGTGTGTGTGTGTGTGTGTGTGTGTGTTTGTTTGATACCCAAAGGGGCCTCCAACCGCTCAGAGTAGGGGAGGGGGCATGAAGTGACTGAGTAGGGGAGGGGGCATGAAGTGACTGGGAGGGGACAGTGAGTGGGATGTAAAGTGAATACGTTAAAAAAAAAAGTGAAAAAAAAAATTTAAAGAAAATGCCCTAGCCGGGTGTGGTGGCACACGCCTTTAATCCCAGCACTCCAGAGGCAGGCGGATTTCTGAGTTCGAGGCCAGTTTGGTCTACATAGTGAGTTCCAGGACAGCCAGGGCTATACAGAGAAACCCTGTCTCAAAAAAACAAAACAACAACAACAAAAAAAAGCAAAACAACAACAACAACAACAAAAGCCCTACAGGCCAGTCTTATGATTTCCTTAATTGAAGGCCCCTCCTCTATGATGAATTCAGCTTGTGTCAAATTGACCTAAAAGTACCCAGCACACCAGCTCTGGAAGTTATCCAACGCTTCTTTTAGAGTGATCATACGTTTAGTTTTACTCTTGGTTCTACAGTTATTTCAAATTAACTTTTCGATATAACACGAAAACTACAGCAACTTTTTCCAGACTTCTGATTGTATACTCTCACATATGCTGAAAACCTACCGTTTCTGGATAGCCTTGGGACCTTTATCAGGAAAAAGAAAAAGACAAAACGGACTTTACGTGTGTAGATCTGCTTCTGACTCTCTTCCAACTGTTTCTACTCCCTGACATTTATAACAGTACCAACCACTTCACCTGGGTTACTGCAGATTGCAAATGAAATCTTGAAATCAGGTAGTATTGAGTCCCCCAAACTTGTTTCTCATTATAAAGTGTGTAAAACCATGCCGGGGGGTTTTACATTTCCATATCCAATACCAACAGGTCAATTGAAAAACAAAACCAAGTAACTACCAACTGGATGTTTATCAGGGCTGCGCTGAGCCCACAGATGCAGTCAGAGGACCAGTCTTCTCCAGGAGCATGGCATTTCTTTCCATTTATTTAGGTCTCTGGTTTCTCTCAGCCGTACCTTACCGTTTTAAGGGTACAAATCTTTTATACGTCACATTAACTTTCCTCCATGTCCTTTAATACTAATGTAAATGGGATTGTTCATGAATTCTTATTTTCAAGTTGTTGCTACCCTACAGAAATACAAGTGGGTTTTGATTGCTGACTTTGTATCATGGTACACTGCTAAATTAACTTATTAGCTCTAGTAACTTAATAAACTTTTTTTGGTAGACCATCCTGTCACCTGTGAATATGAATAGTCTTACTTCTTCCTGCCGCGAAGCTATGACTTGTTAATGTCCATTCCTCATAGTTTCCCAGTCTTTATGCCTTTTGTTTCCTTCCCTTCCCTTGTCACCCTAACGCCTCTAGTAGAAAACGGAATGAAAAGGTGAGAGAATTGACAATCTTTATCACTGATCTTGGTGGGAACCGGTTGGTCAGTACTTCCCTTTAACTGTGACGTCAGATGTGGGTGTGGCTTGCTTTCCCTGAGTAACTGGGTTATTTGGCCTCCAGTTTTCAAGACCATCATCAGGGGAAGTCAAGGCAGGAGAAACTCAAAGCTTTAGAAACCTGGAATCTGGGATGGAAGCAGAAACCATGGAGGAATGTGATGTCCTGGCTTTTTTTGCTCTGGATCTTGTTAGATGTGAGAAAAAAAAAAAAAAACCCCAAAACAACAACAAAAACATTTGCACAGCTGTCGAATCAAAGCAAGCTGGATTTAGAAATGCACAGGGGTCTGGCCAGATGACTCCCTAAGAAGTGGGGTTTCAGAGAGCAGCCCCTCATTGGCTTTTGAGATCTCTTTTATGGGGAAGGGTTAGGGTTCATAGAAAAAGCTGTTGACAGGATTGGCTGTTAGTACCAGGACAGAAGAGTGAGAACTTGGGGGCTCAAGGCTGCCTGTGGAGTAGAAGTGAACGAATACATTGTGTGGAAGGGGAGTCATCACAGGTGCTCAGGAGCAAGGCAAACTGGTCCATATACATCACGGGGTTATCTCAGCAGAGGCTGAGAAACATGATTTGCAGGATACATTAAGCTTAGGAAGCAGAACCCGCCAGCCCCCAAGCCCCTCCCCCCCTTTTTGAGACCAGGTTCCTCCGTGTAGTTTTGCCTGTCCTTAACTCACTCTGTAGACCAGGCTAGCCTCCAACTCAGAGATGCACCTACCTCTGCCTCCTGCGTGCTGGGACCAAAGGCCTGCAAGAGGACTGCCCCTCCCGGCCAGAAACGTATTCTTGTAAAGTAGGAGACTTAATAACGAAGTGTAACGACATGGCTTCTGAACAACAGTGTAGTGCCTGTTTGCTGTCACACTAGTTCAGCTTCCTTTCCTTTCTTTTCTTTTCAGCTTCCTTTCCTTTCTTTTCTTTTCTTTTTTTTCCCCCCAGATAGGGTTTCTCTGTGTAGCCCTCGGCTGTCCTGGAACTCACTCTGTAGACCAGGCTGGCCTCGAACTCAGAAATCCACGTGCCTCTGCCTCCGGAGTGCTGGGATTAAAGGTGTGTGCCACCACTGCAGCCCAGCACAGCCTGGCTAGGGGCAGTAGTGCTTCAAGTGTGATGGGCACTCCCCATGGTTCAGGCACAGAGACCTATCTGCTGGGCCATTTCTCAGCTGAGGTAAGTCAGGCTAGGTTTCTGTCAAGTTGACAAAAACTGACAGATGCTCTCTGTCAGATTAATGACACACACACACACTCTCTCTCTCTCTCTCTCACTCTCTCTCTCACTCTCTCTCTCTCTCTTTTCGTACTTTTTAAGGTTTTTTTCCCCATGAATGGATGTTGATTTTTTTTCAAATGTCTTGTTCCACATCTATTGTAGTGATCATATATTTTGTTAACATGCCAACTTTTATAGATTGACTTTTATTTTGTTTTGTTTGGCACAGGATCCTATGTAGCCTAAGCAGGCCTGGAACTCAGTATGTAGTCAAGGATAGCCTTTGAACTGTTCCTCCCGCTTCTACCTCTAGTCTGTTGGGATTACAAGACTGTGCTAATATGCTTGTCTCATTGGCTCACTTGTGAAGGCTAAGCTGGCCTAAAATTCCTGCAATAAATCTCTTGGTAATGATGTATCATCCTTTTTATACACTTCTGGATTCAATTTGCTGGTACTTTTCAACTGGGTTTTTTGTTTTGTTTTGTTTTTTGGCTTTTGGCTTTGGTCTGTACTCATAATAGTTATTGGCCTGCAATTTCCTTGTAATGCTTTTTGTGCTAGTATCATAAAAGTCTATGTACTGGTAGCATGTTTTCTCCTTAAATATTAACAGGATTCACCAATAGACCATTTATTTGGGCTGGTGATCATATTAGTCATATTTGTTTAGATTCAATTTCTTTTCTACATATAAGGCTATTCAGAATTTTTTAAACTTCACCTTGAATGAATGTTGGTAAATTATGATTTTTTTCAAATGCTAAAATAATTAAATGAAAATCTATTAGACTGGGGAAATTCTTTTTTTCTTTTCTTTTTTTTTATTTGACTGGGGCAATTCTAAGACGCAGTAAAGGAAACAGAGAAGAGGACAAGCTCGGCCAATCACGGGTAGCCGCCGAGCAGTCTTTACTTCCTCTTAACTGCTCACCAAGAAAGCCCAAGTAAGGCCCAAACCGCAACCAATCAAACAAATGTGCTTCCCTTGTGGATCCAAGCGCAAAAGCAAAACAAAACAAAAAACCAAAAAACAAGACAAAAGAACTTTTTCCCACCAACACCTTCTGGCCAAACTCGGAAGCACTTCTAGTTTGGAGATGACCAATTCATGACTTATCTGCTGAAATAACCATGCTAAAAAGGTAACATGCCCCAGGAATCTTCCAGCATAATACATGTGTTTCTTCTAAATTAGTAAAATCGTGGCATACTTGTTCATGACTTTCCTTAATTCTTTTTAAAAACCTTTAAAGAAATTCATCCTTGTTAGACATTTACCAATGTTACCTTGTTTCAGAAAACCAGCTTTTACTGATACATTTCTTCATTATTATTCCCTTTGCTACTTTATTGATTTCTGCTGTCAATATTAGTGCTCCTTATCCACTTGCTATTGTTTATCATTCTTGTACTAGCTTCTCTGTGTAGTCCTGGCTGTCCTGAAACTCACTGGGTAGACCAGGATAGCCTTGAACTCAGAGATCTGCCTGCCTCTGTCTCTAGAGTGCTTTTGTATTAACTAATTAAACTAGGATTCAACTGGGCTGCTTATTTTACCGCTGTCCCTGTATAAAAGCACGTGAGTTACCCGAGTTTCCCCTTTTCAGATGAGAATCTGGAACATTCTGCAAATCTTGATGTTATTTTCATGACAGTCCATTTGCAAGTTTCTAATATTGTGAATTCCTCTTTGATCTCTAAATAAGTATGCTAGGAATTTTCCTAAGTAGCTTTGAGGTATAACTTCTGATTCTGATCTGCTGTGGTGACAGACACTGCAATACTTAGCCTTCTGAAATTTAGTGCAACTTGTTTAGGGCTCGGCATATAAAATATTTTTTTAATTAGACATTTTTCTTTATATACATTTCAAATGCTATCCTGAAAGTTCCCTATACCCTCCCCCCACCCTGCTCCCCAACTACCCACTCCCACTTCTTGGCCCTGACATTCCCCTGTACTGGGCATATAAAGTTTGCAATACCAAGGGAACTCTCTTCCCAGTGATGGCCGACTAAGCCATCTTCTGCTACATATGCAGCTAGAGATACGAGCTCTGGGGGGTACTGGTTAGTTCATATTGTTGTTCCACCTATAGGGTTGCAGACCCCTTCAGCTCCTTGGGTACTTTCTCTAGCTTCTCCATTGGGGGCCCTGTGTTCCATCTTATAGATGACTGTGAGCATCCACTTCTGTATTTGCCAGGCATTAGCCTCATACAAGACAGCTATAACAGGGTCCCTTCAGCAAAATCTTTCTGGCATATGCAATTGTGTCTGGTTTGGTGGCTGATTATGGGATGGATCCCTGGGTGTGGTAGTCTATGGATAGTCCATCCTTTCATCTTAGCTCCAAACTTGGTCTCTGTAACTCTTTTCATGGGTATTTTGTTCCCTATTCTAAGGAGGAATGAAGTATCCACCCATTGGTCTTCCTTCTTCTTGATTTTCTTGTGTTTTGCAAATTGTATCTTGGATGTTCTATGTTTCTGGGCTAATACCCACTTATCAGTGAGTGCATATCTAATGACTTCTTTTGTGATTGGGTTACCTCACTAAGGATGATATCCTCCAGATACATCCATTTGTTCAAGAATTTCATAAATTCATTGTTTTTAATAGCGGAGTAGAACTCCATTGTGTAAATGTACCACATTTTCTGTATCCATTCTTTTGTTGAGGGACATCTGGGTTCTTTCTAGCTTCTGGCTATTATAAGTAAGGCTGCTATGAACTTAGTGAAGCATGTGTTCTTATTACCAGGGAACTTCTTCTAGGTATATGCCCAGGAGAGGTATTGCTGGATCTTCCGGTAGTACTATGTCCAATTTTCTGAGGAACCTCCAGATTGACTTCCAGGGTGGTTGTACAAACTTGCAATCCCACCAGCAGTGGAGGAGTGTTCCTCTTTCTCCACATCCTCGCCAGCATCTTCTGTCACCTGAATTTTTGATCTTAGCCATTTTGACTGGTGTGAGGTGGAATCTCAAGGTTGTTTTGATTTGCATTTCCCTGATGATTAAGGATTTTGAACATTTTTTCAGTGCTTCTCAGCCATTTGGTATTCCTCAGTTGAGAATTCTTTGTTTAGCTCTGTACCCCATTTTTAATGTGGTTATTTGAATTTCTGGAGTCCAGCTTCTTGAGCTCTTTGTATATATTGGATATTAGTCCCTTATCAGATTTAGGATTGGTAAGAATCCTTTCCCAATCTGTTGGTGACCTTTTTGTCTTATTGACAGTGTATTTTGCCTTACAGAAGCTTTGCAATTTTATGAGGTCCCATTTGTAAATTCTTGATCTCACAGCACAAGCCATTGCTGTTTTGTTTAGGAATTTTTCCCCTGTGCCCATATCCTCGAGGCTTTTTCCCCAATAAAATATTTTGAAATACATCCCAGAGGCAGTTAAGCTTAAAGGAACTAGGGCTTGGGAATATGGCTCAATAGGTAAAGTGTTTGCCACACAAGCATGAGGACCTGAGCTTAATCATGCAAGCCCACACAAAAATGCCAGGTTTGGTAACATATGCTTGTCAACACAGCATTGAGGAGGCAGAGACAGGGGGATTTCTGCAGCTCTCTCTGTTCATATTATCTATCCTAACTGGTGATCTCCAAGCCATCGAGGAGAGAGACTGTCTCAGGGGACATGAGATGCTGTTCCTTCCTGAGAATCACACCTGTAGGCACTATGTGCGCCAGCAACACCTCACACACCTGCACAGCAGACGCATGCATAAAAGGAAAGGGCAGGCATTGTGTAGCTTTAAGGAATGGCGTTCCATATTTTCAGTTAAACCACTACTTTGGTTTATAATGTAGCCCACATCTGCTATAATCTTAATAATACCCTGTTCTCTGGCACTATCAAATAGAGAGAATGTCAACATCTCCAACTATTACTGCTTTTTTCCCTGTGTCCCTTTGTTTCATAAGCACTGAAACTGTTACTAGACATTCCCACATTTAGGACTACTACAGGGTTCTGATACATTGTGTTTTATGTCATTTCAAAGGGGCTCACATCAAAGCCTACATTGTGATGTCCTTAGAGCCATACTGGCTTTCTGTGCTTATGTTTTGCATGCTGTGTCTTTCTCTATCCTATTTGTTTCCTTCCTCAGCTTATATGAAAGGTGTCTGTCTAGTATGTATGTATGTACGTATGTATGTATGTGTTTTATATATGTGTGTGTGTAGCTGGGCATTACTTCATACTCGTTTTAACAATCTTTGCCATTTAATGAAACAGTAAACCCAATTATGTTTAATTATTGACATGGATTTAAAATTTTGATTTTGCTGTTTATTGTACCTGATTCTATTCTTCATTTCTTTGTATTATACAAATATGATTTTACCTTTCACCTTCAATCATCTATCCCTTTTCACACATGTATGTATGTCTGTGTACATATGCGTCTTTAGTGGTTGCTCCAAAGATTACAGAATACACATCGTATGTGACTTTATAGTTCACTTGAGATTGGTGCTGCACTTCATCAGGTACACACACAATCCCACCTTCTCGCCCACCGCTCCTGTGGGCCACCATCGGAAACAACCTTTCCATGTCATGTAAGACAGAATAGACAGATATAAGCTTCGTTGTGAGTATCTGCTGTCCTTTCCTGAATCCCGTTCTGCTTCCACTCCAGCCCCAGCATTCACTCCTGGTGGGAGGCACTGCTTCCTCCGGACTTCATGCCTTCTGCTTCTCCAGTCTGCTGTCAAGGGTTGTTTCACCTTCATTTCCTTTCAGGCATTTTTTTTTTCAAACAGTTCTGGGATTTCAGCTGTGCTGCCTTCCTCCCCTCTGCTTCATTTCCCATGACTCACCTTAAAACTTCTCTCTGCTCATTGTAAACTTTTCTTTTTTAGTTGACATATGTTTGTTTTTGTTTTTTGGTGGTGGGGTTTAGACAGGGTTTCATGATGCAGCTCTGGGTGTCCTAGAACTCACTATGCAGATCAGGCTGGCCTCAAACTCACCAAGATCTGCCTGCCTCTGCCTCCTAAGTGCTTCGATTAAAGGTGTATACCACTACCACTATGTCCAGCATTACATATATATTTCTAATAACATCTTTGAAGTCCGAGCTGAGCCAGGCCAGATGGCCAGGCTTGTAGTTTAGCCTACTTGGGATCCTGGGGCCAGAAAATACTAAGACCACTCTGAATAATGTGGTGACTTCTGTCTCAAAAGTGAAAAAGAACGCTAGGGATGGATGTGACTCTGTGGTAGAGCATTTACCAAGCAGACACAAAGCTCTGGGTTCAACTGATCCCAGTAAGGGAAAATTTAATCCTTGTTTGGAAATTCCATTATTGGGTTACTGTTTTTTCTCTTGACTCTGCGTCCCCTCACATTTAATAATTTTTAATTTTATGCAGGGCACTGTGGATACCTTATGGTATCTCTAGATCCTACCATCTTAATCTTGAGAATGTCACCTTTTGTTCTAACACACCTCTAAATTATTAGCACTCCACTTTGAACTCCCAGAACTTCATTTACACATTGTGACAGCTCTGTCCCATTTTTGCCCTTAATGTCTTTGGTCTGGATCGTGGCCCTTCATAAAAAGTCCTAAATGGCTGGGCAGTGGTAGCACACACCTTTAATCCCAGCACTCGGGAGGCAGAGGCAGGTGGATTTCTGAGTTCCAGGCCAGCCTGGTCTACAAAGTGAGTTCCAGGATATCCAGGGCTATACAGAGAAACCCTGTCTTGAAGAAAAATGGAAAGGGAAAGAAAGGGGAAGGGGAAGGGGAAAGGGAAGGGGAAGAAGGGGAAGGAAGGGGAGGGGAAGAAAAGAAAAGAAAAGAAAAGAAAAGAAAAGAAAAGAAAAGAAAAGAAAAGAAAAGAAAAGAAAAGAGGTTTCCCAGTCATTCCGGACCGGTAGGACTCAAGCTCTAGAATGTCCCCTCTGTAGGTTTGCTCACCCTTCCATGGGTTCTTCATATCTTTCCTGTATACAGGCATCTCAGACCCAGAGAAAAGCTCCAGTAAATCTTGTATATACAATCTTAGGACTCTCCAAGTACCTCCCTGCTTTCTAGATCTCTCCCTCATACTCCATGGTCCATCCTATAAAACAGTAAGGATGGTTTCTTAGCTTCCAGCCTCCATCTAGACTGAGGAAGGCTCACTCTTGTTTGTTTGTTTGTACACAGAGGCAGCACATCTCTGTGTAGCTCTGGCTGTGTGGACCTTGCTTTGTAGAGCTGGCCTTAAACAGGAGGCTCTCATTAAAACAAACAAACAAACAAACAAACAAACAAAGCCAGCTATTTTTATACAGTGCAGTTCCCATTTCTCAAAGGTTCACCTCTCTTTCTTTTGGGTTTTTCTCAGTGACTTTATGTAGCTTTTCTGTTTTGTACACTTGAACCATACTAGCCTTAAGCTTATGGCTCCTCTGCTTCAGCTTCCTGAGCTCCGCAATTACAGGCATGCCACCGTATCTGGCTTAGATCTAGTGGAAATTTTTAGCCCTTGAATGCTTGAGACTGGGTATCTGTGCAGCCTAGATTGGCCTAGAACTTTCCTTGCAGTCCAACCTGGCTTTTAACTCTTAGATTGCAGGGTATGTCACTAGATTAGGCCCTGGGCATGGGTTTTTGACTGAAAGAAAGAAATATAATCAAGAATTGCTTTCAGAAGGTAGAAGTGTAGCTGGACAGAGTGGCAGAACTTGGGAGGCAGAGGCAGGGAGATTTGAGTCTGAGGTCAGTCTCATCTGCATAGGGCGTTCCAGCTCATCCAGGATACGCAGTGAGACCCTGTATCAAAATAAGAAAAAGGATAACAATATGTCTTGTTTTATGCTCCCAGTGGGAAACACTGTACCCTTGAATGCAATGGATTTATTAACACCACAGTTGTAATCTGATTCCTAGGTAAAATGTGACCAAGCCATGAAAAGGGTGCCCCAGGATGGTGACAAGACCCATGCAAACCTCAGACCCTCTCTTTGGCTGGGTGTTATCACTTGACACATTTAGAGTACACATCAAAGCATTCCCTACATAGACACAATTAGAAGGTGTCTTTATGAGCTTAAAATCTGGCTGTCAAAGAAGGACAAAGATGTATAAACAGAGTCAAATAACTGCCAAATGTGAAGTGACGTGAAGACAGGTCGTTACTCATCACAGTGGTGAAGGAATGCCTAACTGAGCAAGACAGAGCTCAGGAGTCCTTAAGAATGAAGAACGGGGGCTGGTGAGATGGCTCAGCAGGTAAGAGCACCCGACTGCTCTTCCGAAGGTCCTGAGTTCAAATTCCAGCAACGACATGGTGGCTCACAACCATCCGTAACAAGATCTGACTCCCTCTTCTGGTGTGTCTGAAGACAGTTACAGTGTACTTACATATAATAAATAAATAAATCTTAAAAAAAAAAGAATGAAGAACGTTCTACTCACAATGAACAGAAAGTACCAAGACCCCAAGGCAGGAGCATACGACCTGGCAAAGGGAAAGGAGGTAGGTAGAGTTGCCAGAGTGGAATGCTAGCGAAAGAGAAGCAGCCAACGCTACTTACAGACCTCGGGGCTTTGGTCTTAAATACTCAGAGTTATGAAAAACAGGATAATTAAAGTGACCAGAGACAAAGGTGCAGAGGAGCAAAGGTAGAAGAGGGACTAAGGAAACACTAGTTGAGTCTCCTCCTCAAAGACTACACTTTCCAGCTTCCCTTGTGGACTACAGGGCCAGAACATAATATACTTAGGGTTAGGGTTGGGGTTGGGATTGGGCCAAGTATACTGATCATCTCAGAGTTTCACTTCCTGCCCCGAATCAGTCTGGATGCATCGGTTCAATAGCTCAACAGCAGCTAACTCCACCATCTCATCCGTGTCCCTTACTGCACACATGCATCAATCTTCAACCACAAGGAGGAGCGGGGCTGGGCTGGTGAGATGGCTCCGCAGTTAAGAACACTGGCTGCTCTTCCAGAGGTCCTGAGTTCAATTCCCAGCAATCACATGGGATAAAGGGATTCTAACATGAAGGTATTTATGCAGAGACACACATTAGCTAAATAATAAATAAATAAATAAATAAATAAATAAATAAATAAATAATAAAATAAAATAAAAATTAGTCAGAACCCAAAGTTCCTAATACTGTTTTCTGCTTTTCCCACTGACAAACATTTACCAGGTTAAAAGAAATCACAAATCTTAGTGTTCTAAAATTGAAATATTCTATCTCAGGTAGACCTCAGCATTAATCACCAACTCTTTACTACCCCCCTCCAGCCCCCCAGACAGGGTTTCTCTGTGTAGCCTTGGCTGTCCTGGAACTCACTCTGTAAACCAGGCTGGCCTCAAAACTCAGAAATCTGCCTGCTTCTGCCTCTGGAGAGCTGGGATTAAAGCGTGCACCACCACTGCCCGGGCAACTCTTTATCCTTAATTCTTGCTCCTTCAAAAGGCACCTCAAGCCCAGCCCCACTCTTGACCCGCTGTTCTGATTGTCTTTCCTATTTCAGAAAGAAGAGAGACGTTTTAGGCAATGTTCTATTTACCTATAAAGATCTTTGTGCACTTTGCCCCCTCTGCCATTTCCAAATGCCTAACTACTTGAGTTTTGGATCCTCTATCATTCAAGCACTTTGCTTTATCATTACTGCTTTCAACCTTTACTTCTGCAAGGGTTCTGCCCCCCTAAACTCAAGTGTCCCTCCCTAGGGTTTGGCTCTTGGAGCTTTATGCAAACCATGAAAGTAGCTACCACTGAGCTCTATCCCAGCAGTGGACAAGGCTGCACAAATTGCCCAGGCAGGATTTGAACTTACAATTCCCCTGCCTAGGCCCTTTGACTAGCTGGGATTACCACCTGGGCCTTTCTCCAGGCTCTGGGACCTATCTTAAAACATAAAACAGAGCCACCCCTCTCTGATTTTAAGCATCCCTAGTTTAACTCAGCACCCTCCTTCTTACCGCTGCATCCTTTCCACAGAATGATCTTGCTTTAAGTCTACTAAGATGGCTCTCACCACTGACTTCTTCAGGCACACGGGATGGTATATCACTTCTAACCTCAGCCTCCTATGGGCGGTGGGAGTCTCTTTCAACACAAAACATGTCAGTCCTCCCTCCTACAGAAACAAAGCCAGACTTTGGTGCTTAACACTTATTCAGCTACCAGCTTTTCAGCCTCCTCAAATCCCATCACGTTTTATAGACCAATGACTCGTTCTGTATCCTCTCACTTCATCTTTTGGTAAGCTGTGTTCCTGCACAACCTCCCTTCAAATACTAAATCACTTCCCTAACCGCCACCCTGTGCTCCCTGCAGCCTTTCACTCTTCGGATCCAATCCGCAGACGGCATTTCCTGCAGCAGCTGTCTACATACTGCTCGTTGTGTGTACTTTGAAAAGGATGCAGAAGGTGGGCTGCACACGCCTTCACTAAGTGACTAGGACAAAATCTGAGTATCACGATAAGTGAGGAAAAGGCTGTAAGCCACTGGAGAGTGCATCCGGCTGTACTAGTAAAAAAAAGGAAAACATCCGATTCCTAAGTGCCACCTAATAAATTATACGAAATTATTTTATAACCACCATGAGAAAGAAGCAGCAATAGACCCCGAACTCGGCAGAGGCAGGCTTACTAGGAAGAGGATGCTCGTAGGATTGCAAAGCGCCTTCCCACAGACTAACCAAAGAGCGGACTCCTGAGAAGAGTAGGGGAGAAAAAGCACAACCGAACCAAATGATCAAACTGGGGTACACGCCAGGCAGGGGGGTGGGGGGGGGCACGCCTTTAATCCCAGCACTCGGGAGGCAGAGGCAGGCGGATTTCTGAGTTCGAGGCCAGACTGGTCTACAGAGTGAGTTCCAGGACAGCCATGGCTACACAGAGAAACCCTGTCTAGAAAAAAACAAAATAAATAAATAAATAAATAAATAAATAAATAAATAAATAAATAGGGGTACACATGGACAAAGTTCAGATACAATGACCAATAGATACCCCATACAAACCGTTCTAGACAAGTCTGCAGTCAGAATGAAGCCACGACAAAGAAGTCCAGGCTCGCTCTGTAAAATACATGCTTCAAAAGTATCAATGTGGTGACAGACACGTACTAGTCAACTGTTCCAGACTGAGACTAAAGAACAAAGGACATCCTGAGGGCAACTTTTTTTTTTAAGATTTATTTATTTATTTATTTAATGTAAGTACACTGCAGCTGTCTTCAGACACTCCGGAAGAGGGCGTCAGATCTCGTTTCGGATGGTTTTTTGGAGCCACCATGTGGTTGCTGGGATTTGAACTCAGGACCTTTGGAAGAGCAGTCAGTGCTCTTACCCGCTGAGCCATCTCACCAGCCCCTGAGGGCAACTTTTAAACCACACATCATGTGTCAACATCACAGTTCCCTGATGATTATAACAGTCATATAAACCCATTCTTTAGAAAAACAGGAATGTTAGGATGAAGGGTCATTTGTACATGTAACTTTAAAATAGTTCAGAAAAAATACTGCATACACTATTCACAAGGCAGTCAGGAACTGCCCTGGATGCTAAGTAGTAGATAAGCTGACTATACGATACACACACAACACATTGTTTGGCCATAAAGAATGAGGTCATACCCTCAGTAAGATGAATGGGCTTAGCAATGTTACTCAAAATAAGCCAGACTCAAAGCCAAGTGTTGTAGTGTTTCTCATGTATTTGGAATCTAGATTCTAAAACATCAAATTACACTATTTGGCAAAGAGGACCCGTGAGAAAGGGAAGGGGTAATAAGAATACTGGATTATGACCAAAGTGCACCATATACATGGATGAAAGGTCATAATAAAAACTATTCTGTACACCACATACTAATAAAAACATTTTTTTAAAGTAGAAAAAAAAAGGAAATATACATGTGCACATGTAGAGAGAATCTAAAGATGGAAACAAGTGTGGTGTACATTTACAAATTGCTACTGAAGAGTCCTGCAGCCCTTCTGGAAATAATTTGGCAACCAAACACCATAAAAATGCTACAGAATT
Organism: Mus musculus; assembly: GCF_000001635.26. Lineage (NCBI taxonomy): Eukaryota > Metazoa > Chordata > Mammalia > Rodentia > Muridae > Mus > Mus musculus. The sequence goes on from NC_000070.6 coordinate 40,254,376, forward strand.
ACATGTGTATTTATAATAAGCTCAAAAAAATGCTACAGACCCTTTATCCAACCGGGAATCAATACAAACATCACACATTAAAGCTTCCACTAAAGACAGCTGATGCAATGGCACACCCCTAAGGTCTAATACTTAGGGGACTGTGGCGGGTGGATTGAGCTAAGGAGACCAACCTCAGCCACACAGCTGGGGAAAAGCTGCACACATAAAACCGCATGGACCCTGACTGAAAGGAAATCACAATGCTCAACTGTGAAGGATACTGTGTTACCTCGCACTACATGTTCCTTAAACTATTGACACTCGATAGCAACAGAGTAAGTTAACTAGAAAACTCTGCATTAAGATAGCATTTCCTTCTAGTGAAAACTGTAAAGAAGAAGCCACACTACAATTTTCATAGTTAATTTGCAAACTTGCAACATGAAAACTGTAAGAAACCAAATTATGTAATTTTATGTATAACAAGATATTTTAAGGGACTGTGTGCTGCAGTGTTACACAGCATCGCACACAGCCATGAGACTGATGGGTGCGGGTGTGTAGCCCTTCCCGCTGATGAGGTACTTTGTAACTAATAACTAACAGCTGTATGAGCCCACTGACATTCAAAAACCAAAGTCACTTCCAGGGGGAAATGGGGATCCTAGATACACTTTAGCATAAAGTTCAGCCAGACTGTCCAGTTGTCAAATGAAGAGGATGCCAAGTGTGAAGGTTCTGGCAGGGTATGGAGCAGTACAGGGGATGCTGGTGGTGGGTGAATGCAAGAGGAAGGCCGCAGATAAACTTGGAGCCTAGCCTCAAACTTCTAAGCCAGAATGTCACTGGATTTTTAATTTATTATTATTTTCGTCTGATTAAAACATCACAATGCAAAACTACTAAGTATTTTAAGGAAATGGGAACTTTAAATGAACAGATTTTTTTTTTTTTTTTTTTGCATGATGTCCTCAGAATGAGTAGGGGTGGTGGTTATAAGCAAGAGTGAAGCACAAAAGTACACCTACGGACCGGCTCCACCAAATGGTACAAACACAAAAGAAATCCTAGAACAGACCTGGTTACTTGCAAAGAAAACTGACGAAAAACAAAACCCCTCGGGCACTTTGGCTTACAAACCTAACTACCTTATAACACCTAAAGAAATAGAAGCAGTAATTAAAACTCTCCCAAAAGGTTCAGGGCCAGATAGATGGCTTTTGTACAAAAATTCTACCAGACCCTCAAAGAGTTAACACCAATAGTCTCCAAATTATTCCATAAAACAGAAACAGAAGAAACATCACCTAGCAGTTTTTATGAGGCTGCAGTTACCTTGATACCAAAACCACATTAAGACCCAACAAAGAGATAAACAGACATGTTTATCTCCCTTATGTTTATATTCCCTTATGAACATAGATGCAAAAAATCTCAGTAAAAATACTTGCAAATCAAATCCAAGAATACATCCAAGATCATCCACCATGATCACGGAGGTTTCAACCAAGTGATGCAGGGATGGTTCAATACACATAAACTGATAAATGTAACCCACCATATAAGACGGAAAGACAAAAACCACAGGATCATCTTACTAGAGAAACTCCTTTGACAAAGTCCAATACCCCTTCATGATAAAAGTCCAGGAGAAACTAGGGATACAAGGGACATACTTAAACATAATAAAGGCAGTTTACAGCAAGCCCATAGCCAACATTCACTTATTTGGGCAAACTCAAAGCAATATCACTAAGATCAGAATCAAGACAAAGTTGCCCACTCTTCCTATCTACTCAATACAGCACCCGAAGTCTTGATACAAATTAGAAAAGTAGAAGTCAAAGTATTATTTTCAGATATGATAGGATAGATAACAGACCCTAAAAACTCTACAGATTCCTGAGCTGACAAAACACTTTCAGCCAAGTGGCTGGATACAAGATTAACTCCAAAAATCAGGAGCCTCCTTTATAACAATGACCAAAAGACCGTGAAAGAAAAGAAGAAGAAAGAAGAAAGAAGAAGAAGGAAGAAGGAAGAAGGAAGGAAGGAAGGAAGGAAGGAAGGAGGAGGAGGAGGAGGAAGTATCTTGGGGTAACTCTAACCAAGCAAGTGAAAGGATTATATGATAAAAACTTTAAGACACCGAAGGAAGAAATTTTAAAGAGAGGATGCAAAGCTCTCCCATGCTCATGGATCAGTAGGATTGGTATAGTAAGAATGGCCATCCGACCAAAAGCAATCTACAGATGTAATACAATCTCCATCAAATTCCAACATGATTCTTTACCGGTCTTAAAAGGTCAATTTTTAGCTTCATATGGAAACACATAACCCAGGATAGCAAAAACAATCCTGGTGGTCATCGCCATCCCAGATTTCAAGTTGTGGTATAGAGCTACAGCAATAAAAACTGCTTGCTATTGGCACAACAGACATGCTGATCAGTGGACTCAAACTGAAGACCCAGACATAAATTCACAAACCTATGGACACCTGTTTTTGGTTTTTTGTTTTGTTTTTATAAATAAGCCAGAAATACACACTGGAAAAAAGAAAGCATCTTTAACAAGTGGTACTGGTCAAACTGGATGGCTGCATGTAGAAGAATCCAAATAGATCCACACTTCTCACCCTGCACAAAACTCAAAATCTAACCAAAGAATAGTCTTAAACTCACTAGCAGAGGGAAAGACTTTCTGAACAGAACACCATTAGCATAGGAACTAAGATCAACGGTAAATGGGACCTCATAAAACTGAAAATATAATGTAAGGCAAAGAACACCATTATTCCCACAAAGCAGCAGCCTAAGAAGGGGAAGATTTTCCTAAGTATGTATCACTGTTATCCAAAATACAGAAAGAACTAAACTAGGTATCAAGAAAACCGTCCAATTAAAACATGGGGGACAGATATAAACAGAATTCTCAGGGAGGAAACACAAATGGCTGAGAAAACACTTTATAAAACTGGAACCATGACATTCCCAAGTATACAGATGGGCCTAGAAAAAAAGCCATCCTGAGTGCAGTAGCCCACACCCAAAACAAGAATGGTATTTATTTGTGTATGGATATTAGCTATTAAGCTGTGATAATCATGCTTCAATCCACAGAACCAGAGGTTAGGTAGAGTACAGGATTAGGAGGAACAAATCTTGATAGGAAAGGGAATTAGACTATACTTATGGATGAGAAGGGGGCTGGAATGGGAAGTTCAAGTGGGGAGGAACAGGGGAGAGAGAGGATGAAGGAACACAGAAGAGCCAACTAAAATTTGGGCATTTGAAGAGTTGTATAGAAACCTAATACGGTAGAAGCTTCCTAAAATATATACATATATGAAGGCAATCTATATCCAAATAGTGGGAGGGAGAGAGCCCCAACTGGCCATCTCTGTCACCAAATGAGGTTTTCAGTAATTGGGTTACATCGAATTGAGTTGTTGGCCAAAGGGAATCTGCAAACCTAGGCTGTTGCTAGAATCAGTTGCTCTTCACAAAATGATGACAAGGACCCACTCAACATGGAGAAGTTGAGGTGATGCCCACAGAGCCTCCAACCCTATGATCTAGCATCTTTGGTTCAGGAAGGTACTCTGATACTAGCAAGAGAAATGTAAGCACCAACCAGCCATAAACTCTGACAACGGTGTCTTCCCTGCAATATATGCTACTGCTACGAAGGCACAAAGCGTGTGGGACTAATCAACCAGCACCTGGTTTGACTGAAGCACCCCTTCCCCATCCCACCCGAGATGGAAACCATACCAAGAACCTAAGACTGGGTAGCCCAGAGACCTTAGGTAAAACCAAATCCTAATGATCTTTTAACAAAATATATAGTGATAAAAATGACTCCCAAGCTGTCCAGCCATCACCAAAGCTTCTTCCGACCACACCCAACAACCAGATTCGCAACCAGATGTTATGCAGAGTGCCAGACTCTGGCACGCTCAGCCCGATACAGACCACCGCAGAAGAGGAAAGAGGGGAAGGAGGGCAGCAAGACAAGGCCATCTAAACCAACATGATTAAACCGTTACCACCTCAGAGATTGAGGGAGCAGCAGAGAGCTTGCACGGGTTTGCGCCAGGTCCTTTGCATACATGTTACAGTTTCTAATTTAGTTTATTTATGGAACTCCTGAGTGTGCAAACAAGTGTTTCTTGTGTGTTCTCTTGGGTTTTCCTAGCCTATTTCTGTTTTATCTTACTCTATTGTTTTACTGTTACCCCTTAGAATTCTAATGATACAAGAAGGGAGTGGCTCCAAATAGGAGAGGTAGGGAGGAACTGGATGGAAAGGGTGAGAACCCCCCCCCCCCCCGCCCCGTCAAGAACCCTTAAAAAGGCTTCTTGCAATTACAAAGTCCATTCCTTAATCACATAGTTCTTCCACTATTTCTCACTGTGTGAACTTCAAACTGTCAACATTTAATTTTAGACTCTATTTTAAAGTCTGAAAGTCATTTTCTATTGCCTTTTAAGCAGATTTTGAACATTTTTACCTAAATTGTTTCTACACTTTCTTTCCACAACCCTGCTTCTAACATGCTAGGCCCCACTCCTGCCTTTAGATCACTGCAGATTCTCTGCCTCTCAGATTCTATTGCTGTCAACTTATTTTCTGAACTCTAACTCAACTATCTATTACTTCCACGAAGATCAGGTTCCCACTATATGTAAGATGTATTTCCACACATATATACTGCTCTCCGGAGAACTATATATTCTTTATACAACCGTTTTAACTAAACTATTGGTAAAATCCATGAGGGTAATGATTCTCTATGCTCTGCTCTCCCACTAAAACCCAATACTGGCCGTGAAGCAAGCCTTCCCATTTCTACTCAAGAATGACCAATCACAGGAAACAAGGCAAACTGAGGCTTATGTTTGGAGTAAGTCCAAGCTCTGCTGTGCACTGACAATCTTTATCAGGTTAGATACACAGCCATCTTATTTCTGCTAACAATAAAAACAAAGAGCCACTTTGTGCAGAAAAATTGCCAAAGCAGGTTTTGGCCAGGGTTCCTGTGTGTTTGTAGTAAGCCAAACGCTCCAAAGCCATTCCCCTGAAGAGTGTAAGAAAGATCCTCAACGTCGCAACTAAAGAACTGAGCTATGGGGGAGGAGAGACTACAGCCACTGAAGCTGGGCCCGTAACTAACTGTTCACCCAGGTTTTAAGCCTTTGGCTCCAGCAAAACTTTAAAGAAATCAATGTTGCACAGAAAATTGTCTGAATTTTTTAGAGTGTACAGTTTTATTGTCTTTTGTTGAATACACATTTGTCTTATTGCCAGTCCAGATAACCAAGTATATAAAGAAAATACTAAACTTTGCTTTTGGCAGAAGCCAAGATAACCTGTGCAGATTAAAACGACTTACTTCAGTCTAAGAAATGGTTTTGAATCATACAAATCTTTTATGAAAAATAACTGTCCAAAAGCATTCTCCTAGCTTGTAACACACTTCCAGAATAACTCTCAAAAAAAAAATTCAAAAATACTACCATAAAAATATGTCAATACCATATGGCTTTATGAAATAACTTCTAAATTTTTTTGATTTTTATTTAAAAAGTTTCCCAAGTTTTAAATAAACAGCTAGCAACATTTTCTTCACTTAAAAGTGCATATATCTGGGAATGGGACATACATAACTTTTTGAACAAATAATGAATTTTACAAATTAACACACACAGTTAAGATATTTTAAGAGGCAAAGTTTTTCCAGGAAGTCATCTAGACTGCAATAGATGACTCTTTACCTTTTCCCCACAGCCTCGGATTATCGAGGAGGGGCTCTGGCAGTCTTAAGACACATCACAGTCTCTACCAGGAGACACTGATGACAGTGAGGTCCGTGGAGATGGCACTGGTCTCGATGGTTCAGCCTGAATAGACACATTACTCGACTGGCTCTCCAAATCAGAGGCAAAGGTGCTTTCTTCTCTTACATCAAGAGTTTGTTCAACTGGGACTGCCGGCGAGTCACAATTCTCCACAGTTTGGCTGGTGCTCAAGTCATCAGCAAGTGCTGTAACGTCACAGTCCTTGTCCAGGACACCAAGCTCATCTTCGATTGTGACAACATCTTTAGTTTCAAATGCTCCATCTTGTATAGGCTGTGGAAGACTGCCATTGCTACATTCAATACCCGCCTTTACTTCAGACTCTCCATCGCTGTCACTGTCGATGGTTATAACCACCGGCGACCGTGAAGTATTATCTCCATGGTGTTTCTTATGCTTCTTCTTATGTTTCTTCTTTTTCTTCTTATGGTGTTTGCTTGTGTCCGTAGCCTTTCCTTCATAAACTATCTCTACACTTAGGCTCCGGGTCCTCCTCCTCCTCCTCTTGTGTTTTGTCTCTCTGTCTGATGATCTGCTATCTGAAAAGCTGTCACTCTCATTTTTATAACTGCCATCCAATTTTGATTTTTGGTAATGACTGTCCTTCCCTTTGGAAGTGAACTCCCGAGCCGGCTGAGCCTCTTCACTGGTACCTTCCAAATGCCGGGTTTTGTACTTGCGTTTCCCTCCGGGCTTCTCATTTCTCACCCGGTCGGGCCCGGCGGATGTAGTCCTCGACCTGTTACTGGACACGCTCCTGGACCGGCGCCTTTCATAGTAGTAGTATTTCCTTTCACTGTGATTCTTCTTCCTCGCATTTGTTCTTTCAGAAAAAGACTGAATTCTAAATTCTGGACTTGAAGACTGTCTAGAGTAATGGGCTCTTGAAAGAGTCCTCCTCCTGTATGATGATTCATAGCCATCTCTGTCCTTGTTTCTGCTGTAGTAAGTGTATTCCCACTTATATTTGCTTCCATAATTATTTCTTAAATAATAGCGATCTCGATTTCTGCTTCGTGATCTTCTTTTGCCATGATCACTGCTACGAGACCTCGATCTACTGGTGCTTCCACTACTTAGAGAAAGTGTCTGGCTCCTCCGGGACCAGCTGCTATCTCTAGTTCTGGATCTCTTTTTGTCCTTTCTTGCTCTCGGCCTGCTACTACTCTCCCTGCTTCTGGACCTCTTGTTCCTCAGTCTTTTCTTCCCGTGCTTCCTGTGATTCCTCGGGTCATGGCCACTTCTACTCTGGGACCGGGAATCTGAACTCCTCGACCTTCCTCCCTTCCTGTGTCGATGGTTATATGGGGAGCATACCCTGTCACCTCTTGTAGATGAGCTGTCCCTGGGAGCTGGCAATGATGTAGATCGTTTCTCTTCTTTCTTTGAGCTTATTCTTGTGTCAGAATCACAATGGCTTTTACTCATTTGTTCATCTTTTCCAAGGACAGAGCGTGGAGATGACGCCCGGCTAACATCACTGTCACCTGAACTGTACGACTGCTCTTGCTCCTGAGTCTTCACTGTCTCCACTTTCTCATAAGGGCCCAACTCCTCAGAATCAGAAGACAGTTCAACAAGTTCCGGGGTCCTTTCAGCCAATGGCTTAACAAACCCAACAATGACACAATTATCTGACGATGAATCACTGTCATTATTGACATCGTCATTGGTCTGTACTCCTTGTATCTGAGATGTGGTTCCTCCAGAGACAAGCTCTTCATCTGAACTGTCTGAAGAATTTAAAAGGGAAGACACGCCAACATGCACTTGCTCTGAACTTGAATAAGATGGTCCAGGAGTTTCATCATCCCACGGTGCCTGCCTAACAGTAGATGCATTCATATCTAGCTCTTGAGTTTCAGCCTCATCTGGTGATATTGTAATGACTGAAGAATCTGAACGGCTGCCTTCTTCAGATGAAGGAGGGCAATCATAATTAGCATGCTGGTCAAAAGCTGCCATATTGAAGGGAGATCTAGCAAAACTGATAAATTCATGTATAAAATGCTCAGTTCGATTAAGCAAAAATGGTCTTAAGTCAGACACAAATGCCTGACTCTCCAAATCATAGCGAGTAACATTACTCATGATGATGTGCTGGACGATATTGACTAGCGAACCATGGGCTCCAAAAAGCACAGTAAGTTCACGCTTTAACCAAGGAACTAATCTGTGAAGGCAAGCTGGATTTCTACGGAAGAACTCAGCTGAAATATCCCTGTAGCGGCCACCATCTTCAATACTTCTAACTCGAACACCAGCACGATAAAGAGTTCGCCTGAAATTAATAATATCTTGTTCTTGAATTTTCCGCAAAGATCTCTCATCTGTAGTAGTTGGCCCCCTTAATGCCATTTGTCTCATAAATTGAGGAATGTCAACATCTCTAGGTCTTGTCGAAATGCCTAACCCTTCAAACAGCACTCCACTATCTGGTGGCGTGGTTGTTCTCCTACTTACAGTACTACTGGGTGAATAAAGAGAGGCGCTCCGTTCTCTCGTCATAGTTGTCCGGTAGCGAAACCTTCGAACCTCAGGGTTAGTAAAGGAACCATTATAGGAAGGCCTCAGGACATACTCCTTGAAGTCATCTTCAGCCCTCACTGAATGGAAAATAGAATCAAAGGGCTGTTTACACAGTGGGCATTCGGCTTTGTTTTTGGACCACTCTTGTACACAGCGAAAACAGAACTTATGTAGGCAACGATCTAAGTAAGACACATTATCAAATCTATCCAAGCATATAGGACACTTAGAATCAGGAGACGCATCAGCTGGTACTGTCTGCTGCAATTTGCTAGTGCCAGCTTTAGGTGAAAAGTTGTCCATTTTAAATTCCTTAGCAGCTGAGGCCATTATCTGTAAAAGAGAAAGAAGTATATCAGTAACTCAGTAATAGAATAACTAAGCAAAAATGCTTCATAAAGCTTTGTTCATACTTCAGCAAAAATGAATGGCTTTAACATAAAGACAGTACATAATAAAAGCATAGCAATAGACCAGTTTCCTAAGATAACAATCCTCTATGTTCCCAAGTGTTACTATCTGTACTTTAATTTCACCCTTTACCTTTGGGGAAGTACCAGCACACAGTAGGCTCTTAGATACCATATAATAGCCTACATATTCTTTAAATAGTTTAAGAAGTATCTGACACAAACACATAAGCTCAGCAGCAAACAAATACCTGTGTTCCCATTCAGACTTAGTAAGTAACTTTTCAGTGAGTCTGCTACTTCATGTCATGACCATTGTGTTTCTTTCCTAGACTGCACTTTAAAAAAAGAGAAAAAACCCTCTTGTCCTCAAATATTTTCATGTATGGTTTTATATTTGTCAGACACATATGTCTCTAACACTATGTTCTAATGATTTATTCTATTCATGATATACTGTATATTTACAGAAAACAGTGTATAAATCAACTTATGTGTACTCAATTTTATACATGATATAGTACATTAACTTTTCTGAAACAGCTTTTGTAAAGTACTTTCCATATTCGAGAGTTCAGCCGTTTAAGCCAATTCTAGTTTTCGGTGAAAGTTTCATTAGAACATGACTTCCAGTGTTAAGAGCAGGGGAGGCGGTACCTGGCCACCAGACCTAGCCTTCCTGCCGAATCTACTGGTGAAGCCACCAGGTGTATTACATGCCTGGCGTGTCCTTCCTTACTGTCTGCACCCCATCACTAGATTGCTAATGATCAGTTCTTTACATTTATCACCTCAGGTTGTAGCTTACAGAATGACCTCGCTGAAGCGGACATGATATGTGTGTTGTAGTTCACCCCTCTCACCTATACACCCTTTCCTGTGCTGAATGCTATACTAACCATCTTGAAGATATTTAAAAATTCCTTTCCTTCACACATTACTCATTTTCCACCCTTTTCAGAGAATAGAACTGTAACTCTCCAAATAATAAACTCAATGGTCTAAGGAGAAAAAACAAAAACAAAACCACTTCAACAAAAACTGTACTGATAAAATACAAGTGCTCCATCATAGATTTTCCAGATTTGGGCATCTTGACTTTCTTAGAACCATACCTTCAGAAAAAGCCAATTAATTCAAACAAATGGTTCTTTAATGGCCCAGATATTTTCAGTCCTCTTTTTAGAAGCATTTCTTAGCATTTCTCTTTTTATAATCAACCCATTCAGAAAAAAGTTTTTTTTTTTTGTTTTTGTTTTTTTTTTTTTTAAGAAAGACATTAAAAAAAGAGAAAACTTTGTAGATCAAAGACAGTATGTGCTCAAAGCCTGCAAACAGCAGAGAGGGAGGGAGCTGACAGATGAGGCAACACAGACTGGTATCCAGGCTTCAACTAAACACAGCTCTAAGAGCCAGAGGAATCTGCACTGACTTAGTTAGCTAACACACGGGGGACTTTAATGGGAGGAAAAGATCAGTAAATTTCAAGATAAAACATATTTTATCTTAATTTGTTTCTCTGGAAGGCAGAATTTTAGTGTTTACTGAACATTTCTAATTCACACGAAACTTACAGCTTAGACCTGGGGATGAGTATAGGAACTAAGTGGTAGCCCTGCCTGGACAGGCAAAGCAGCCCTGGTTTCTAGTCCTAGAACTTAAAAAAGAAAAATAAAGGGGGAAAACAATAATCATACACTATATATCTAAACAAAACTCTGAAGTCACATTAGCCATGACCTCTGTGATGTAGTAACTGAAATGCCCACCACTGACAGATAAACACAATGTGGTTTAGTACTATATCAACATGGTCAAAACCCAGGCAGCGGAAGTCGTCTGCAGAAGGGGAGAACCTCCAGACGGCTTTGCAATGCTCCTCTCCACCTTGGCAAGAGGAGTGCAGACTCATTACTAGCCATCACATTCCACCTGTGAGAACGAGCACCCGTGATAGCCCAGCCAGAGATGGGACACCTGTACCAAACTTCCTCCCACAACACCCAGGGAAAATTAAGCAAGGGTGGGAAGACAAAGCCAGAGCCAGAGGTTCGAGAAGCTCAAGATATGCTGTGGCTGCTGCACGATACTCACAGCTGTGGTCACCTGTCTAAGTCCAAGCCAGTTAAAAATTACAGCATGGGGTGAGGGAGATGTTTTACAAAGGACCCAGGTCAGTACCCCGGAGGTGGCAACCACAATCAAACACCAACGTGAGTGTGAGTTCAACTACAATGATGACGACGACCAAAGAACTCCCAAAGCCCCACTCTTAACTGAAGGTCTTTAGGTAGCTGATGGTTGCTGTGGGAAGTCACTTTCTTTGAGAAGTGGCTACTGGTAGACCGCCCAAGCCCCTCTGGATAACCCTACAGCTATATGGATATAAGCAGCACTAACAGGACCCAGTGGCTTATATAAAAAACATGTGAACACAAAATTACTTAGTGATAAAAGTAATAAAGTACTGAATGCTACAACATAACATCTAATAAATGACACACACACACACACACACACACTGTATGGTACCATTCATACACATGACCAAAGTAGTTCAATAAGGAGGAAAAGATGCCTTGAGCTGATGAGATTTTCTGAGAAGACCAAACTGTTCCGTAATTACACTTGGGTGATAACTGCATGCCTCGGTGAATACACTAACAACTATAGTGGGGAGGTAGGGAACAGGCAGACTGGGCGGCGATGTACTTGCAGAAGACGTCCTGACTTTAGCAGCAAAGATGGACCCATTTAAATTTTGTATTTTGTATTCTAGACGGAAGCCTTGTAAACGTTCCTCTACCCTACTAACCTAAGGATCAGGGCTACAAACCAATACCTCCAGAGCAGATTAATCAGCTCTTCATAAAAAGCCAAGTCCAAAGGGAAATCTATTATTACTTTAGGATACACTCAACTTTTCCTTTTTTGATCTTCCAATCTGCTGATTCTAACAAAGATTAAAATCCCCTTTATACCATAATTTTGGGGAAATTTCTGGTAACAGGGTCAACATATCTAGGGAAAATAAATGGAGATCATGAACTTCAGAATTTTCTCCCCCCCACCCCCTTCCAAGTCAAGGCTTTCTACAAAAGTCAGCTTCTAAAGCACTCCTTAGATTATCACTGGACACAGAACTCAATCATCTGACTGCACTTTAATGCAGCACTACTGAAAATAATACTGAGAATTGCCACTTTTGGGGGGTGGGGTCAAGAATAAAGTCTCCCCGTAGCCTGGCTGGCCTGCACCTCATGGATCTGCCTGCCCCCACCTCCTGTGTGCTAGGATTAAAGGCATGGACACCACATCCAACTAGAATCAATACTTCTTACTTTGGATCTCCACAAAGATCAAGCTGGGACAAACTTGAAAGTTACTTCTCAAATATTCTCAACTCTAAAATCGGCGTAGTTTGAAAATGCTTGACCCAGGGTACTACTAGGAGGGGTTACACCCTTGTTGGAGGAAACTTGTTACTGTCGGGGTAGGCTATGATAACCTCCTCCTAGCCACCTGGACCAGTCTACTTCTGGCTTCCTTTGGATGAAGATGTACAACTCTCAGCTCTGCCTGCATCATGCCTGCCTAGACGATAATGGACTGAACCTCTGAACCTATAAGCCAGCTCCCATTAAATGTTGTCCTTATTAAGAGTTGCCGTGGTCATGGTGTCTCTTCACAGCAGTAAAACCTTAACTAAGACAGAATACCAATAGTCTTTTGAAAAGGGGGAAAAAAAAGTTGTGTGAAGGGATACAATTTGAATAAGCAAACACTTGGTGCAGGGTTTGATGATGAGAGTTCAACATAGTTGCTTAAGTTATGGAAAAGTTTGATATTGGTAGTGATCATCACCCACACCTCTGACAGTTTCCAAAGATGATAACAATTATATTTAACATATCTAAGCAAAGCAGCTAACAACATCCACAAATAGATAAAACAGAATGACTGGTAAAAAGCAATCTGCATTCTACTTGTAAATCTGAATAGTTTAAAATTTGTTAAGTCCTAAATGACCAAATTTAATTTCTTCTTTTTTTAGTGAGGCTAGACAGAGTTTCTCTGTGGAGCCCTGGCTGTCCTGGAACTCACTCTGTACACTAAGCTGGCCTTGAACTCAGAGCTCTGCCTGCCTCTGCCTCTGCTGGGATTAAAGGTATGCACCACCACTGTCCAGATTGAATTTCAATTCTGGTAATAATAAAATTTAATTGGGACCAGGCACCCTGGAATATTCCTGCATTCCCAGAAGACTGGAATATGAAGGCAAGACGGTGAGAAGACCAAGGTCATCCTTTGCAAAGTAGGGAACTCCAGACCACTCTTGGCTACAAAAGTCCCTGCCCCAAAATAAAAGGGGTGAGGGTTGCTTGGAAGCTAGCCCCGTGAAAGCCTCTCCTTCTAGATACGCATTGAGTGTGACTGACTGAAGAGCCCTGCACTTTGCATTCCATCTATTTCCAAACCCTCAAATCCTCTCAAACGAAACACTCTACCCTGTACTAGCTCAACTCTTAAGACACATACGTTTTTTCCTTCTTTCTCCACTTTAACATAGGACGGTGCCCAGTAGAACTGCTGCTTCCCAGTTCCGGTCTTAATCTCCGTGCCTTCAATCCCGTAACTGCCCCTCTCCAGTCTACCAATCAGAATCAGCAGCCCATGAGCAAAGGGCACTAACTAGATGTGTAATAAAGTCACAAGGCATACAAGCCCTGCCCACAATGTGTAGCACTGCACAACTCCTCTAGCCTTAACAGCTTCCTTAGTCCAAAACTACTGTCTCGGATGGAAAGACAACCACACCATGCATGTTACATAAACACGACCAACTGAAATGCTGATCCCATTTCACAGACAGGGTCCAGGGCTGGGGACCTACCAAGGTCACACTTCCTAACAGTGGCAACTGTTTTGCGCCGACACACAGCTCTATCCCGTATTCAGTTGCGCTCCAGCCCTTCAGGCAGTGCAGGGAGACACTCCCCTCGCTTGCCCACCGGTGCCGATCCACAGGTGCCCTGCAGCGTGGCGACCCCAGCCCTTGGGAGCTCCGGGTGGAAGAAGGCCCAGACCACAGGGCTGCTCCAGGGCCTACTGGAACCCCTCACCCATTGTTCCCGGCCGACTCACCTCCGAGGACGCGGTGGCAGGAACCGCTGGGCCGTTGGAAGCCAGCTCCCGCCGGCTCAGTAAGCTCGGCCGGTGGCGGCAGGATCCGCGAAGGCGTACCCGGCGGCTTCGGCGCCTCCCCTCCTCGGCAGGCACCAGAGGGGGCGCTTCACCCTCCTCGCGAGACAGCGGAGACCCCGGTGGCGGCGGCTGCGACCCCTATGACGTAGAACGTTCATCACCCACAGGCAGTTTGGAGGCGGAGAGAAGGCGAGACCAACCCCCCGAGCCCGCGCAGCAAAACACCGCTCCTCCACCCCCTTCCCCCGAGCTCTGGGCGCATGCGCCAAACCGCTGCCGCACGCAGGAGGCGGGACGTTACGGCACAGACCCCGGACCCTGCCCTGCCCCCACCGCGGGGGGGCACAGCACAAACTCCACAATCACAACCAAATATGCAGAAAGGCTGCCTCAGTATCAGTGGAACCTCACAAACTTCAACAAGTTGTTAGGATTCTCTATGGTGCCACGGGAACTGGACTGAGCTCCCAGAGCACCCTGGTCCTTCCGTCTATTTCAGCTGGGTTGACCATCAGGCATTTCTTTTACCCCGCCATAACTCCCTGCGGCCCGCTTCCCTCTTTCCACTCTCGGAAATCTACACTAAAAATGTATCTGACACATCTGCGCCCAAAGCCGAGCGGCCCAGCCTCTGCCGGCCAGGCTTCCACTCTGCACACCACCAGCATCCTGATAGTTGGCCTGCCAAGCTGCCTTTCTCGGGACTTAGTATTTCAAACTTGCTGCAGTCCCAAGCATTCGACAAACTGCCCGTCAACACTTGTTGGCCGGCAGATCCACCATGCGGGCTACCTGTACAACATATTTGAAAAGATTTCCAGCCATCAGCGATAATATTCTGTTTGTTCTTGGTGAACGGCTCAACTAACAGTTCCCAACGATGTTTTTGTTACGTAAAAGATGTTTAAGTCAAGCATAAACATATGAAGGTCTATCCGCATTTGGTGGAAACCGATGTGGGTGTGGGACGGCAACTTTGATTCTTCCACCGTGGACTATTTTCCAATAAACTTTTATATGCACACGATGGCACACTATCTTGTATTAATACCGCACTGCAAATGCAGGATAAAGCAGTTAAGGAATTCCTATGTGAGCGCAAAAAAGGCGCGATCTTCACATTTTCTCTTTTATTCCCTCTGCTGCCTGAAAGGCGGGCTAGGCCCGGATCACGTGATGTGTTCCAACTCCGGGCGGAAGCCCGCGGGAGCGCGCAGAGTCCCGCTGAAAAATGGCTGCTGCATCGGGGTGCAATGCGCCCGCGAGCAGGCTGTAGGGCCCTTGCCACCCCGTCCCCGCTGCTCCCTTACCATGAGGCCGATGAGTCGCCGAAGCCTGGACTGGACTTACTCCCTGGTAGGTACCGAGCAGAGCGGAGCTCCAGAGCGCACCATGGCAGGGCCCGCGAGCCGAAGGTAGACTGTTGGCTCGCAGCTTGGAACTCCAGAACCCATTCCTAAATTGAGCGTTCACGCCCTGCCCTCGGCTCCGCCTCTTCCTGGAGGACACGCTTTTCCGCCTCTGACGTCAGGGGTTGCAGGCCTGCTTGCCTCTGGGCTGCACTGTGTTAGAGGCATGTGATGCCTTTCCACCTGTAGCTGCTTGCTCGGGCTACACAGGGAAAGGACCCGGCACATTGATTTCTTCTTTTTGCTTTTCCTCCCCTCCTTTTAGTTGCTCCTTGCAATCGTCTTGCTCTCTTGGGGATTCGTCATCTATGCATCGACTGTAGCTGCACGACGACAACTACAGAAGGAGTTTCCAGACAAGTTCTTCTGAACGAACTTTTGTAATTCTTAGCAAACACTTCTTTTCTTCAGATGGCACCTATGTAGACTCAAAGTAAAATTCACAATACAAATTTGCGTGTGGCCTTTTGTGATAAGCGTTAACATGCCAATTTTTCAAAATGATCGGACAACACCCCCCCCCCCCTTTTTTTTTTTTCGAGACAGGGTTTCTCTGTATAGCCCTGGCTGTCCTGGAACTCACTTTGTAGACCAGGCTGACCTTGAACTCAGAAATCCGCCTGCCTCTGCCTCCCGAGTGCTGGGAGTAAAGGCGTGCGCCCCCACGCCCGGCTCTATTTTGTATCAGGTCATAGCTTTTCATTCTAGTGCTCAAACACTTCACATCCTCATGTCAAATCAGTATGTAAACAACACTGTGACTAAAATGTGTTTTGCATCCTGTTTATCAAAATGGACAGAAAAAAGTAGCTAATAGCTCTGTTTAGTATTTGTCTTTTTACTGTTAGTCTCAAATCATAGAACCTTTGGACAGTAACACGGACAGTGATAACACTCTGAGAATAAGCTTTATTAATTACTTTTCCAGGAAACAGATTCAGTAAATACAGCACTTTAGGAACATACTTGTGCTGTTACACAAGTCTGTTAAGTTTTTAAGGACTCTTCAATGATGTTGATCAGGAAAATCTCTCATTGGTGGAATTACTTCTCCAGTCTCCAGAATTGTATCACCCTAGGGAAAACAGGAAGTGTTTAATAGAGATTTTTCACCAAATATACATTTCATTGTAAATATTCCAACATTTGCTCAACACAATAAATGACTATAAAGATACTTTCTTTACATTTGTTAAATTTAAGCCAGGTCTGATGGTGAATTAATCCCAGTGCTCTAGAGGTAGAGGCAGGCAGATCTCTAGTTTGAAGCTAGCTGGTCTACATAGCAAGTTTCAGGGCAGACAAGACTACATAGATCGACCCTGTCTTAAAACAAACAAAAAAACAACAAAAAGAATCCCCAAAAAAGGCCATTAAAATTATTTTGCATTTTACCTAAAACATTTCAATTTAGGTGCTAATTTTTTACTTGTACTGATTTGTAAATGAAGCTAAAAAAGATTAATCAAACTATTACATGAGGACTTAAAAATTAAAAGGCATACTAAAGTGCATATTTAGACGGTAGACTGTAGTTCTGAAGCATGGATATACTTGTGAGACTATCTATCTCCACAATCAAGGTAATGACATCCTTCTGATTACAAGATTTAGTATTTTATTCCTTCAATCTATTGTCTCAACATCCACCTCCAAGTTTCAAAAATACTGTGCATAGATGGTCACTCTATGCTAGTCCATGTTCAGGCACTGCATGAAAAAGCTAGTTATGCTCTATTATTCATTTTAATAAGGGCTGGGACAAACAGACTGGGAGGACAGCCTGACTCATACTAGTCTATCCTATCAGGAAGAAGGAAACTTGTTCTGTTAAGCCAGAGACTTGGAACCCTGTCATGGCCTGGTCTATTCTAGAGGACACAGACGGTCTTCAGTTTCTCAAAAGAGAGACTCTGGGGCTGGTGAGATGGCTCAGTGGGTAAGAGCACCCGACTGCTCTCCCGAAGGTCAGGAGTTCAAATCCCAGCAACCACATGGTGGCTCACAACCATCTGTAACAAGATCTGACGCCCTCTTCTGGAGTGTCTGAAGACAGCTACAGTGTACTTACATATAATAAATAAATAAATCTAAAAAAAAAAAAAAGAGAGAGACTCTGGAACTGGTCAACAACACAGACACAGAACAGGACAGCTGTAGCAAAAGAGGACATTCAGAAAATAAAGAAATGCTACGAAACCACTGACATGGCTTTGTAAACAGAGCCTGTCTTCTCCTTTGACCATGAATGGCATCATAAACATATAATTAAATAATCAGGCAAGCAAAGAATAAATAAATATTAGTCAGCTAACAAAACCATCAAGTTAATGCCCAACTTTGAGGCTGCCTGGGGTCTGACATACACTGATTACAGGACATTTCTTGTTAGTTTGTAAAGCAGAGTTCCAGGGTGGACTGTTAGCCAAATTTGATGGTTCTCCCTAAAAGTCTCCTTTTGCGGCTCTTAACAGATAACTGTAACATATGCTACTTAATTTAAGTTTCAATTTACCATTATGGAGGCTCATTCATTACTCACATAGTAGCAGTCATTTATTGCGTTGAACAACTTGAGTACTAGTATTAAAGGCATGAGGGAATTTTTTAAATTACTTTTAGAGCTTACATCTTTGTAACATAAAATTGAAATTGACACAAATGTGTCTTAACTTCACAGATTGAGAACTATAAGCATAAAGCCAAAGAAGTTAGAATCTGGGAATGACAGAACCTCAGCTGTTAGCTGCCTGTACATCTATCTCTTCAGGCTCGTGCTGTAATTCTTGACCCCTGAGAAACCTGGTGGTGCCTCCTACTGTAGGGCAGTCAAGGTCATCAAACAAGGTGGAGACATACAGTATCCGCTCCTCATTTTCCACCATCACACCAGCCCTCCTCCCTTCCTCCTATGATACACAAACTGCATTTAAGCTGACAGTAAGAAAAGACCATTTTATTGTGATGAACTTGGCAATCACTTGTAGAAGTGGGGAGGGATAACATACAAGCAAAAAACTGGAATTTTGAGACTTACTGGAAATATCCTGGGCTTCGAGCTAACAATGGTGTATGGTTTAGTCTGCAATAAAAATAAATCTGTGTAAGTTACAGGGTTAGAAATTTTCTGAAAATATGGTAGATCTTTCCCAAATATTTTTATTTAAGTCTCCAATTTTCCCAGAACTCTGGGCGCATATTAATTAAACACCTCCACTTAGCTGTCAGAGCTCCAACTTGTGCACTCAACAACACAGCATCATATTCCAAAATGGATCAGATTTCTGCTCAAAGTTTCACAACCCTCAAAAGAAAAAAGATGGAGTCCTTGCTGTGACCTCTAAAACCCAGCAGGATTCACACCTAGAAAATCATTTGACTTTCTACACTCCCTCCCTTATTGTCCCTTAGTCACAATGGCTCCTTAGCTAATAGTCCAATCAATAAAGCCTAGGATGTCCCAGGGCTTTTGTGCTTCCTCTACCTGAAATATACTCCTGGTTATCTAGTTTTTCCCTCTTCTCATTCCAATTAGGTACCTTTTACTATCACCTCTGCAGAGAGGTCCAATTAAACCAGCAGCTCCCGGTCATGCTCTATTCTTTCACCATGCTCAATCTCTTTTAGAGAACTGAACACCTCTTATAACAACATATGTCTCTTATTCATGTGCTTACTGCCAGTCTCCAAGACTAGAATAAGCCTTTCACGAAGCAGGGACACAATCTGTCTGCTGTGTATACTGCTGTACCCACGTTTACAGTGCTTTGCATACAGAAAGAGGCATTTAATATATAAATTTGGATAAACTCATAAAGCATGTATGTCTACATAAGATACCATATCAAAATATTTAAAAATTACTGGCATGATGTAAAACATAGCATTATATAAGGCAAGAGGGCCAAGATTATGAGAGAAACATAAGACTATAATACGAGGAAAATAAAATATCTTTATTATATGAACTGTGGCCAGGGCCAGTGAGATGCTTCTGGGTAAAAAGCACTTGCTACACAGGCCTGGCAACATGAATTTAATCTTCAGAACCCACATGAAGATAAAAGGAGACAGCCAACTCCACAAAATTGTCCTTTGACCTCCCACAAACACATTATGGGACATCTGTGGCTCCCATGTACAAAAATTATACACATCTTTAATTTTTATTTTAAAAAGAACTGTGGCCAAAGTCAGGAAGATACTAAGATGTTTTCCAAGAGATGTAGAATGCAGTTACTGAAGCAAATGCTACTGTAATGAAGCTGCAGAACTCACCTAAACTGACCAAGAGGAAGAATAAAAGGTACGTGGCTAAGACCCTACCAAACATGAAATGCTGGGATATGTCCACTAGTGGCTAAGAAAGCATGAATCCCTCAGAGTAGTGGCTACATATTAATGTCTCTTTTTGCCAAACTAATACTACAGTTTACTAAATATGCTTCTGTTAGAGGATAAATGTATTTTCCATCTTAAGACAACCTGGTCATAGAGATGATAAAGGAAACTACACTTAGTATAAGTAGATAAATGCCAACTTTTAAAAGTTGGGACACGGGCTGGTGAGATGGCTCAGTGGGTAAGAGCACCCGACTGCTCTTCCGAAGGTCCAGAGTTCAAATCCCAGCA